>NC_137675.1:55010786-55235786 GCF_963989245.1 Nansenia antarctica
CTCTCTCTCTCTCTCTCTCTCTTTCTTTCTCTGTCTCTGTCTCTCTCTCTCTCTCTCTCTCTCTTTCTTTCTCTGTCTCTGTCTCTGTCTCTCTCTCTCTCTCTCTCTCTCTCTCCATCTCTCTCACGCGAATGTGATTTCTATGCACAAAAGGCTTTGTCTAGAGTTTCCGAGTATCAGACACAATAGGGGACGCTGGCTCTTGGTTATTAAGGAGCTTTATGGTCTGGTTTTGCACTCAAGGGTGGTAGAATGCGCTCAATAAAATCTACTCAGTACACTGAGCCCAATAACATTGTCCTCAATAAAAAAACAAGTTATGGGAACGACCGAAACCATCAGAGACCATCAAAAACCAAAGCTGAAATCCTATGGCTTACTGTACAGAGGCGGTTCTACATCCTTCCCTTAAAGCTCTTGAGTAGGCATGAGGAATTCAGCGACGCCTAGAACCCAGCAGAACATGAGACGTATTTGCGTTGGAGGAATGCCGTGCCTGTTTCCTGTCTAATGGGTCCTCCAGTCTTGTGTGGCAGTACATCAAATGGTTGCCTGGGGGTGCAAACTACAAAACTGGTCTATTCATTAACTTGGTTATATTACCTTCGTGTTGTTCTAAAAGCCATTTGCACCCCCCCCCCCCGCATAGTATTCTTGTTGAGGAAATGTTACCATGGTGATTAAGTCAATAAGTGCCGTGTTCTGACCATCAGTGAGTGAGTTCAGGTGATCTCATCCGTCATCTGGCTATCAGGTGTTCTACCTGAAACTGATGAAAACATGAACACATAGATGTCACGTTATTACCATGTGGTTATGCTGTAGGATTTACTGAATCTACTCCTCTAGGGGAGTGATAATGGTGACCACACTGTCTTTGAATTGATCTGTCTGATCTAGTCAGTTGCGTACAGACCCAAATCTGGGCCTGAACTACTGATACAGTTGTATTATTCCTCCTATCGCAGTAAAAGACTCCTTTACAAAGGAACAGTTCAGAAGCAACAGTGAAGTAGTGAAGTAAAGGTTATCAGTGCTGACACAGTCGTTGCTGAGGTCTCAATAGCTTTGGTTTGTTTTACTAAAGATTTGCTTCAGACACTATCTAGGCTCTTATATGTTGAGTGACTTCATAGCTTTTAAATACCTTCGGGGCCTAACTGGAATGCCTGATTGTACTTTGACTAGTGGATTAGATAATGCATGCAAATACAGTAGACACAGGTGCAGGGTACACAGTTTTGAAGGTAGAGATCTTGTCAAGTAGGGTTACCTCGGCTCCGACAGTAGGAACGAAATGAGATGGCAGGTCAATCTTGTTTTAGATTCAAAAATTCATGGTTTGACGCTCATTCCCTGAGTCATATTTTGGAGCGGCCCATGCAGAGTCACGTCTATGGAAACAACCTCTCTACCTGTACGTTGCTTCTGGGCCATGTGTGTGTATGTATATGTGTATGTGTGTGTATGTGTGTGTGTTTGCTTTGCAGGTTAAGTGCCCACAGGCAGATCTGAACCCGACTCACACAGAAGCGCTATGTGTGACTCTGACGCACAGAAAAACACGGTAAACTGAGACAAAGAGGACACTGAGTGAGTTATAGACAGCGTGTGAGAGTGTTAACAAGCAGTGAGATGGTGAAATAATGATGCATGACATGTATGGTCCAATTAACACCCGTAGCTTTTTTAGCACTGCTGACTCAGACCAACATTTCCTTAAGATGTTTTACATTGACACATACAACGTCAAAGCACAGTATGTGAAAACTAGGCAAAGAACAAAGAGAAAAAAACAAAATAGGAACAATGTGCTGTTGACTTCCCTCAGGTCAAAGCTTTCCATCTCAGGTGTCCCGAAGGTGGAGCACGACCAGTGGCGATGACTCTCACATTTTTGGCATATCTGCAAACAGTCCAAGGTCAGGGAACCAGGCGGGGAGGGGGGGGGTTAGACACCCAGCCCAGAGAGGCAACACCAGGGGCTCTGACAGCCTGTCACGGCCCCGTGTCACGGAGCAGGGGGTCCCGGCGGGCCAGGCTGGCTGGGATGAGGGGGGGGACTGGGGGGGCCTGGGGGCAACGCTCAACTCTGGTGTTCATCAATGACAGAGACACTGTGGTGTCAGCAGAGAGGTGGAGGAGCTGGGAGGAGAGATCACAGTGACAGACACATAGCCTCTCTGTGGCTCCTAAAAACACACACTTACACTTACACTTACACACACACACACAAACACACACACACACACACACACACACACACACACACAGTGGCGCTAGAGGTTAGAGAGGCCGGCTAGCAATCGGAATCCCCGCCTCAGGAGGGAGCTGCATGTGCCCTTGAGCAAGGCACTTAACCTCTCTTTACTCCGGTGGCGCCTACTATGGCTGACCCTGGCCCTGTGCCTAGAGCAAAAATTACCACATTCCAATAATTTACTGACAAGTTGATTGCATGGCAAACAAAGAACAAAGAAAGACACACACACACACACACACACACACAGCTGTACGGTACTCATCCTAGAGTCAGGTGTCACTAAGCGAGGGAGTTTATAGGGTGAACTACACAAAGACACTATACATCAACAATTGAGCTTTTAGCGGGTACCACTAAGAGGAAACAAAAACTGTCATGCAATGATATGACATGGTGAATACAAGATGTTGCATTTATTGTTGCCAGCAGGAAAAAACGAATCTAAATGCAAAATCCACCAGGCAGCATGAAACCATTCAAGAAAAACCACCATCTTTACATTTACTTACTCTTTTTATGGTGCCTGTAAGTGTGGAAATAGCAGGATATTAATGTGATTTGTGCCAAGCTACATCACAGGGTGTGAGGATACCATTAGCTACGCCTCATTCAGTTCGTAACGACCTTGATGTGATAGGAACTATTGTCTGTTAGAGTGTGGACATCAAACAAACAAACACACACACACACACACACACACACACACACACACACACATACACACACACACACACACACACACACACACACACACACATACATATACACACACATATACACACACATATACACACACACACACACACACACACACACACACACACACACACACACACACATAATAATACTGTGCAGTCTTTACAGTCAGGTTTTAACCGACTGCTTGAATGTGTAAACAGCTACAAATGAAATATCTAGCACATCACTCAGAAAGCTTTGAACTGCCATTGCACTTTTTAATCCAACCTTTCCATCTGCAATACCAGATGAGTTGCCATATAATGAAATAACACTTGCAGGGATTAGTATGTCTGACTTCCGTACAACCTCTATAACAAGGCCTTAACGCAGCACATTTCGCTGCATCTATTAACGTCACATGACTCATTTAAAACCCATAATATATTCTGTTAAATACTGTATTATTGGCCGCCCTGGATCTTGAATGCTAAAACAACCTCGTAAATTAATGATATCTTTGCTTTACGAGTCCCTGTGTTATACAGGCCTTCCTGTGAAAGAGGACAATCCTAAGGCAGGCATCCCACATCTCACAATCCACGTGTTAGCATTTCAATGGCCTATTCACGTCGGCCATCAATAGACACAGTTCATTAATATGTGTGAGTTGACATTTAAAGACTTAGCTTCGTGCCTCTTTTGAGGAGTCTGGGCAGTAGAACAGTGGGAACGCAAGTTGGTTACCTCTCAGGTTACCATCTGCCTGTTTGGCAACCAGTGAAACTCAACCTCCTGCTGCCCCTCAGGTGCTGATCTCCCCCCACACAAAGACCCCAGTCTCCGTTGCCTGGTACACCTGAGGGTAGTGTGCTCACAGGCCATCTCAATTCCTTATCCCCCGCCCCCCCCTCAACACCTGACTCCATCTCTGGCAGCAGTGGCAACCCAAAGAACATTCCGGATCCGTCACTGCCAAGTCAAATATCCGTTTCCTCCGAAAGCTATGCTGCCGAGAAGTGTAGAGTCAAGTGTTCCCGGAGGCATGGGTCTTTTGTGTGTATAAGGTACTCCACTTGGCATGAACATGTCAGGCAATAGGATTTGGACGCTTATCGATCCTTAAGCTTACATGAATGCATGCATGAATCTTCTTGGATTAATAGCTTGTGGCTAACTAAGGAATGATATTCTTGACTTCCCTGTTGACTTCCCTGTCGCAGAGCCAACCACAACTAATTGTTTCCTCCCCAGTGAGATATTGATAGCTGTGTAAGCATCATCCGTGCTCTCAGATGTTCAACTCACTTGTTTACAGTTGTGCACTCCTGAGCTGCAATGTTGCTGGTGTGATGAGTGAGTGAATTGCCCCTTTGACATTGCCAACTATGCCGAACTTGTGAAAGTTGGCAATCTACGCAAATCATGAATATTAACAAGATGTCTTCAGTAAATATACCAATGCAGGCATGGATAAGTCAACTGTAGGAATTCGTTTTCTCAATAAGTCCTATGAATGGGATGCTTTCTGTTTGGGTTTATGGATGTGGAGATAGATATTGGAAATGATGTAAGATGTTGAAAGATTGATTAGATTTGAGTGTATAAGACAGGTGTAACTGGAGGGAGGCAGGTAGAGCTGGTTCCCAAAGTGTAGAAGGGAATGTGACAAATAATTCCTGCTGCTTTGCCCTGAGTTCTTAGTTGACATAGCATCAGACTGATGTTGACAAGCTAGGTGTTGAATTACCTGTTCAACCTGTATAAGCCTAAGATCTTTATCTGAGATAAAGCCAATGTAAAGTTGCCCTCATAGAACTGGATTAAATAAATAAGGACACAAGTTATTATTTTTCCTGAAAGACATATTGTTTGAATAAACGAATGATATAGAACTCAATAAGGTGATATTTGTCGTTATATATTAGATATTGTCGTGTTTTACATAGGACCTGTCAAAACAACAGTTTCACTCAAATTCTAACAACATTAAGCACTGAGATTCTTTTGAAGGAAAGGTGCAATACAAATAAAATGCATTGGTATTATTATTATTATTATTATTATTATTATTATGATTATGATATATTGTTTATTCTCACCATCTCGTTGGGGCATCTGTCTGATAGAGGCATCTCTGATGGAGCGCGCCCATCTCTCTGCCTCCTGAAGGTTCTCCACGGGGTCCTGGACCGGCGCGACCCGAAAGCCCTGCTCTACTCTCTGGCGGGCCAGTCCTGTACTCATCCACCGCCTCTTGAACGGATAGAAATAGGCTGTAAAGTAGGCTCCGACGTCGGCGCTGTCCTCCCCTTTATAAGCCCGGCAACCGATACAGTCGTTCAAGTTGAAGACCACCTTACTCCGTCCAGGTGACGACGATGATGAGCTCTTTTGGATAGTGAGAGCCCTCTCGGTCAGGCTCACCGAACACCTGACCTTACCGTTGGTCATGTCCGTGAATTCTCCGTAAAGCCCACCGACGGACCCGTTTCGTTGACGGGATGGGTCGGGTTCGGCAGTGTCTTTCTCCATCCCGTTCAGCGTGCGGATGATGGTGCAGACTCTGCGGCTGCCCGTCTGACTGCTGGACCCCGGCGTCAAACAGCTGTTTTCCTTGTCGAAAGTCTCTCCCTAGTGACTGAAATGAGAATGACACTGAGATAAAAAATTAAAAAAAGAGCCAGGTTCAGAAAGAATCGAAGCCATTCACATTGTTTGCACACTGAACAAATATTAGGCCATTAAATCATTTACTCCATTTAACTTAATAGACAATACGTAGGCTATTCGATTGCATCTGAATTGCTGTGGACTATTGGAATAATAAGTAGGCATAGGCTATTCTATTTTTAAAAAGCTGTTTTCTCCCTCTCTCACACAGAATTTCTGGTAGGCCTATTCCCAGAAACTCAAGTAGGCTAATCTGTTATACAGTTTCAACTGATCATAGCCTACGGTATATGAACCTGCGGAACCTGTGGAACCTGCGGAACCTGCGGTCTTCAGACAAGGGACCTGCTTTCCAACCCCCGCACCAACCTATGGACCTTCGGGGACAGAACCTTCAGTGTGGCAGCAACTACCTTCTGGAACTCTCTCCCCACAGTGATTCGCAATGCTCCTACCCTGGACACTTTCAAATCAGCCCTCAAAACTCATGTGTTCACCAAGGCCTTTGGCCCCTAGTTTAGTTTTGTCGCTGTCACTGTCTCTTTACCTGTACCTTCTGTTGTGTCTGTCTGACTTTCTGTCTGTAAATTCTGTAAAGCGTCCTTGGGTTTGTGAAAGGCGCTATATAAAACCAGGATAATAATAATAATAATATTATAGGACTAGGCAGGGACTAGGGGCTGTAACAATACTGTGCTCTCCTAGAAGGATGAGAGAGTAAGTAAAGCTTAAACCCATATTATGTAAGGTGCTCTAACCTTTCCCCTCACCATACCGTTCCATTCTCCCGCTGACGAAAGCTTAACCTCAGACAAACACAACATGTATTATTCTATTATTCCAGACCAATGCTGGGTGGGGGGAGGGGTGTTGAGGAGCTTTAGCCAGTGTGAAATCAGGGCAGTTTTGAAACTGCCATAGCAAAGCAATCATGGTCTGGCCTAGAGACACACTTCAGACATAAGAGGCTCTTCAGGCCTGATTCTTCCGCTGGATAGACGGACGCCTCGTCTCTCCAGAGACCAGGTCAACATGACTAATATGGGAAAAGGCTGTTTGAGTCGTATGAAATGCAAGTATGTTTGTTTTTTTGAGTATTTAATGGTTAATTCTACTGCTTATTCACTGTGTGTATGTGTGCCATGTGTGTGTGTGTGTGTGTGTGTGTGTGTGTGTGTGTGTGTGTGTGTGTGTGTGTGTGCGTGTGTGTGTGTGTGTGTGTGTGTGTGTGTGTGTGTGTGTGTGTGTGTGTGTGTGTGCATGCAAGCAGCTACTAAGGTGTGTGTTTTAACTTTTGCATTTTGTAACTTTCAGGCACTGACATTTTGATACCGCCTAAATGCAATTTATCCAGCACAACCGCCCAAATGCTTTTCTTTCCGGCCCAGTGTGATCAAAAGTAGCCCATTCGGCGGTAACCCGCCCAATCTGGCAACCCTGCTCCCCACTGGTCGGGGAGTAGTCACATGACATGTATGACGTAGGCCTGTGTATAAATAGCCACCATGCGCGCTGAGGAAGCCTTTCACAACGAACGGAGGAGCTCGGCGTCCTGCAACTAGCGAGCTAGTGAACCAGAAATTGAGTTTATTTTGCGTTTGGCTATATGCGGCCTTCTTTAGATACTTTTACAATGAGTAGATCTCACTCTACGACATCCAATGACGACGAGCCACCATGAGCGCGATTTGAAGTAAGTATCTACGGCAGTTGTCTTGGCTGACCACGTGCTGAAAACCTAAATGGTGGAGTCAGAAATAACCTAGGCCTAGGGTGTTTTAGTTGATTTGGTTGATACATTTCAAAGATGAAATCGCTGCATAGGAAGTGCCGTCTGATGCGAAACTGACGATGGAAAAAGCTGATCTGAGAAATGCATAACCATGTGTGCTTGGTGTTTATTGTATCTTGGGAAGCAACAATTAAACAAAACTATTTATCCACAGGACTGGTCACCTTGATGTGGGAACCACTGAAAAGGCAACATGTGATTTCCAACGGGATATGAGAAGGTAAACAGTTTGTCAAATTAATAAAAAACGACCTGATTTGAAAAGGCCAAGAACAAGAGTTGGCGTCAACTGGAAGCAAAGGGAGTTAGTGTTCACAAGCCTATGATGAAACATGTTATCCCTGTCTGAACTATAGTGTTGAGTTATGGTAACCTGAGGCTTGACGTGGGGTAGTCTATTGAGTCTAACTGGGAACATTTAGTAGGTTGGCATACTGAATTTGACCTACTCGAGATGTAATGTGGCCTGCGCTTAAATGTATGGCTATGGACATGCTGGGGCCTGCGGGCTGTATGTTGAACTGGCACAGAGCTATTCACATGCAACATTGCTTGTAAGGTACCATTTCCTCAAGGTAGTTGGGAAACATAAACTTATGCTTATTTTCACAGAAGAAGTCGTGATTGACCGCTATCCCAATATGGACTGGAGGAATGACTCGACCTGGGCCCACACAGCACAGGTAAGTCTCCTTATGTACAGATTTAAGGCAGTTAGGTGGATGTAAATTGAGGCGGAGGCAATGATGAGTTTGTTATCCCAGTCTTAAAAATAGTGTGGCCTTGTTAATCATTGAAGGCTTGTATGTAAATATGTATAGTCATGCCTGATTAAGTGTCCCAAGTAACCCATTGTTAAATGTGCTTCTTGCAGTGTTGGTGCCTTGAGAACCTGTTTCAGGAGGAAGATTAATCTGGGCAGTTGAATGGTAAGGCATACAATCTGAACCCTATTAAAGTCCCTTGATTGGGTTGTAATTTTCAATTACGAAATCGCTGCATATATTATGCGAAACTGACTATGGCAAAAGCTGATCTGAGAAATGCATAACCCTGAATGCGTGCTTGGTACTTGTAGTATCACTTAAGCAAAACATTTACAGTACATTTTGTCTACAGGACTGGCCACCTTGATGTGAGAACCACTGAAAATACAGCAAGTCAATCTAATGGCTAATGAGAAGGTAAACAATGTCATAAGATATTCTGATTGAAATGGCTACAATGTGGTTGATGCGAAGGGAGTTAGCCCTTATACAAGCCTATGATGAAACATGTTATCCCTGTCAGAACTACAGTGTTGAGTTATGGTAAACTGAGGCTTTGTGGATCAATCCATTATATAAATTGTCTAACCAGGGTTCCCTGGTTGCTTAATAGATTTGATTTGATTTCAGGTCATTGAAGTGGGGGAAAGGACCAAGGACATGCTGTTACCTGAAGGATGAAGCATTCCCACTCATATTTTTCATTTTATTGGATAGCGATGACAGACAGGATAGATTATGTTAGCAGTGCATGGGTTGGATTTGAACTCTCCAAAGTGATTTACAATTAGAGATTACAGGGACTCCCTTGGGCTAAGTGCCTTACTCAAGGGCGCACTAGTCGTGGTGTTCCCAGGTGGACTACAGGAATCTTGAGGTTAATTTCAATACCTTTCTAAGACTTTTTAAAGACCTTGTCAATATTTTTCCAGGCCTCACCGCCACTTCGAGCTGTAACCGTTTACATCAGTGACACCTTTAACTTAACAGTTTGAGTTCGCAATAGATATATCCACTATATATATATAATATAGGCTGGCAGGGTATATACAGAAATCTTGATCAAATCCTGTATGGGAGATATGGAATGTTTGATTCTCATTGTCGAAATGAGTATGGGCTACCTGCCACTGGAAATGGAAAAGCTGTTATGAAATTCAGATTCAGATTCAGATAACGTTTATTGCCACTATGCATTACACATATAGGAATTTGCTTCGTCACCACAGCAAGTGCGTTTATACTTTTTTCACGTGTCAAAAAACAGGACAACACAACAACAACACAGGACAGACAACAGTGCATTGGATAGTGCGGTATAAAGTGCATCCTCATCTGATAGTGCGGTATAAACTGGGGGCATCCTCATCTGTTTCCAGGACATCCATCTCATCCTCATCACTGCTGCAATCCGCACCGATCTCTGATTTACTCTTTTTGTTAGGGGACTCATCATCCGAAGCCTCCTGAATGTCATTGCCGTTGACAGTTCTGGACGGGATCTTGTTCTCTGCCCCTCTTGTCTTCCTCTTGAGGGGACCTCTGGGTGTCAACTCAACATTAACCGCTCGCGCCGATTGTCTTGTCGACGTCCTCCTGGCTGGTTGAGCGACATTATGTTGTAAAACCTCAGGATCCATGGTCGCACTGCAGTATCTAGTGCGGTCAAGCAGTGGGAAGCAGGGTGAGGAGGCTGTGGAAGGGGTCTGCCATGGTCTTCCTTGCCCTCCTCAGAGCCCTGGTGTCATGCAGGGAGTTGAGGGAGGGCAAGGGACAGCCGATCACCCTCTCTGCTGAACGTAGCACCCGCTGCAACTTGGCCTTGTCCTTGGTCGTTGCAGCAGGGAACCAGGTGATGATGGAGTGGGTGAGGATGGACTCTATGATGGCCGTGTAAAACTGGACCATCATGGACCTCGGCAGCCTGAGTTTCCTCAGCTGCCGGAGGAAGAACATCCTCTTCTGGGCCTTCTTCGTGAGGGCCTCGGTGTTCTGCTCCCACTTTAGGTCAATTGTATGACTTACACATACTTTTATTTAGTTGTAATTGTTCAATTGTTCAAATAAAATCGTGATAAGACTTTTTAATACTTATTAATAAGCCCCACTGCTGCCGGTGTAGCTGTTCTCCTCCACCTCCGAGACATCATCTTTGCCTCTCAGGGGGGGCTGTGCCCCTGTTGTGGGGTCAACAGGGTAAATCAACGTAAATCAACAGGGTAACAGCTTAAATCAACAGGGTAACAGCTTAAATCAACAGGGTAACAGCTTAAATCAATATTGCACAATTATCTCCCTCCCACATTTTTTTTCAAGTAAATAGTAGTACTAAATAATGATTAATCTGATTGATTTCAGAATATTATTGAGTCAAACGCCAGGCAAGTAAATAGTAGTACTAAATAATGATTAATCTGATTGATTTCAGAATATTATTGAGTCAAACGCCAGGCAAGAGTTAGCAGATGGGCAACGGAGATGGTAAGTATTATTTAAAATGTAAATGTACTCATTTACATTTACATTTTGGCCGTTTACAAAAACATAATAATTACAGTTCTCAAAATCAAACTACAATAAAAACCCTGCTGTAGAGCATTCTGAGTTAGAAGGTATTTTTTAGTCTGCACAGCACTATTTGCAGAATCAAAGGTGGGCCTTGTGTGTTATCCAATCAGTGCGTTTGCTAACCCTTCCCAGATCACATGGTATTAATAGCTTTCCTTCATTACCACTGTATCTGGCACACCAGGTTCCAAACCCTTACCTCATCCTCTGAATTTACCGCCATATAGGTCAGGTTGGTCACAGTGACGTCATTGTTGGACACCTTGCGGATCTCGTGCTCAGGCCTCTTGTTGCCCTTACCAGAGTACAGCCATCAGCCCAGGCTAACGTCTTGTAGATTTCTCTGCCTTGCTCGCCGACCCACGTACCTAGCCAGCCGGCTTGCTTCTTAGCTTCTAGCTCCGCGAGCGGACCCTCAAAAACGAACTCTTCCTCTTGAGGGGACCTCTGGGTGTCAACTCAACATTAACCGCTCGCGCCGATTGTCTTGTCGACGTCCTCCTGGCTGGTTGAGCGACATTATGTTGTAAAACCTCAGGATCCATGGTCGCACTGCAGTATCTAGTGCGGTCAAGCAGTGGGAAGCAGGGTGAGGAGGCTGTGGCCGGGGTGGAAGGGGTCTGCCATGGTCTTCCTTGCCCTCCTCAGAGCCCTGGTGTCATGCAGGGAGTTGAGGGAGGACAAGGGACAGCCGATCACCCTCTCTGCTGAACGTAGCACCCGCTGCAACTTGGCCTTGTCCTTGGTCGTTGCAGCAGGGAACCAGGTGATGATGGAGTGGGTGAGGATGGACTCTATGATGGCCGTGTAAAACTGGACCATCATGGACCTCGGCAGCCTGAGTTTCCTCAGCTGCCGGAGGAAGAACATCCTCTTCTGGGCCTTCTTCGTGAGGGCCTCGGTGTTCTGCTCCCACTTTAGGTCAATTGTATGACTTACACATACTTTTATTTAGTTGTAATTGTTCAATTGTTCAAATAAAATCGTGATAAGACTTTTTAATACTTATTAATAAGCCCCACTGCTGCCGGTGTAGCTGTTCTCCTCCACCTCCGAGACATCATCTTTGCCTCTCAGGGGGGGCTGTGCCCCTGTTGTGGGGTCAACAGGGTAAAACAGGGTAAATCAACGTAAATCAACAGGGTAACAGCTTAAATCAACAGGGTAACAGCTTAAATCAACAGGGTAACAGCTTAAATCAACAGGGTAACAGCTTAAATCAACAGGGTAACAGCTTAAATCAATATTGCACAATTATCTCCCTCCCAAAAAATTTTCCAAGTAAATAGTAGTACTAAATAATGATTCATCTGATTGATTTCAGAATATTATTGAGTCAAACGCCAGGCAAGTAAATAGTAGTACTAAATAATGATTAATCTGATTGATTTCAGAATATTATTGAGTCAAACGCCAGGCAAGAGTTAGCAGATGGGCAACGGAGATGGTAAGTATTATTTAAAATGTAAATGTACTCATTTACATTTTACATTTACATTTTGGCCGTTTACAAAAACATAATAATTACAGTTCTCAAAATCAAACTACAATAAAAACCCTGCTGTAGAGCATTCTGAGTTAGAAGGTATTTTTTAGTCTGCACAGCACTATTTGCAGAATCAAAGGTGGGCCTTGTGTGTTATCCAATCAGTGCGTTTGCTAACCCTTCCCAGATCACATGGTATTAATAGCTTTCCTTCATTACCACTGTATCTGGCACACCAGGTTCCAAACCCTTACCTCATCCTCTGAATTTACCGCCATATAGGTCAGGTTGGTCACAGTGACGTCATTGTTGGACACCTTGCGGATCTCGTGCTCAGGCCTCTTGTTGCCCTTACCAGAGTACTGCAGAGTCTCATTGTAGATCTCAACAAAGCTGGCAGTGAACTTGTACTGTACACTTACTTATACTTTTACTTACTTACTTTGTATTGTACACTTAGCGCCTGTGTCGATCCTAAACGGCACTTGCTGAGACAGTATTTTTAGGTCTACCGTCCATTTATCCTTCTCCGGGTTATCTGTCTGTGCTAGATTTATATTCAGAATTTCGTCATCCTGATCTGGCTCAACACTCACAGAGCTTACTGCACGCTTGCGACACACTTCCATCCAGTGGTTTGGTTTGTGACAGTAGGAACACTCTGAGCCTTTAGCTGGGCACTTCCCCATGTTCCACTTATGCTGGGGGTCTCTCCCACAGCTTGCGCAGCTTCCCTGTTGGTTTTCTGGAGCCTTCTTCTGATACACAGGTTTTGAACATTTCAAACCGCTGGGGGATTTCTATAGCTTTAGGTAGCGTTAGCGCCTCATCTTTATCCAGCAGTGTTTCTTGGACCCGTTTTTCTCTAACTCCCGCGACCAGCATGTCGTCGGAGTCGGGGTAGTCACAGTCCATGAGAATGATTCTCAAATCTTTTACGAAGTTGTCGAAATCTTCACTTGGTCCTTGTTTCCGTTGCTTGAAACGATGCCTGGCTATCCGCTTGTTTTTTCTTGGCCTGATGTAGCTGGCAAACTTATCCAGCACTTTAGATGGATCAAACTACAATAAAAACCCTGCTGTAGAGCATTCTGAGTTAGAAGGTATTTTTTAGTCTGCACAGCACTATTTGCAGAATCAAAGGTGGGCCTTGTGTGTTATCCAATCAGTGCGTTTGCTAACCCTTCCCAGATCACATGGTATTAATAGCTTTCCTTCATTACCACTGTATCTGGCACACCAGGTTCCAAACCCTTACCTCATCCTCTGAATTTACCGCCATATAGGTCAGGTTGGTCACAGTGACGTCATTGTTGGACACCTTGCGGATCTCGTGCTCAGGCCTCTTGTTGCCCTTACCAGAGTACAGCCATCAGCCCAGGCTAACGTCTTGTAGATTTCTCTGCCTTGCTCGCCGACCCACGTACCTAGCCAGCCGGCTTGCTTCTTAGCTTCTAGCTCCGCGAGCGGACCCTCAAAAACGAACTCGACGTGACTTCTGAATCTTTCAAACTCTTGATACAAATCAGGAGCCTCCCAGTCGATTTTGGGGTGTTCAAAATGCGAGTATGCCATTTTCTCTTATTTTTCGCTTCTGACACCATGTAATGTACTTGACAGACACGGACACGACTGATACAGAAAGCGAATCACATCAGTGTGTTAGTGTGGTGTAGTGAGACAACAGACAGTATGTTACACCCTCCACCTCCGAGACATCATCTTTGCCTCTCAGGGGGGGCTGTGCCGTGCTACTCAGAGGCGCCCCGTCCATAGAGGCAACCAAGGCAATTGCTTGGGGCCACCAAACAAAAAGGGCCTCCAATTCATTGTGAAATAGCTAGTTTGGTAAAGTATTCCCTGCAATTACGGCGTTATTATATGTTATTATATGATCTATAACACCACGGACATCCATATCCGTAACCACTATTGGCAGTATCCACGCCGCTGCCCCAAAACCCCCCTAGTGGGGCCCCGCCCCCTTCTAGCTTGAAATTGACTTCTAGCTGCCTCTCAACTGTCAGCAGCAATCATGAAGCGATCGCACATTTCTGGTCACCAAAAAAGAAACGAGAAGACAATGAAAAACGACACCAGGATATATCTATTGCGAACTCAAACTTGCGTAAGTGACATTTTGTTTATAAAAGTTTCAATGTTTTGATTATGCATTCATGGGGGGACATGCATACATGTAACAAGGGTAGGCGCAATAAGCCACGGCTTCAACCTACACCTTTTTGGTCCTGGTGTTATGAATTGTGACTGTGTATTATATTTTTTTTTATATCTGTATTGTGAATTGCATAGGGGACCAAAATAAACATTCTCATTCTCAAGTTAAAGGTGTCACTGATGTAAACGGTTACAGCTCGAAGTGGCGGTGAGGTCTGGAAAAATATTGACAAGGTCTTTAAAAAGTCTTAGAAAGGTATTGAAATTAACCTCAAGATTCCTGTATATACCCTGATGAGTACAACGTTGTTAAATCTCATGTGGAAATGGGATTCGTGAGAGCCAAGGCAGACCCAGACAATGAGGCTTGGTTTTTTGATCTCCCCACAAGACTTCAGTGTGTCTCTGCAGATGTTACACACGCAGTGCTTACAATAACACCGTATTGCATTGCTGTGTTCAGAGACAAGTCTGGGAGATATGGAATGTTTGATTCTCATTGTCGAAATGAGTATGGGCTACCAGCAAAATGATGTGGGGAACTTATTAGCTAACGAGGGGAATTCTGGGTGATACAGAGAGCTCTATGGACATTTACACTTCTGACAAGGCGCTCTACTTGTAATATATCACAACCAACCTATGCCCTATCTTTACTTGATCAAAATATTGTAAACATGTATTTTGTTTGTCTTGCCCTCTGGTAGCACGTGTGTTTTTTGCTTATTTGTTTGTTTGTTTTAGTTTTTTGTTCTGTTTTGTTTTGTTTGTTGCTGTTTTGTTTTGTTGCTGTTTTTGTTTTATTAGTTTTTTCTGTGTTCTTTTGTCTGTTTTGTTTTGTTTTTCCCAGATTGCGATGTGGGTATTAATGTGTGTCTGTCTTTCTTGTTGGATGTTGTATTGTCCTAATCTCAAGAAAAAAAATGGAAAAAGATGAAAAAAAAAGAAAGGTATTGAAATTAACCTCAAGATTCCTGTATAATATTATACCCTGCCAGTCTATGTTGTGTAAATTGTATTTAACATGCCATGTCTATTGAGTCTGTCTGAAACATAAATAAAGGATTTGGTTAATTAAAATGTGTTGCGTGTGCCTATTGGACTGGTAAACAGGGTTCCCATGGGTCCTTGAAAGTTTGTGAATTTGAGAAAAAGAAATCAAGGTCTTGAAAATTTGAAAATAGACATGGGTCATTGAAAGTGCTTGAATTCCCCCCTCTCTCTAAAATATATATTTAAAAAAAGAAATACTTAGCTTGTCAACTATGAAATAAGTCTCTGTATTGCTTAACTTTACACATATTTCACAATATTGTTTTGCTGTGCTGTGGTAGAGAAGGTGAGACCATCTAGTGGTCACACATTCAAGCTTTGTTGTCTTAATTGTCTGAGCGGATAGTTCCTATTATATAAATTCTCATCTAGATCTGTCTGCTGTGTTGGGTCCTTGAATTTGAGGGAATTGAGTCTTGAAAGTCCTTGAAAGGTGCTTGAATTTGATGTTTCAGAAGGTGTGGGAACCCTGGGTAAAATAAGTGAATAATACAAATATTTATAAATTAAACTTTAATGGCACATTGTAGTATTCAACGTTGTAAAATATGTTCGTGTCAATCCGTATGAAAAGCTGAGTTGTATGGAGCTTTCTTCAGTGTGTCCAGAAAGAACTGCTCATCCTGTAGGTAGTCTCGGTCCTAAAAGGGAAAGCAAGGCTAAATACATGAAATTGTAATTTCACAAGTGTTTTGAAGACCTACAACTGACTAGATTCTAGTCTATTGCCATACATTGTTTACTTGTTGAATGCCCCCCCTGCACACACAGATAAGCAGCAGTCACCTTCTCTGCAGTGTGTCTGAGCAGAGACAGTCTGGCCTGGAGCTCGGTGGATCCAAGTCTGGGGGACGCGGGGGCAGTTAGCGTCGAGGTCATCTGATGCCCTGCTAACACTGCGCTGAAGTCTTAACAAAGGACAACACACACACATGACTTACAGACTATAAACTACAGATTATACACTTCTAAAAATAACAACTCACAGAAGCCTGTGCCTGTTTCCCGAATCATGCATAGTCATTGGTGTCATCGTGGTTCACCTGTGAATTTGGGTGGGATAGTTGGAGGCAGTTGGGTGACAGGAAGGCTCTTTCTCAGTCTGTCCACTTCTCTACGCTGATCTGTCATCTTCATTCGCTCCTGAAGAGGGAAAACTGTTAGTTAGCTGTTAGCTATTAGACTTGTTAGTTAGCTGTTAGCTCCACTACACAACGTTTTAATCACAGAGGCTTGCATGACAGTGATGGTATGAGTAGATATGAAAATCCAATGATTTAAACAGTAAATTAATAGGCCCTGTAGTATTATGGGTATGTTTGAACCCTAGGCCATGCAGTAGGGGTGTAGCAAAACCCCACTGGACGCATCTTAAATATCTCCTTGCCTCCTCCTCAAAACCCATTGGAGGAGAGGGTCAGGGGGAAGGAACCTCAAAGAGGCAAGGAAAGAGGATGCGAAGCTCCCGCTTTTGAGATTCTACTGTTTGAGCTTCTCAGCCCCACTGTCTGACCTGATGGAGGTGCTGTTCCTGCAGCCTCAGTCGTTCCATCTGGGTGTGGATGCTCCTCAGCCTGGTCTGGTGGTCCGTCTCCACCTGCCTGGCCTCCTGCAGGGACCGGTCCCCCTGCTCGTACCTCTCTGCGGCTAGCTGCAGAACACAGGGCCGGGGCGCAGTCACAATGCTGCTCTTCTTCTACCTCTACATTCAACGCCCACCCGTTTACACACCCACACCTGCATGTGCATTATACTGCACTAGTTAGGCCTAAATGCATTCATTCCTTTAGCATAGACTTGAACTCCTGACCGCAGCTTTACACCTTGTTGAACACACAACAGCACATTGGTTATACTAGCTAGTATCGACTCATTAGGTAGAAACTCTAATCCAGGTGGAGTGATGTACTCTGGTCCCAGACCTGGCTGAAGGCCTCCACCTCCTGGGCGCGGGTCTTCAGCCGCAGGGCGGTACCGCCGATCCTCTCCTTCTCCCTGTCCAGCTCCTCCCTCTGTCTCTCCAGAGCCTCCCTCTCCCGCGCTACCGCCTCCTCCTTCTGCTTCAGCTCCCCCGCGCGCAGCTTCAGGTCCGCTTGGTTCTGGGCACACAGAGAAACAGGGTCTGGTTGAGTGTTGTCCATACTGTGATGGCGTCGACTTATTATTATCGAATGTGTGTGTGTGTGTGTGTGTCTCTGTGTCTGTCTCTGTGTGTGTGTCTCTGTGTCTGTGCCCAAAAAAAAGGCTTTGGGTTGAGCGTTCCAAAAAGTTGCATGATCACTTTGTTGCACAATACCTACCCAAAAAGTGATTTTCTTGAGGTTTATTGCTATCATTTGAGATAACCCATGGATGTGATGAAGCTAGACACAACACTGACCACACTAACGCATATAATCTGCTCCCTTTCCTGGAAAAAAACCCCTCCACTGTGGTACCTGTGCCATGCTGACGATGGAGCCCTCCCTGCTGGCGTCCCTCTCCAGAGCCCGGCTGGCCTCCCGCTCCGCCCGGTCCTGCCTCAGCTTCTCCTGGCCGTGGAACTGGGTCCACTCAGCCGCCAGCTTCCTCCTCTCCTCCGCACAGCGCTGCATCACTGACTGCTGCTCTTCCAACAGGGCACTCTGAGAGAGAGAGGAGTAGGGAGGGAGGGAGAGGGAGAGAGAGATAGGAGAGGGGGTGAGAGAGAGATAAGTAGGGAGGGAGGTTTAGAAAGGTAGGGGAGAATATATACATAGAGAGAGAGAGAGAGAGAGAGAGAGAGAGAGAGAGAGAGAGAGAGAGAGAGAGAGAGAGAGAGAGAGAGGGAGAGAGAGCGAGAGAGAGAGAGACAGGAGATGGGGTGAGAGAGAAGTAAGGAGAATATATACATAGAGAGAGAGAGAGAAAGTAGGGAGGGAGGGATAGAAAGGTAGGGGAGAATATATACATAGAGAGAGAGCGAGAGAGAGGCGTAGGGATGGAGGGATAGAGACAGTGAGAAAGGTAGGGGAGAATATATACATAAGAGAGAGAGTGAGAGAGGTTTGGAGTCCTTGATTATGTATGCAATGAAGACACCGCTGCCAGACAGACACATGTTGTTAACCTTCAGTGAACTTCACGCCAGGCCGTACCTTGGCCCTCTCCAGCTCCTCTCTCTCCATGGCGATGTGCTGAGTCATGGAGCGCCTCTCCTCGTCCAGGCCTCTGTAAGACGACTCAGCTTTGGCCTGCTCCGCAGTCACCCTCCAGCGCTCCTGAAACACACGGACAGTAGAGACGTCTTGTTTAAGTTTCAGATTGTGAAAGCGACTAGAACTTTCCATAATCTGCATAGACACGGACAAACCCCTACGGACAAACACCCGCGTCTCCAACGAACTCTACATTCCAAGTTTTCTTCCCAAATAAAAACAAAAAATAAGGGAACCCCCCCCCCCCCAATGAGCCCCCCAATTCTTGTCTAAAGAAATTCAAGGGAACAGCAGATTCTGGTGAGCAAGTTAGAAAGAACATATCCACAGGTAGAGCCGCCGTCTAATGATCGCAAGGTTGGCAGATCGGGCGGTTCGAGCCCCGGCTGGCCAGATGTCGAAGTGTCCTTGGGCAAGACACTGAACCCCAAATTGCTCCCAGTGAGCAGGCCGGTGCCTTGCATGGTTGCTTGCCGCCATTGGTGTGTGAATGGGTGTGTGAATGGGTGAATGAGAGGCCGTTGTAAAGCGCTTTGGAATAAGGTGCTATTATAAGTGCAGTCCTTTTAGAAGTCCTTTTTCCTCAGAACCCACCTTCTCCAGCTGTCTCTGCTGCTCGGCCATCTGAGTGTCCATCTTGGCGATGACCTCCTTCAGCCGCGTCCGCTCCTCCGCCATGGCCCTCTGCTGCTGGCCCTGACGCTCCTGCAGCACTGAGACATGTGACGCAAGACCACCTTCAGATGACCTGAACTCTGACACGTCACATTCACCCAGAGTGAATTAAAATACTAAAAACTTAAAATAGTTTTGGAGGTGTTCATTTATTGCCATGTTAATTGAGTAACTGTTCAGAAGATGTCTCTATTGTGAGTTTATTCTATAGTGTGCAGGAAAGTGCAACTTCTGTCAGAGCTGTGAAAGTGTTCTTGTTTCTTGGAGTAAAACCTTTTGTGTGATCCTGATAAGGGCTGTGTGCACATGTGTATGGGTGTGGATGAGTGTATACAGTACAGTATGTGAGGGTGTGTGTGTGTGTGTGTGTGTGTGTGTGTGTGTGTGTGTGTATGAAACAGGGGAAGTCACACTGACAGGATGATTACAGGGAAGCACAGTGCCAGTGTGAGTCTCTGAGAGTGAAGACAATGCATTTGCTTTGAACCCAATACTGCGACTTCTGTGGAGAAAACCCCCCTTTCTCTTCTGTTCATACGTGTGTGTCTGAGTGACAGTAGTGTGTGTCTGAGTGACAGTACCCCGTAGCTGCTCGTCTCTCTGCCGCGCCCCGTGCTCCAGCCCCTGGGCGGTGTTCTCGTGAGTGCTCTCCACCCGAGATGATAGGTCGCCCAGCCTGTGGGAGAACTTCTCCATCTGCTCGATCACCACCGTCAGAGACCTGGAACACACACACACACACACACAGGTGCAGACAGGTTATAGCATAGGGGTGGAGCTATTGTTCCTACCCATTACCTGCCTGTGAAATAGTGTGAAAACCTTGAAAGGGATCTGTTAGTTGATTTAAGGTGTATCAACATTCAAATACGCATCTTCAACTTTTTTCAAATTTCAATGTATGACGCATCCATTTTGAAAGCTTACAATCTGCCCTTTCATAATCTGTCAAAAATGGAAAAATGACCTTCCCCTACTTGAGGCCTTTTTCACCAGACCCTGTCGTATGCAGGGCAAGGTATGACTTAGGTAAGTAGAGGACCATAAACCATATAGTTGTGAGTGTACAGTATGATAACTTTAGCAGGAAATCACTACAAAGCTTTAGCAGGTCTAAGAATCCTAACCAAAGGTCAGAACTTTACCAAAGCATGGTTAAGAGTGGTTAAGCGTCTATACACAGAGTGGACTGAGGTGTGTGTGACCTGGTCTGTGAGGTCGCGCTGGTCACAGCATCAACCTCCTCATCCTTCAACCGCTTCAGTCTCTGGACCTGGTCCTCATGGTCCTTTTTCATCTCTAAAATAGACTTCCTACAGGAAAATAGACATGGAATCTGTCAAAAAATATATATACAGGGTTCCCACACCTTCTGAAACATCAAATTCAAGCACCTTTCAAGGACTTTAAAGACTTAATTCCCTCAAATTCAAGGACCCAACACGGCATAGTTTGAGACAGATCTATGAGATGAGATGAGAATTTATATAATAGGAACTATCTGCTCACAGACAACAATTAAAAAGAGAGGCTTGAATGTGTGAACTCTAGATGGTCTCTTGCCTTCTCTACCACAGCACAGCAAAACAATATATTGTGAAATATGTGTAAAGTTAAGCAACACAGACTTATTTACTAGTCGACGAGCTAAGTAAAACATTTTTGAATATATATATAAAAAGAATGTTTGGAGAGAGAGAGGGGAATTCAAGCACTTTCAATGACCCATGTCTATTTTCAAAAACTTTTAAGACCTTGATTTTAGTTTTCTCAAATTCACAAACTTTCAAGGATTTCAAGGACCCGTGGGAACCCTGTATATATTTTTAAAAACGTCAAAAAAAGTTATGGAAAATGGGGTAGAAATACAGGGACCATTCCGGAGGTTCTCTCCTAGCTTCTCCTGGTCACTTACCTCTGTAGATCCCTGAGCCTCTCCACCTCCCGGTCTCTGTCGTGCTGGCTCTGGGCCAGCCTGCGCTGGTGCTGGGCCTGCAGCTCCGTGCGCTCCTGCTCCGCCAGACGCGTGACGGTGGCCAGGCGCTCCGCTAGGTCCTCGCACTCCTGCCGCGCCCGCGCTTCCCGCTGGGCAGCGGACTCCTCGAGCAGCTTCACACGAGCCCTGGTGACACACACGCGTGCACACGTACACACACAGACACAGACACAGACACACACACACACACACACACACACACACACACACACACAGGTTAAGCTCTATTCTTAGGGGAGAAGATGTGGCCATTCGTCTATGGATCTAGGCCTCCAACTCCCTCTCCCACCTGTGTGTGCTCTCCATGAGTTCTGTGTCCTGCTTGTGTCTCTGCTGGACGCTCTCCAGCAACATCTGGTTCTGATCCCTCTCCAGCTGCAGACTTCTCACCTGGAAAAAAAAGAGACAGAGGAGTCTGAGCGGTGTGGAAGACAGAGGAGGAATAAAAATAAAAATAGACAGATAGAGAGAGGAAACACAAACATAGAAAGGTTCCTCTATCAAGGCCCTCCAGGTACCTGTCCCTCCAACTGGATGATGCGAGCATGTAAAGCCAGCTCCCCAGACTGCTGCTCTTTCTCCTTCTTCTGTCTCTGAAGGACAGGTCCCACATCCACAGCGCCCCCTAGCCCCAGCAACTGGGACTGCATCGATTATGGACAAAAACAGATACCCAGTCAAGGGTCTCCTTGCACTGACACTGATAAAATGTGTACTCACGTGGAACATAAATGAAATAATGTCTGTTTCCTTAATATATATTTTTTGTGACGTTTAGTGGTGTTTATCTTTGTACCTGTTGTAGTAGTAAGAGTTGTTGGAGACTGTCTGCCGTCAGAGGTACCTGTTTAAAACAGAGAGAAAGAGTTTAAAAAATCAAATAGGCTTATGTTTAAAATGATATATGTGTGGTGGCCTGGGAAAACCCTTCACATGGTGGCATTTTGACATTTTCATTTTTTATATTTCCATACATTAGAAGTTCTCAGCTATTCATAACTGGTTGAATGACCGAGATAGCCCTTTATTTAAAAAAGTTATGAGCATTTTAATGTATCATGTCAAAAAAAGTGAAAGGTGATTTCTCCCCCTTTCTCCTCTGGGTCGGGGGAGGAGCCTATGCAGATCGGCCAGTCTCGTTTGTCTGCTTGTGATGCGGTGTTAGTCTGCTCGCCTCGTCGGTATGCGAGGGACAGATCCAATTTTGTGTGTCTTCTAGTTAAGATGTTATTACTTTATGCTTATATTGTGAGCATCAGTAAACTGGCAATAACACAGGTGGAAGTATCGTCTCTCCTTTCGCTCATGTGTGCGTGCGTTGCTTAACTGAGAATGAGGAAATGAGGAAATGAGAATGACCTTGTTTCTCTAGCAAACTACCCACCACAAAAACATAAAAATAAGTACTTTCTCTTTTGTTTTCTTAAAATGTTTATTCACCATAATGTAGTATGGAGTTCAAAGTACTAGAATACCACATAATATCAAAATCGCCAAAATCGCGATTTCCATCTATTTTTGCTCTTTGCCACGAACGAACGCCAGCGACATCCGACGGGTTTTCCCAGGCCACCACACATATATCACAATGACCTATATTTTAGGACATAGACTAACAAATGAACGGCTTCTTCATACCTGTGGTTGAACCGCAGGTGCAATGTTCTGCATTTGGTTTTGCTGTGGCACTGGGGGAACATGTAAGACAGCGTCAGACAATCTGGATGACCAGTCAAACATCAACACCGTCAGCCGAACATCAATGACAGTCAATGATAAGATGCAGAGAACTTCACTTTTGAAATGAAAGTTAGAAAATATTCACTACTACTACTCTGTCTATAACGAGTACCTACACCACAGTGTGCCAGGTAGGACAGTGGGCACGGGGAGCCACTGCTGGGCAGGGTAGTTGGGGGGCAGCTCAGCCCACCCTGGTGCCCTGAGATCCTGCAGGTTTTGGTACTGCTGGGGATGGGGGAGGCTAGCAGCAGAGGTAGGCGGCAGGGGAGAGGGGCCTGAGGCTGCTGGGTAAGATGGACCTAACCTTGGGGGTTGAGGTGGAGGGACCTGGCCTGGAGGAAAGCCTACTCTACCGGCCATAGCTGTGGATGGAAGGGGTGAGAAAGAGAGAGAGGAGGGGAGAGGATGAGCGGTGGTGGGGGGTTGTTGGATGACTATTGAGGGTACTTGTGGAGGAGAGGAGGCGGCCGGTGGACTGGGGTCGGTGGGGAGGGGATAGCGGATGTGTGAGTTCCGGAAGACTGCATGTTGTTGATGTGAGGCACTGTCAGGTAGGGCCTGAGGTGATTGGGGGTGAAACGTGTGGTCTAAGTGTGAATGCTGCCTCATAGCTGAGCCTTCTCCATCAGTGTACTGAACCAGCCGGGACTGGCTATGAATTTGTGCACGGATTGGCTCAGGCGGGTCATAGGCGGCAGCCATAGTGAGAGTGTGATTGGTTGCCTGTGTCTGCTCAGGAGGGTCAGTTGGGACAGTGGGAGGCAGACTAGAAGGCGCTGGGTGTTCAAAGTTACTAGGGAGGGACACGGCTTAGAAAAACAAAACATATGTGTTATGTTAGAGACGTGTACCTCCTCTGGACCGAAGCTAAACAGAAAGTGAATTACGCAACCCCAAAGTGAAAAATTGGCATAAAAAGTTGAAAGAGTTTGAGATGAATTGCTACAGTAGCTATGCTGTAGAAGACAGACCGATAACCGTGTTTAGATAGATAACCACATGGAGATAACATACCAGGCCTGGACTGGTCATCGCTCACTGGGGTGGAATGAAAAGTAGGGCTGGGTATTCTCCGGGAGGTCGCCCTGAGTCCCGCAGGAGAGGTCATTGGCGAAGAATCCATACAAAAAGAAGAAGAAAAATCCATAAATCACAACTACTTAGATGATGCTTATAGCTAGAGATAAAGCAACTGGACCGCGAAAGAGCGCCAGAAATGGACTTCAGTCCTACCCTGGCTCCGTGCCGGGAGTGGATGTGTCTTCTCCCTGTTTCCTCCTGGACCCTGGCGAGGAGCCACGTTTACTGAGGAAATAGCAGGAATGACAGGAACACGTTTGAGTAAATATTGAGACGAGTTAAGTGGTTACTTTGTATTCAGGCGTGTCTTCGTGGAACGTTGTGATCTGAATGACCGTGATGACCCGAGGGGTTAGGCCTTACCTGAGGAAAGAGTCTAGATCCACCTCGTCTCCGAGCCCCAGAGAGTCTTCCTGCGCTGTCTTCCTATCCTCCGACTGCATGGCCGCCTGACTCTTCTTCCTGCTCAGTGCCCCGGATAGCCAGTCCTCCTCCTCCACCTCCTTCTTTTGGCTGACAGAGACGTCTACCCTGGGGGGTTTGGAGGAGGAGGAGGCAGAGGCTGGGGTCTCCACTGCTGGCTGTGCTGCAGGTGGGCCCCGGTTGCCAGACAGAGGGGGTCTTCTCCCCGCTGAGGGAGAGGAGGGGGTCTTCAGGGTCTCTAGTACAGACTGAGGTTTCTTGACCTTTTCCTCCTCTTCTTCTTCTACTTCTTTTTGATCGTCATCATCATCATCCAACGTGAGCCCCAGCCAGTCAGCGCCACGCCGAGGGCGGGTAGGGGTCGGGGTGGTGGGTGTGACGGGCGTGGCGGTTTTGGGTTTCCGCTCGGGAGAGGAGGCGCTGACGTCCTCTGTGGAGAATCTGAAAGATAGTGGTGAATTTTAGAGCGCCACATTTCAATTGTGTACCACGGTGGTACACGTACATTTAGAATCTCTGGACACTCAGAAAAAAAAAATCTAATCATGACACGCTGACTGAGCAACGCATAGTGCGTTCTACTGCCACCAACCTCCTCAAGACCCCCAGGGCCAAGCTCCGCACGATGGGAGATCGGGCCTTCTGCTCGGCTGCTCCCAGGCTGTGGAATGCTCTCCCTGACCACCTAAGGGCACCACAGTCTGTGGATGCTTTTAAACGAGGCCTTAAAACTCACCTTTTTAATAGAGCCTTTTTTTAGCCTTTTAATTGAATGTTTTTTGCTTTATCTTACTGTGTTGTAGCACTCTGAGATTTTATATGTAAAGTGCTTTTATAAATAAAATGTATTATTATTATTGACCCAGGCGATGAGAAGGGTTTCTGCTGCAGCTCTCGACATACCTGACAGACTGTCTGCGTGACCCTCGACCCTCAGGTGCGGACCCCAGCGTGGGCTGATAGGATCCGAACGCGATGTCTTCTTCTAAGAAAGGGTCTGACAGATGAAATAACACAACCATCAGCTATTGGCTCTCTTTGATTCTGGAATACTACCTCGTACATTTAGCTGAGCTGGAAACGAGGGCAGTAGCTACCTTTAAATGGACTGCACTTATATAGCGCCTTTATCCAAAGCGCTTTACAACGGCCTCTCATTCACCCATTCACACACACACATTCACACACCAATGGCGGCAAGCTACCATGCAAGGCCCACTCACTGGGAGCAATTTGGGGTTCAGTCAGTGTCTTGCCCGAGGACACTTCGACATGTGGCCAGCCGGGGCTCGGACCGCCGATCTGCCAACCTTGCGATCATTAGACGGCGGCTTTACCTCCTACCTTTAGCACTGGGGGTCCTCTTCTGCTGCTGTTTCTCCTGTTGTGGCTTCTCCTTCTCCATCTCCTGGTCCTGGTCCTTTCTCTCCCCTGTCGGGGGGCGCTCGAGGAGGCGAGGGGATGTTCCGCGCCCCAGAATCTCATCCAGCCTCGTGCGTGCTCTCTGTGAGGGCTCACTACTAGGGACAGACAGGAGAGAGCAACAGAGAGAATACATATTTGTTAGGCGTATGTTTGGCTATCATCATACTGCAGTTCTTATCTATCGTATTCCTGTTCAGTGATGACTTGTGACTGGTGATGAGGCATACCTCTCATTCTTAGGGATGACAACCGTCTCCTTCTTAGGACTCTCTTTGGGACTCTCCCCGAACCCCAAGGCGTCCATGAGGTCATCCTCGTCATCGTCGAACGTAAGCTCGTCCCGTTTCTTGGGAGCTTGAGCCGGTGAAGCTAGAAGGGAAATAGATGTTTTTAACAAACTGACTCCGTCTTTTTGGTTATTATTACATGTTTAAAAGACCCCCTGGGGTCCTCGACAAACCTGTTTCCTTTTTCTTTATGATGGGAGACTCTGAAGGTGACAGGACTGATTTCGCAGGGGGAGCCTTGGCGCTTTTCGGCTCCTGTTTGGTCTCCGTGGGCAGGTCAACAAAAGGGTCGTCAAAGTCTGTAGAGAGGAGAACAACTTCCATGACACCACAGATGTGGACTTGACATTGAGCATGGACTTGCTGCGATCACTAGACGGATTTCAACCAAATCGACTATTCCTAGGGACACTTCGATGGATTTTACAGATGATGTTTTTCCAAACATTTGTGACCCCATGACTACTTTGTATACGCAGAAAATTCCATGTGTAAGGCCCAACTGTCAAATCCATCTTTACATTGGTACCTTTCGTGTCAGTCCGGCCAAGAACACCATCCTCATCTGAAGCTATGAAGTAATAGGGAGAAATATATATGTACAGTATATAAATTATCGTATTAGTCTAAATACTTACAGTAGTCCTAGGTTCTACCATGTGTGCACAGATGTGTGTCTGTGTGTGCCCTCAATTTCACTCTCATTCCTCCTAGCCTACATTATACGTAATCTGAGAGAGTCATTTGGTGGTCCAGGTCATAGGTCGCCCATGGTGTCTGACACAGGGCAGTCTGCTCACCGGAGAAGCTGAACTTTTTGTAGGCGCGTGCTGTGGATGCAGGTGCAGAACTGGGTTTCTTGTCCTCCATGGCAGACTCACCTGAGTGGCCACAGAGAGCACAGTCATCAATACAAGAAATCAATACCCCTGATGCATACAAGTACATCAGTACCTGGATCCCAGAGGCGAGGGGAGAGGAGGGTCGTCATTTTTCACCTTTGTTTTTCTGCTGTTTTGTGTTGTATTTAGTTTGATTTGTAATAAAATGTTAATAATAATAAAAAAATGTATCACAAAAAAGTACTTAAAACACAAATAGCACTTATGCGGTTAACCTCAGGGAAAAGCCTGCATGCACAGTACTGTACCTATTCCTAACTTGTTTCCAGGTTTAGGAGGGTCTTTCTTAGGTCCTCCTATGCCAGAGCCCTTGCTCTGAGCTGGGGCTGAACTTGGCTTTTTCTTCGATCCAAACAGATCAGCATCCATGTCATCGATGTCCTATACCAGGATAAGAGCACAGATACAGCCAGGGTTATTGGTGAGTATCTCCAGAAAGACTACAGTCTAACTGTATGTTCCTCTGTCTTGGGATCTCTAACTGGAACATGGCCTCGTTGTTACCTTCATGCTCTCCAGTAAGGCAGTGGGATCAGCCTCAGACACGTCAGAGTCCTGGAGTGGAGGAGAAAAGGACAGATGTATATGAGTCAACTCACTGGACCCTGAAATCCTTTATGTACCTGTATGTCCAACCTACCTCATTGCCATTTCCAGCTTCCTCAGCCAGTTTGCTGAAGAATTCGTCGTCGTCAAATAGCTCGCTGTAGAAACAAAAGGCAAAGAACTAGCAAGCTAGACTTGGATGATCTCTATGGTTACAATGAGTCACACACAGTTCCAGCAGCAAATTTCATGCAGTTCTGGTTGACTTGTCTTACCGCTTTCCACTGTGTGACGGTAGAGTCGCCCCTAGTCTGCCTGCTTCACGAGTTGAAGATTTGGCCTTCACTGGGAAATCTGGTCAGGAAAACAATAGAAGCCTTTTCGAATACACTAGCTACTTCTGTATTTGATTATATTAATGAATAATTAAAAACAATATTTATCTATGATCTGCAATGATCAATGGCTACTTTACTTTAAGGTGACCAGATTTATGAGAGAAAAACAGGGGACATTAATTTGGGAGGCGTAGGGGGAGGAGCAATGTTGGGGAGATATCATATATGTGTGAAATCTGACCAGACTGCATACCGCTGCCGTCTTTATTTAGAAAAATAATTCTGATACAAAACATCTTCTTAATTAAACAGTGTTCGAGATGTCTACACAGTACACATACCCCCCCATTGCCATTCATTTGAGTACATACTGTAGACTAGACAGGACGACACACCAGAGATGATCATGATTCTGTCATAAGGATGCCGTTTGGATCCTGAGGTAAATTCATAAGTGCTCACAACACAGGATTTGTAACAATGTGACAATTCAAGTTTTCTTCAGGTAGAATTCTTTTTTGTCTCATACTCATTTTGTCAGGCTTTTTAGTGGTACATGTTGTAGGGTGTTCACACATATCATTTTGCTTTCACTTTAGATTAAAATAAATATGTCCATCTCACAGAGAATTTCATGAGAAAAACAATGGTCTACTTTTCCTGTGCAAAAGATGGACAGAAAATCAGAAGATTCAATAACACCGTAATCAATACATACCATCATCCCCCAACAGGTCATCTAAAACATTATCAATCGAACCTGCAAAAACAAAACAATGTATGGAATGAATAGATGGGCTTTGCCATTTCATTTGGGGATTATACATAAACAACATCAGCAGGACTTACTCTTCAGTCCTTTCTTCTTTTTTGAAGAAGCCTGTATTGATGGGGGACAAATCATGAGCACATTTGAAATATGGAAGTAGTACTCTAGGTCTGACTTATCAAACAGCGTCAATACAAGACTGATGAGTGATGACTATAGTCTTGGAGCCGGTAGTGGTCAAGTGGTGTTAAGCATCGGGATCTTGTGAACAGGTGGTTGGTAAGCATTAATAGCAACCTAAACGCACTGACTATAAGACATCTATTAAGGATGAATGACTTACCATGTTGTATGCCTGCAGCGGGCTAAATCTATTAATAGGAGTCTTAATAAGAATCTTTAAAAGTAAATCCTATTAAAGCGTCGCCGTCACCATTGGTTACCCCCGAGCGAAGTGCTTTCCAAATTCGCCCTGCTTGAGGGTTTGCTTAGACAAGGCGACAACTCTTTCACAAGATCACTTAACAATAATGAACACACATCATCTTATTAGCATTTGCAAACAACAGGCAACACAGACGTGCTATGATCACTACTACCACGACTGTTCCTGAGCCAGGCGGTTGTGACACCAGGAGCAACGTTAGGCTGTTGTTTATCTGTAACGTTCGCGTCTGCTGTACCGGCTTACTAGATAGATACTTCACTGTTCAAGCCTACTATGCTATGGCTCCCCCCGTAACGAATGATCAACCCGCAAGTTTTTAAATTAGCGCAGCAGTTTCCACCGAGACCTCCGCTATCGCTTTCTTCAACGTACACTTCCTGTTTATCAGTTGAGGTGGATTGTGGGTAAAGTAGTTCTGCAGAGTGCTGAGCTCAGATTCTATTTGACTTCACCACCAGGTGGCGTTTCACGTTATACATTGTGTGTGATCATTTTACATTAGGCCTACGGGCATAGGCTGAGCAATAAAAACATTGGAACATATTAAAATAACTTGACATTTATCTGACAAGTTTGCTTTTCTACTCTCACAAAGACAGGTCAGCTCATACAGGACCATACCGGTAATACAGGTTGGCCCATAGTCCTACAGCCCATACTAGATCATTGCTATATTATGTACAGTATATGTAGGTAATCTTAACATTTATGGACTGTGTCAACTCTCTGACAACTCTCTGACAACCTTCAAGCCATTTGGCTCAATGATATAGTACCGATTCTCAATCTTTTTCGTACACTATCTGATACAGTGTTCAGCACTTAGGGTGAAGAGAAGGTCAAGGTGGGATAATTAAACCAATTTCTCTGGACCTTTGAATGAGCTCCATGTTATACCGTCTGTTTCTCCCCCTACCACTCACCCAGGCCCGACCCCCAAAGGGCCTTTCAGATGCTTCAGAGCTGGGTCTTCCTGAGAGTGGCTTGTAGATGGAGAAGACTCTCCGCACAACACCACTTCATATTTCTTTTCTCTAATTCATGGTTGTAACAATCGCTGGTCCAATTTTCTCTAGTGGTTGTTGCCATGCCTTTGTAGTGGGACTGGATAGAGATCAGAGGTAATGAAAAGCTTTTTAACCCCCTCCTGAAGCCTTTGGGAAGGATATTCCGGACAAGGAACATTGTGTTCTTACCATGAAAAATGTGTTGCATAACCAGAGATAATATCATGGCATAGCGGAACACCAACGGTCTCTCTTATGCCCTAGTTATTTGAAATTATTACTTTGTTATAGAAATATATATATACAGTACATTTTCCAAGTGATAGAGTCTCTCTGTCAACTTTGTTTACGGTCCTTTTGCCATATTTACTACCTCACGTTTGTGGGATCTGCCCAAGCCTTCCTTACAAAAGTAGACAGAACTGACATTTACAACAATGTCTTTTAAGTAGTAATAATAGTCAGCACACAGCAGACATACAATACTGTACAATACAAAACTTGTTAACTGATACAGCTAAACAATAATGCACCAACCACACCAAGTCAATTTCCTGTATGTGCGAATATACTTGGCAATAATAATAAAAATAATTCTGATTCTGATAACATCAACATATGCAAGAACACTCATTAAATTCTTCCATCCATTTATTTGACCGAACAGGGGGAACACAATATTGTTTGTGCTTGAGAAAGAAAAATAATGTTAGATGAAAGATAAAAATATATCTGATACTGTCACACACTCTACTATCAGTAACCAACATTATCATCATGCTGACTCGTGGAGAATCCTCCTTCCTAAGAAGTGTTGTGTTCAAAAATCTCATGGGAGGTTGGGGCTGCAATACCAACACAGTCAGACATATAACATACACCTGTCGACTGTTACTCATTCTATGAGGGTAAAACAGATGCTATGTGGAAAGTAAGGACAAATTGGAGGTGATCCAGATGCAGGCTTTCTTTCATCATAACAGTGCATGACCAGAGAAGGCAGGCAAAGAGGGACCAAGGAGATTGCTGGTGTAAACCACAGTACTTCTTGAGCCATGGACAGGGACTCCAACAGCATATATTTCATATTCATACCACAGGAGATCAATGTTATCTTTGTAGTTGCACTGGTCATGGCACACATCTTTATTTCATTACTTAACCAAGTATTTATGCTCTATCTGTGCAAGGGGCATCCCAAGATTCCTACACATTACTATCTTGAGCTCCTTGTTTCGGTCATAAACACGATTCAGGTCACTTTAGGAATGTGTAAGGTTAAAAAAAGCCTACCCTTTAAAGTGCATCAACTCAAAGGTCTACAGTGCCTGTTCTTTAAAAGCCTGTATGACAATTCATTGGACATCTATCTCTGCTACCAAAAAGGACAACAACAAAAAAGAAGAAAGAAAAAAAGTGTGGTTGTTGGTTGAGGCACAGAACACTCCCATATTTTTTCCATAAACCATATAAAAAAACGAATGAGAATGTTGTAGATTCAGAAGCAGCCAGAGTGGTTGGATTTGGTTTCATTCTCAGAACTGGAATTCTTCCGCCCCCAAGAGGATGGCTCTTAGGACTGCCCTGATGGTGAAATAACATTAAGAATAACTGCAGGACAGATGTTGGAGTCCAGATCTAAAAGGGCCCTGTTGTGCTGGCCTGATTATTTATTCCGGATGCTTTTCAAGGCGTCTCTGTGCAGTGGAGGGACAACTCTGCTAGAGAACGCTCCACTTTAGTATCTCCATATCGGAAGTTTGCCTGGTTTCCTGCCACACTGGAAAAAACACAAAGCATGGGTTTGTTAACATGTTAGCAAGGGGCTATTATTATAGATAATTGAGACAGTTCTTGGGATTTGGTTGAATTTAGTCATTGAGGGAACTCACCAGATGTGTAGCCATTGAAACGAGGACCCACTCTGGGCTTTATTTCAATATAAGAAAAGAAACGGAAGGTCAGGACAGTGCATAAAAGCTGACATGCAAGCTCATTCATTATTTAGGGGAAAAAACACGCTATGAACAAATGACTAAACTCATCCGTTCATTTGAAAAGACCTGTCTCGTCTTGCTCCGTACACAGGTATAGTAAAATTGTACACTCATACAATTAAACCCCTCTCATCCATACTGCACACTGTTTCGTGTGTCCGTTTTTTGCCCCACATTTATGAACCCCTGTACGACTCCATTGAACTGCTTGGCTTGGGGGAGGTAATGTATTTATAATAACCTTCCACAGAGCTGATGGATTGTTGTTCTACCACTAAATCATTTAGTGTGAGCAGCGTTGTGGTGAGGACTTAAAAGCTAAATGTGGAACAGGCATATATCTTCTCACTTTCTGCATCTCTGCTCCTGCCACATGCCCCCCCCCCCTCTCTAGCTCTTACTATAATAGAGTTTTTTAAAAATGTATTTGTTTACATTTGCTTGTGTCTGTGCTGCAACCGACAAGAAGAACCTCAACTCCAAAATGAAGATGCACTAGTCCTCTTTGGCCAATTGAATATTGTTCATTCATTCATGTCCTGTTCCCATTGGAGTTTATGAGTAGCTCACTCAGACACATGAGCTGTTTGTACAGTTGTAGCTGGTCCCCTACCTCGCAGGCCTTCATCGGCTGTGAGTGTTGTCATTGGTGGTTGTCCGCTCCATTGCTCTTAATGTAGGGGTCGTCTTTCTCATTAGTGTCATCTGTGTGCCTAGGACACATGGGATGAGAGACATTCATAAATCCACTGATGGGGATGTTACAGCACATTATTGACTTGGTAATGCTTGATTTCACAATGTGAAATTAGATATACTGTAAGTATGTGTCTTGAGCAGAAGAAAAAAATACAAGGACCCCATTAACTAAGGCCAAGACTTTGCCTGACCAGATGGGTTTGGTCCATGCTTGTGAGCTTGCTGTGTAGGAGGTTCCATGGTGCTACAGCCACATGGCATTGTTTACCATGTGGCTATGCAGGGACAGGGGGCAGAGAGGACTGCAATCTAAGTCAATTAGCAGCCCTGAACGCACGAGCTCAGATGCATTACCCTCTTTTCATTGCTCCATTTCTAACTGCAATGCAAATGTTGTCATATACCAAAGCACTTAATCACCACAGCACAGCATGGCAACCCCTACAATAAACATGGCAAAGATTTCAGATCAATGATGCAGATACAGTAGTATCTAAGACAGTAGTAAGTCACGCCACCATATGAAACTGGTCACCTTCAATCTGTCTCATTTGATCTCTATGCATGAATAGTTAATCGGTGTGGCAATGAATAGCAATGTATAGCTTATCTACAGTATGTCAATCACTATCATAATGATGGGGTTCAAAGTCTACATACTTTGTAGTATGTATGTAGTGTGTAGTGTGTATGTAGTGTGTAGTATGTATGTAGTGGCAATGAATAGCAATGAATAGCAATGAGTAGCTTATCTAGGCTACAGTATGTCAATCACTATCATGACAAAGGGGTTCTAAGTCTACATACACACCAGATAAGCCAGAGAAGTAAATAGATACCTTTTATAGCAAGAGTGATTCAGATTAGAAAACTGTTCAGTGTTTTTTTTATCAATATTTGCAGAATTGAATCAAGCAACAACAACAAAATCTGCTAAATCTTGAATCTACAAAATCAGCACAGTACAGTACATCGACTGAAGCTCAAAAAGCCTGCTACTTTTCTCTTGGAAGACTACATTAGACAATGGTAGACAATGAGTAGGGTACTTACGGGTTTACCCGGTTGAAGAACCTCCTATGTAGGACGACAGCGATAGTAGTGATGACCATCATGGTAGTACACATGGTCCTACGTGTATCCCTCGGTTGGGACGGTCAGTCAGTGGGTTAGAATACCGGGACCATTTTCTCCTATTGAGTAAGAGCGTGTATACAGGGTATTCCTATTCCTACAGACTATTCCTGTCCCTCCTTTGGCCTCTCACCAGAGTGGTTATTATGGTACCATAGTGATTATCCAGAAGGATTAGCCCAGATCAGGGCAAGGGGTCAGCCTTACTGGCATGGGGTAGGAGCCAGTAAGGAACAGAACATACAGTGTTTGTGGTTGGAGCTCAAGCCTTCATGCCTATTAGCGCCCAATCACTATCAGCATATGCCTGAAGGGTGTACAGCATGTTGTGTTGTGCCTCTTCCATGTAGGAATTTGTCTTGAGCACTCTAGGGAGATGTTTGACTGTGTTCTGGTATTCTGTGGTTTCCAGTGACACGCTCTCCTCTCCTTTACGAGCAAGGGGGTAACAATGAGAGTTTTGTCTTTATTGGGCAAGTCATTTAATTTCTTGGCGGAAGGTGCTGTTGTGAGAGATCATTTAAGTGACAACCTAGATGAGCTGAGTAAGGTGTTCACCTCAGGACAAACTGTATTGTCAACACCAGCTGTGTTGATAGATCGTCCTACTGATTTATTGTTACAGTAGTTGTGCAATACAAGTTGGTGATCTTGGTAATGACTCCTGGTAGGAAGAGTAGATCTGTGTAAACACTAGGCCTTGATGCTGTAACACAAGACAGCATGCTCACTAACTTCAGCCCGTTCACTCCGCTCCTCCACCTCTGCTGGCCGACTGGCCCCACCACTTCTACGCCAATGTGGCAGTCACGCTGCCCGGTCACGTCACGTCTCTTCACTACACTCGCTCCCCGCTAGTGGAATGAGCTTCCCACGGCTGTCAGAACTGCCACAAAAAATCGTTCTTTCTTCTTCTATCATGACGACTGCCAATGGCCCCTGGCCTTAGCTAGATTACTCTTCCTGCTACGACTGGTGAATTGATGATTCACTTGCTCAGTCAAATGTATCAATTGTAAGTCGCTTTGGAATAAGGCGCTTGCTAAATGCCAAAAATGTAAATGTAAATGTCACTATCCCAATACTGCGTTACCACGGAGATCGGTAGGCAGGCAGCCAGAGAGTCAGAATCCAGTGCTGAACTTAACTCTCACTCTGGCTTTACGTGTCTGCTCAACTTGTCAGTCAATTGGAATTTGGTATTTTTTGCTCTAGGCACAGGGTCAGCCATAGTCAGCGCCCCTGGAGCAATTAGGGGTTAAGTACCTTGCTCAAGGGCACATGCAGCTCCCTCCTGAGGTGCCACATGGAGGTGTAAATACCTAAGGCCTCCTGTTCATCCATGTATCATTAGCAGTGCTGACTCAGGTGGAGTACAGGGGAGCAGTAGGTCATGGGAAGAGGAGAGAGGAGAGAGGCTTCGGTAGTTGTTAATGCTTTCACACGTCAGATTGGAGAGATGGCAACATTGTGGAGATTCCTAAGAAAGGGGACCTTAGGGAGTGCAAAAACTACAGAGGAATAATGCTGCTTTCAACACCAGGGAAGGTGCTCAACCACATTCTACTGGAGAGGCTTAAGAAGGTGGTTGATGAGAAACTAAGGGAAACCAGGCTGGCTTCAGGAATAGTAGATCCTATGAAGAACAAACAGCCACCCTCAGGATTATCATTGAGCAAACCATCGAATGGAACTCTCCTGTCTATGTTAATTTCATAGATTTTGAAAAGGCTTTTGACAGTGTGGATCAGGAGATGCTGTGGAAATTGATGGCGCACTATGGCATCCCACCAAAGTTCATCAGCATCATCAAGAGCCCCTACCAAGGGATGCAATGCCAAGTTCTCCATGAAGGATGCATATCAGAGGCCTTTGAGGTCCTGACTGGGGTGCGGCAGGAATGCTTGCTGCAGGAGCCTGACTGGACAGCTAGAAGATCTGGATTTTGCTGAATTTTGCTACTAGCACACACCCACCAACAGATGCAGGAAACATCACACAAACTAGAGAACAGCTGCTTCACTTGGGCTCAAAATCAACTCATCAAAAAACCAAAGTAATGCGAACCAACAACAAAAACAACACAGCAATAATCATGGACCAAAACCAGCTAGAGGATGTAGTTAGTTTCACATAATAGAGAATAATTACTGTGGACGGAGGATGTCAAAGCCAGAATTTAAAAAGCAAGGACAACATTTAACATCTTAAACAAAATCTGAAGAAAAAAAAAATATACGTATATATCACTCAAGACCAAACAAAAAATCTTCAACTCAAATGTCAAATCCACTCTACTTTACGGATCTGAAACCTGGATGACAACCACCAAAATACTTAACAAACTACAGACATCCATTAACTGCTGCCTCCTGGGAATCTACTGGCCCAACATCATCTCAAACAGCAACCTGTGGGAGCTCACCAAACAAGAAACAATAGAAGTCCAAATCAGGAGGAGAAAATGGAACTGGATAGGCCACACAATCAGAAGACCAAACAAATCAATCGCAAAGCAGCTGGCTCTAACATGGAACCCACAAGGCAGGAGGAAGAGAGGAAGACCTAGAACCACCTGGAGAAGAACCACAGAACAGGGGATGAAGGCGGAAGGGCTGTCATGGCAACAACTGGATCAGAGAGCACAAGACCGAAGAGGATGGAGGGGTTTCATCGATGGCCTATGTTCCCTAGAGAATTTCAAGGCCTAAGTAAGTACAGTAAGTACTCTATAGGTATAGGATGAATAGAATCATGAAGTCCGATATTGGTATAATCATTTTTTGTTTAATATTGATATCATATATAGATACAGGGATTGATAAGAAACATTTACAATTCCTAAAACTAACTGCTGTCACCAAAATGTCAATCAACCCTTTATTCATATGAGCGAGACAAACTTTCTTGAAAATCTCAAAGTAGAATTGATACAGCTGCATTTGAAAGACTCATACAGGAGAGAGACAATTGAAGTATTAATCAGTATTAATCAGTATTAATCAGTATCAACAATATCACTGTATGTGTGTAGTCTGTATAAGTTTAGATCATCAGCAAAGCAGTGAAATTACATGATTGATTGGACTTGGTGTAAGGAGAGAGAAATATCGAAATAACAGGTGAAAAATTACGTAACTATAATATGTAACTATAATATACACTTTACTAGTACGCTATACGATACTATACTAGTAAGGAAACACCAGCAACATATCAGGCCATGATGCCAGTGTCAGGACTAAAGAAGGCACAACCCTGGTGATGTGAATGGAGGCTACAGCAGGACATACACCATCTCATGTTTAAAGCTTCATCTTTTGGTCACTCTGCTGTGTATTTGTTCGAATGTATTGTATTTGTATCTACAGGTATGTACGCATTTTTTGTGTGTGGTATGAAGACATGAAAACATTTTGGATTCGATTTAGATGCACCCTGTCTTCATTGCCAAATGTACCGTCCTAAGTAAGTCCATTCCATCCGTCATCTTAATCTTTTGGCAGTCTTCACCACTGTGGGGGCGTGGGTCAAGGTGCCGAGAGGGAGGTACAGTATGATACATGGGAAGAATCCATCATCAAAGATAAGTTTCTTCCCTCCAACGGTCAGGCGTAGGTCCAACTCCTCCTAAGCCGAGGCCCGGTAGCTGACTCTGGGAGTAAGGTAGGTACTCAGTGACGATGACATTGACCCAGGACTGCCGGTTCACACCGTGGAGCTGGACAGCTTAGCCCATCCCAACTCCTCGTAGACACTGGTCACCTGCCAGTAGACAGCAGCCAGCAGCTTAGACCACGCCACCGCCACCTCTGGGGTGAAGTGGTCAGGGAAGTCCTCACCCAGCACCTCCAGGATAACCCCGTTCAGGATCTGGGACAGAAAGAGCGGGAACATTTGGATGTTTCATGTTGCTGTGAGGAACATGGTGGATGCAACGAATAGAAACCACAAGGGGATTCAATAAAACCTCTTTTTAAATATTGGATGTGATTGTCAAGGTGTGTGTGTGTGTGTGTGTGTGTGTGTGAGTGTATGTGTGTGTGTGGGTGTGTCTGTGTGTGTATGGGGGTTTAATCCCTGTGCCCGATGTGGAAGCTTTGTCAGGAGATCGTTGCCTTGTTGTTCCTCACCTTGAAGTACACAGGATCCACCTTGTGTCTGAGTGCGTGGGACTTGCCCACCAGCTTCAGCACAGAGACCAACTTGTCATCGTCGTGGATGTTCTCCACCAGGGTGTTGATGGCGTTCATGACCCTGCTAGCGTGCTTCCTGAACTGGGCACTGCTCTCCATCTCCTCAGGGTCCTCCATATGCCCGAACTGGCTGAAGTACTGCTTGGAGGAGGGGAAGTTCACAAAGAGCCTGTGGAGGAGAAGAGTGGGAGACATGACCAGCTGCTCCTAATCTCACTGCCCTTTAGCCTCCACCCATGTTAATCCTCAGAAGCCAGGTGTATTTCTTGGACTGGCGAGATATCATAAGTAAACATAATTTGAAGGTGCGGACTGCTACGGAGCATATTTTCCCTTTTAATGTTTAACTTCCATCTAGGTACTGTGGTTTGTACTTTGTTTACTTACTAGTGGGCAAGGAAAGGAATGTGCAGTCCAAATACCAATGCATTACTTTCAGCTGATTATAGAGCAATCAATCAGTCTATCAGATATACTGCACACAGACAGCCAACCTAGGCAAGGCAAGGCAAGTTTATTTTTTATAGCACATTTCATACAACAGGGGCAATTCAAAGTGCTTTACATACATTATTTAAAAATACAGCAAGAGGAGCATAAGAAAATAAAAATTACAATGAATAAAAGCAAATATAAGAAGTAAATAGATAAAACATTTAAAAAGACAACAGTTAATGGAAAAAAGACATTGATAGAAGTGTTTGTGTGCAAAACATGAAGGCTTTTAGCTTAGATTTAAATATTTTAAGGGTTTGGGCCTGTTTGATTTCTTCAGGGAGTTTGTTCCAGGAGCATGCAGCAGCATGACTGAAAGCTGCTGCACCGTGTGTAGGCAACAATTCTGGTATGACATTTCACCCTATTTCACCCTCAAGCTATAGACCCTGCAGTATGTGAACATCAGAGTATTTCGGTGGCTACTACCGTAGTATGTTCTCTACATGGTGAATAGAACAGTGTTCTGTAGGGTGCTCCTTCTCAGAGACCTGTTGGCCCAGGTGTTTGGTCTCAGTGGTTGACAGTTGGACTAGATAAAAGCCATCTAGTTGGACTAGATCCCCCCCCGCTTCACAAAGCTCCCTTTCATCTCCCTCACCCTTCGCCGTATGATTGGCAGGCTAACAGTGAAGTGCTCTAATGAGCTCAAGATCGTTAAGTCTCGGCTCCTGTAATTACACGGTGAAATGAAAGGAGCTGAATGCCAGGGCCTATGCGGGCTGCAGTGACTTCATCTGGTGCCTCTCACTAGCTCACACCTTCTGGCGTGCCAGGGTTGGGGATGTGATCATCGATGCTCATCGTCACAGGGGAATAGGAACGCCTCATGTTTTGTTCGATTATTATATAATCCGCTGGTATTTTGAATGTTGCATAATTTCTGTCCTTCATATTTGCTGACCTCTTTTCTCGTATATATCTCTAAACACATTATCGACATGCCCCTCAAACCACCCCACCACACAGCTAAATCTCTGCAACACTGTGTACTGAACCGACTGTAATGATCAGCAGGTCCTCTACTACTACTGGTCATTTCACCGGACGTAAAAACTGCCACAGAGAGCATTGTGAGAGCCAGAGCCACAGACCCCCTACAGAGACCGGGACAGATCTAACACAGCTGTCCGTCTGTATCCATTCCAGATGTCCCAGCCCCCTCTCCTTCAGTTCAAACTCCTAACAGATAAGGAAAGCTACGGTGTTTACATTGCGTCTATATGAAAGTGCATGGCCAGAGGCAGCTTTTGAGAGAGAACTGTTGCTTCCACTCTGCACCTGTGAAATCAAACTAGAGTCGGAAGACAGAGAAGCGGAGGGGGGTCTCTGTAATATTTCATCCTCTTTGCTATTGGTGGTGGGTGGTCTATGCCGGTGTTAATTCAGTTAACTACAGATCAGTCATTAAAGGCAGTAACTCTGCAGATACACTGTTTCAGTCATAAATAGTAAGAAAAAAAACAAAAAAAAACTGTCTGGCCCTATCTGTAATTACATGACCCGTGGTTGCATATAAATAGACTCATTAGGCATTTATAGTCACTGAGTGTAATCCTCTCCTTGTCTATGCTATGAGAGTGGCTCAAGAGCTTGTTTCGGAGAAGAAAGTGCCCCATTTCGGAGAAAATTCCACGTTGATCTTTAAAGATCAACACAGTGGGCATTAGGCAACCAAGCACAAACCAAGTCTAGGAAGTCAACTTTATTTTTGAGACCATTCAACGAGGAGAATTTGTCATGGTCTTATCGTCAGCCCATATTCCTGGGATTCCTGGGGTTCTTAAGGCCTAATGGAATGTGCAGGGAAGACATAACAGCTGGGGCATGACCTGCATTTAAAAAGATGCCCCACATAAAAGGAAGAAATGCCAATGGCCGACGGGTCATGACATGTAGACTAGGTGAAAAGCTGTGCTGTCTCAGGCTGTTTGTCACAAAATAACAGTAGCAGAGGACATGTGCTGCGTGACGTCAGAGGCTGCTACAACTCCTGATGGGAGTGTACCGTCGGAGCGAAAGGTAGCAGGGACGTGTATGTATCAACACCACTGTATTTACTCAAGAAAGCCTCAGATGAGACCTGGCTCTACTGCACAAACAGTACTAACTAAGCAGTCGGCGATGTCACAACTGTGCCCCAAGACTTAATAAGTATAAACCTAAAGCCACCTAGCCACCTCTAGATGCTTTAGAATAAAGACCCCCAATGTATGCCTACACTCTTAGAAAGTACAAGCTGTTTGTTTGTACCAAAAAGGGTTTTTCATTTCTCCCTGGTTCTTTGTAGAACCCTTTTATAATGGTCTTATGTATAACCCGAGGGATTACAGGGATCATGGCATAGAAACCTTAGTTTGTTCTATTTGATAGTCTAAACTAAAGAACCTTCAATGGTTCTGTTTGATAATCTAAGAATCCTTTCATAGTAAGATAGATATTTTCTTTCTAATTAGTAGTAGTGGCCTAGCTTCAGAAGGACAATTTCACAGGAAAAATAGAACTCATATTAAAAGTGTACTGACACAAATAATAGGGAGTGTTTCTGAGGCTTGACCGCTGTACTTTATGGATCTCAACGAGGCCTAGGAGACATCTAGGAGACAGGCCTAGGAGACAGGCCTAGGAGACAGACTTTAAGGTCCAATGCATCAGGTCAGCAAGCCCTGCTGGATGTGAAATATGACCTGCTTGCTCAGGGAGGGAGCACCTATCAGAGCCAAAGCTGTCAGCAGGTGAGATGGATTGAGCTGCACTGTAATGCCTCTGCTATTTACAACCCAAAAACTATGTCTTCAGAGAGGGAAAGGGCTGGGTTTTCCTAGATGCTCTAGGCTAGGAGCGATGCATACACTGATACTGAAACGGCGCACGCACTGTACAAGTCGATCATCATGTGATATTCGACCATGGGACGACGTTCACCTTTTCAGGAGCGACATTTTTGTGTTCCCCTTTTGCAATACATAATTTATGAGGAACATTACGGTTGGAATCCTAACGTCAACATTCAGATTGTAATCCTAACGTCAATGCCAGATCATTGTCACACCCAACTATTGCAACACTGTTTAGCACACGTTCAGAGAAAGATCCTGTACATCGGTCATGCAGACGCCACTTACGTCACAACAATGTAACAGAGTAGCAGAGGCAAAATGAAGGCAAGAAGCCGTGTGCTAAATTCAGCTTTAATTGAAGGATAGCAGCTCTGAACAATACTACTGAGAGATGATACCAAGAGTTACGCTCCCCGTGGTGGCTGCAGCTGTTACCGCTGTTCTAGTAGGGACTGCAATCTCCAGCTGTGTGTGTTTGTGTGTGTGTACACATTTGTGTGTTTGTGTGTGTTTGTTTGTACATTTGCAGGTGTGTGTGTGTGTGTGTGTGTGTGTGTGTGTGTGCGCGTGTGTGTGCGTGTCAATCTCCAGCTGTGTGTGTGTTTGTGTTTGAGTGTGTGTGTATGTGTGTGTATGCATGTGTGTGTGTGTGTGTGTGTGTGTGTGTGTGTGAGAGAGAGAGGGACATAGAAAGTGAGAGAAAGCAAGTAAGAAACATGTGTGATGAACAAGTAGGATAGTCAATAGGAAGTTACACATCCATTGTCACCTGTTGACACTGACAACTTATACAACAGGATATATAGAACAAATGGTGTGTCAGCAAATCCTGGAGGATCATCAAAGATCCCAGCCACCCCAACGACAGTCTGTTTGAACCGATGCCGTCCAAAAGGTGAAGCCTCTTTCGGAGCCTTAGGGCCAAAACTCAGAGGCTAACCAACAGCTTCTTCCCCCAGGTGATCAGGCTCATGAACAAGCCCACTGTAGACAATTGACTATCATCCCCAAGCTCATCCCATGTATACGGACTACATAAACCTTAAGCTCACTGCCACTTTACTACTGAACTATCTATTTTATTACTAGTTGTACTGCTAATTGTATCCTGTTTTATTTGTCACTTATGTCCTGTACTATTGTCAAGTTTTTATCGTGAATTATGCCTATTGCCTTATTGTCTGCAAATCATCTCGATACTGCTAATTGTATCCTGTCTTACTTGTCACTTATGTCCTGTACTCTTGTCACTTTTTTATCTTGAATTATGCCTATTGCCTTATTGTCTTGTACTGCAATGCCAGGAACCAAAGCTTAAGAATTTTGTGAATTTTCATTTGTGTAATGTGACGCAACAATACATCTTGAAACTTGAAACTTATCCATAGCTTTCAAGGCAGTTAGATACGTAACAGTAAGACTGTTTTTGTGTACTGTCTGTCTGTCTGTCTATCTGTTAGCACCTGGTATTGTCTCCTGGCTTACAATACATCTATTCTGTGTTGCTCAGACAACTTTGACATTTGAGATGTCAAAGATGAGAACAAGATAAAGATGACATAAAGTATACCTGATGAGTATGGCCACCCCGACGTCATCGCAGTTCTCGTAGACTTTGGCCCAGGTGTCCTGGATCATCTCCCTCTCCCTCTCTGACATTGTGTCTGGCCGCTCCGGCCGCTCTCCCTCTCCCTGCACCCTCTCCATCCCAGAGTCCAGTATGGTGCAGCGCTGCACGAGACCTGAAGACAGAAGTGATGAGTCCCACAAGAACCCAACACCCACCCTGCTGCTTTTGTTGACACTGTTTCTCTCCCACGTTCACCTTCTGCTTCTCCTCTCTTGCTGAGAGAGCCTGTGATGCCCTTCCTGAGCCTGAGTGAGTGAGTGAGTGAGTGAGAGAGTAAGTGAGTAGGGAACAGACTAAAAAGCAAGAGGAAGAGAGTGCACACTGAGTGAGGAGGAGCCACTCTCCTCTCTCTTTCACACACCCCCCCCTTTCTCTTCCCTCCCTTCCCTGCATCTAGCCATCTCTCATGCATAACACATAGTATTCAGTATGTTCTGACAGAACACATCAAACATGTACCGTGCATGCCTAGGTTGCAGTTCTGTGCTAATGTGTGTGCATACGAGTATGCTTGATAAGGGAAATCAAGCATTCAGAATTTTTTTGGGGTGTGATATGAATGTTATCGGCATCAGACGAAGGACTTCAAATAATGTAGATAAAAGCAGAGGATGGGCCGTGATAAAAGGAAATTGCTCAACAGCACACGGTCTGTCAGAAATGTCAGTTCTTTTCAGTTGTCAGCCTACTGTTGACAACCAAACTGTAAAGACAAGAGATCCTAATCTGTACACAGGATTTTATTTTTCACATCCACACCCAGGCTGGAATCTCAGCGTTGTAGTGTTGTGCTTTTCAAAACTCTGACATTTCTTGGCTGTTTAGGAAAGAAAATGTTATCTCCAAAAAGAGATCTCCCGAGGCGACGGCTCATCCTCCTTTCATTAGCCTTTGTGATAGATAGTGCTTTATTGGCAGGCACAGTCGTGGATGTGGTATTGTAGTTAGTAGTTAGTCATCTTATCTCATGGTCTCTGTCTTCACTTGCTTTGTCTGAACTCCATGGGGGGTTGGGCTTGTAATTATCAAGAGATGTGTAGATAGGATGTAAAGTGGGTTATATTGTGGTGAAAAAACTGAGACCACAGAGATTTCAAAGCTTGAGGTGACACCTCACATTCAACACCTTGATTTGAGAAGTGCAATTTCTGTAACAGATCCCCCACCATGTGCATAGTCGAGTTAATTATTATCTATGACTTGATAACTGGGGAACATTAGGAGCTGTCCAGTCAAAGGGTTTTTCGTTTTGAGAGGGAGATGTTTTGTTAAATATAAACTTAACAGAATTTAGAATAGATAGATTTGTTGGGTAGTAGCCTAAAGCCCATATTGATAATTACGATTGATTACGATTTGATAAAAACGATTACCTTATTGTTTCTTTTAAATTAGTTTTAATAGCTCTTACCTCTATGGAAGTCGGATTTCAGTTGCTTCACAGCGGGTTTACCCTAAATGAAAGTACTTGAATCAAACTTGATTGTTACACTCGAGTCTTATTGATGAGAGAACTTCCTATCCCACGTAATATATTGTAACGACCCTGGCCTGTGTAAGGCCCGTTAGCAGCTCCGCCAAGGGATCTAACTCTTCGCTACAATATGTATTGGAGCTGAGAGATAACAGTAACTACAGACGTTTTTATGGATTGTCTAAACTAGTGTAGGCTAAGGGGTAGGAGACGAGTTTCATGAGGCCAGCATTAATCACAGCAGTCATATATATATACGGCTCTGAGTCACAGTTTATGGACATGACAAGGGCAATGCAATGCAATGGTGACATCTTGAGGATATTTTGAGTAGGGACGAAAATGCATTGAACACCCAACACATCACATGACATCAACTTCTTGCATTAATTAATACAGCAATTTACGAGCAAAGGCAGAACAATTTTCGCATTTTGTGTGTGATTGTGTAGGATAACTAGGAAGGACTAACGTGTGAGTAGACTCAGACTCTTTCTAATTAATTGAACAGCAAAACTGCATTCATTGGTGGTGTGTAATTCATGTGTGTGGACGAAATATTGAACTGTACACACTGTACAAATACATCAAGACAGGATAATAAATGGTCTCTGACTGGTCTCCTAATTCACGAGATTTCTTGGCTGTTTCCCTCACAGATATGTGATAGATAGATAGATAGATAGATAGATAGATAGATAGATAGATAGATAGATAGATAGATAGATAGATAGATAGATAGATAGATAGGTAGATAGTGCTTTATTGAGATGTCAAAGCTTGAGGTGACACCTCACATTCAACACCTTGATTTGAGAAGTGCAATTTCTGAAACAGATCCCCCACCATATGTGTATAGTCGAGTTAATTATTATCTAGGACTTGATAAACTGGGAAACATTAGGAGCTGTCCAGACAATGTTTTTGTTTTGTTTTGACAGGGAGAGGTTTTATTAAATATAAACTTAAAGCCTTGAATAGATAGATTTTTGTGTAGTAAAGCCCATATTGATAAGATCACTTTCTCGATTATTTTATTTGTTTTAATTCGATTTCAGTTTCTATGGTAATCCACAAGTGTCGACTCAGACTCTTTCTAATCAATTGAACAGCAAAACGGCATTCATTAGTGGTGTGTAATTAATGTGTGTGGACGAAATGCTGAACTGAAACACACCAAGACAGGATACTCCTTTCCCCTATAATAAGAATGGTCTCTGACTGGTCTCTTGAGTCACGAGAGTTGAATTCGAGCTGGAACTGAGGCTGCGTTCGTAAATTCGCTCTAGAAATGTGATCAGCACTCATTGGAATGCCTCTTGTCCAATCAATTTACATGGCCTCTTTATGACGTCGAACCCAGTGTGCGCTCCGGCGTTCTCAGAGCGAATTTACGAACGCAGCCTGAATCAATCCGATCTGACTCACTGGAGCCTGAACACCAGCGTGTGTCCTCGCACCAGCAGGCAGGCACCAGTCAACTACAGCTAGCTATCTACTGTTCAACCGATCTTTGTAGTTTTAACTGTAAGAAAATACCAGAAAAAAGCAGCTCATGGTACGCTAAACATAGCTCGTTTTTTTTTCAACGTCTGCATTTTCCCCGCATCTCTAATTCTGGAGCCTTCGTAAGAACGGCAGTTGGGCTTAGCTACAGTAGCTAGCTAGCTGTCATCTGTCAACATAGCCTGCTAACCTGATACCAGTTACAGCTACACTTAGCAAGAATGAACGTCGCAAAGAGTGGTTATCGGGTCTTCTCTGCCAACTCCACCGCATCGTGTACAGAACTAGCAAAGAAGATAACGGAGTAAGTATGTATTCCTGGTTATGGATGTGTATAATATCATTATTATGGTCGGACCAAGCTACTCAGCTAACGTTCCCACGCATACATGACTGGTAGGTAGATGTTGGTATTAACTAGATGTCATTCTATTCTAGTCCGTCTCTAGCTCTGGACTGGTTAGTGACTTGGTGCACCTGCTGTTCCTCGTGTTGACATGTAGCGGCTCTAGATAGGGGGTCTAGATAGATCATTGTCATGGTCGAGCTATCTGTTATCAGTGACGTTGAACAGTTGTGCCTGGGAACCAGTCTCTGGGAACACTTAAACACTTCTTCCTTCCTATGGCTGCCCGAAGTGGGAATCAGTGACCGTGAATCAGTTACAAAGTATACTTTCGCCTGCATTGTAAACTGTCTGTCTGCCTGGCATTGGCCACTGTCCTGCTTGAAGAAGACACAAAGTTCTTTCATCCCTCATACTGGTTTGTCATGTGTGTTTTTTGGGGTCTTTTTTTGTCTTTTTTTTTTTTACAGACGACTTGGAGTTGAATTGGGGAAGTCAGTGGTCTATCAAGAGTCCAATAGAGGTAAGTTGAAACCCTGTCTCTCACTCATGATACTTGGCAAACAATGTTGACACCTTAGGCCTACAGCATTGTTCAACAGTACAGTATTTGCTTAATAAAGGGGCCATCTGGAATTCAAACAACAACAAAGGCTCTCCCTGCCATTTGGTAAACAGCTGAGGGGGCTGAAGGGGCTGATGTAACTACTCTCAAATTCATAGATGGAGCTAATGGATTCAGGGACTAACCACCCATCCATCCATGAGATCAAAATGATAATTGTATCCATCTTTTGAAGCTATACAGTGTTTTGTTACTTTACATTGTTTACAAACAAAAGAGTAAAACAAGTGAATGAGGCGTGTATACATTTATTCTTCAATAATCAATTCATATATATCATTAATAAAAAATTCCAAAACGTGTACAAATCCCCTTTAAAATGTGACAGTAATGGCTTGTGAGACGCCTGAAGTGTGACGCCCCATAGACATAAACAAACAGAGCGATTGGAGAATCAGTTTAAAAGTAGTACATTTTTAACAACTTGCACACATTTGTGTATGAATAATTCACTTTGTGTTCCCATAAAAGAGACCAGGGTGGACGTGAAAGAATCTGTCCGTGGCCAAACTATCTTCATCATCCAGACCATACCTCGGTGAGTGGACAGAAATGTGTGGTCTCCATGTCTAGACTAGGATCTGTCCGCGCTACTTTCTCAAAAGTAATCAATCTGTCGTAGAAAGAGCATTCACATAGCCACATCAAAAACTAAGTAAGTAGTTGACAAATGTCAATGCAGAGTACATTTACCCACATATAATTAGTGCCGTGTGGTCCACACGCCGTAAATCAGGCACCGTTGAAAAGGCAGCCCATAGAGTGGTATTTATAGTACTCATCTTCTCTTTCATCTGACTTGGGCACAAGGCAAAGCTGTAGTACTTGGGCTGCACTGCACCCCTGCTGGACAGTTTCTCATTTGCCATGAGCGTGGTGCAGTTGCAGTGATTGATATTGTGATTCTTTTCCAGTCATCATATAAGGATCGAATACATTGAGCGGTTATACAGTTGGTGCACTTACATATGATGAGGACGGTAGATATGAGTTGAAGGTGAAGGTGACAAAGGAACACAGATTGAGTGTGAACTTTTTTCTTTGTCTTTTCTTTATTTCTGTCATCAACCAGAGATGTCAACACAGCCATCATGGAGCTGCTGGTCATGGCCTATGCACTCAAGACCTCCTGTGCAAAGAACATCATCGGGGTTATTCCCTACTTCCCCTACAGCAAGCAGTGCAAGATGAGAAAGAGGGGCTCCATCGTGTGCAAGCTGCTGGCATCTATGCTGGCCAAAGCAGGTCAAGAGTCTGCATTGCTCAAGCAACATTTTAAGCAATATCTACTTTGCTAGAAGGACGAGGAAATTACAACCCTCTTCTTTCTCCTACCAGGTTTAACTCACATCATCACCATGGATTTACACCAGAAGGAGATTCAGGGCTTTTTCAGTTTCCCAGTGGACAACCTGCGCGCCTCCCCCTTCCTGCTGCAATACATCCAGGAGGAGGTAAACATGACCCTGTAGTTGCCAGTATGTGCTGTGTTTTGTACACATTGTCTTGTACACATTGTCTTGTACACATTGTCTTGTACACATTGTGTCTTGTATTGTGTAAGTGTTCCTTCTTCTAGCACGACGACTGCCAATGGCTCCAGGCCTGGGCATAGATTACTTTTTCCTGCTGTGACTGGTGGATAGATGATTCACTTACTTAGTAAAAATGTTAGTCAAATGTATTTGTTGTAAGTCGCTTTGGACAAAGTCTTCTGCTAAATGCCAAACATGTAACATTTAAAAAATGTATTGTGATGTTAGGAGAGAGCGTTTATTTGAAATGTGGCCTCCTGTTCTTTCCTTTTCAGATCCCAGATTACAGAAACGCCATCATTGTTGCAAAGTCCCCATCGGCTGCTAAGAGGTAATGTACCATTCCCACACAGTGACCCTGGAGTGGGATAATCTGCTTACGAACAGTGTGGAGTTGTGTGGAGTCTACATCTCTCCAGTGGATTGTTGCCGGTGTGTTCCAGGGCTCAGTCTTACGCGGAGCGGCTGCGTCTGGGCCTGGCGGTGATGCACGGAGAGGCCCAGTGCTCCGAGTCAGACATGGCAGACGGACGTCACTCTCCGCCCTGCGTCCGCAACACCTCGGGACACCCTGGGCTGGAGCTGCCATGTAAGATGCCCTGTAGCCCCCCCCTGCCCCCGGAGTGCTCTTTTAGTAGCGTCTCTTTTAGCTTTGTAGGTATAGTCTTAATCTGCCCCCCCCCCCTGCATTGGCCAAAGTAGAAATGTTATCCTTCTTTATAGCTTATAGCTAATGCAGGTGCCCTAGGTTTACCAAGGTTACGTAGTTTGAACAGTCGTATGTAAAATGTCGGTGTAAATATTTTAGTCTTTGAATCATTTCAGTAATTTATTTCAAACACCTCACATGTGTTTGAAATAAATGACTGAAATGATTCAAAGACTAAAATATTTACACCGCACAAAACATTCACAGCCAAATCCTCCTCATATAGGTCTGAACACTAACAGCTTCATAACAGTGATTCTGCCACAACTCTTTTAACACCATCGATTCTCTCAGACGATCTTTGATTTTGTGTAATTGCACATTTTAACCCTACAAACACACTGCCTTTACTAATGTTGCAACCAAGTTAGCCTGAGCTCAGTACAGTGCCATTGTGTAAGCACAAAGGGAAGAGTAGGCATTGATACCAGTATGTCTTTTAATGGCTTGCCTCTCTGAATTTTCTGAAGAATATTTTAGATATAAGAACCGTTTGTCCTTTTTTTCCATTTTGAGTGGATGACACTAACATGATTTTGGCATATGTATTTCAACACATTTGCTCACTACAGTACATTCATGGTAAGGCAGTTAAAAACAGTTCAGTCTGATGAAAATATGATCAGACTTCCTGTGCTTTGTGTCTTTGGCAAATGACTCAGTATGTATCATGCCCAGTTGGCTGTGCCCCCCACCCCTCCAGCTTTAGTGTTGTTAATAACATTTGTATTTTTGCTTAATTTCTTGTCCTTGACTTTAAAAATCCCTCCTATTGTAAACATGGGTCAGTTGCAACTGGTAGTGTTTCAAACTGTCCCACACATTCCTTCAATTCTACAAGACTTTAGTCCTAGAATATATATTTTGTATATGATTGTTCAGTAAAGTACAGTAACACAGCTGAGTAACACAAATGTAACCTGACGAAGGAAAGGGGATTTTCCAAGTCTTGGCGTCATGTCTTTGTCATGTCAAGTCTCTGTGGATGTGTGTTAACATGGTGTTTATTTGTTGGTAATAGCAGGCAAACAACAAGCTCCGTTCCCTGGCATAGAGCTCCCAAGTACGACCGTAAAACTTGATTTGCCTTTGATCGCAAACTGGTTCCTCTCCAAATGGTTCCTCAATGCGTGCATGTAGTGATCAAGGTTTTTTTTTCCGACGCATCTTGCCAAAGCACTGTCTGGAGTATAGGGGTTTTCTGCTGTTATGGAAGGAAAGCCTAATACTTAACGGGCCAAGTCAAGTTTATGGTTATCATAATCATGCATATCATTCCTAAATTCAGTCAGGACATAGAACATAAGTTTGATTTACAGTAATTGAGTGAAATGACACGTCTCCAGTGTTCCGTTGTCAAGGGCAGATACTCCAGAGTGTGCTCCAAGATGGTCAAAAAGCCCTTCTCTGTTAGTTGCTTTGTTCGAGAATCTTTAAAATCATCTGTGAAAACGGAACCATTTCAGAGATCCATGTTTTTTATTTTCATCCGGACTCATCTTGCCAATCAACACGTCATGCTTCCCCCTTTCCCTGAAGACCTCTGATTAACATAGGGCTTTCATGCATGTTCTGATAACAGCTACCGTAAGCATGCCTTTGAAACATTTTCTAGGAAGAGGAAACAGAGGGTGTTTGTAATTCTCGTCATTAAAACACTTGTTGAACCATTGGTTCGAGATAGGGTGGGTTGGTACATGCAGTGTTTCCCCTACCATTGCCTTAGGGGGGCGGCCCGCCCTCCCAACGGAACCCCCCGCCCCCCCAAGAAAGAGGAATTATTACTGACGGAGACACCAAACATCTGACAAGCAGGCTAAAATATGCGCGTTTTTTAAACGCACCCAACCCGAATCTGGCGAGTGGCAAGCCCATAGGCTTGTTGGTAACGTTAGTCCGCCGTAGTCTTGCATAGCCAGACCTATCTCCACATTTCGCGCTGTGCCAGCGCTGGAGAATAATACAAGATTTTGCGCTAGTGTGCGCGCAAGGCGCGAGAGTTTTTGCCGGCTGTGATGTCTGCAGATAGAAAGTAAGCAAGTTGAAACGTTAGCAAATATAATTGCTGAGTGTTCTGACAGAGAAAGTTGGTTAAAATTGGTCGTTATTATCGTGACTAGAAAGTGTCTGACTATAGTTCCATAGTGTAAATAGTGTCAAAGAACTAGCAAGCTAGCTAGCTCAGAGGTGATGAGATGAGCTAGTCTCCTTGCACACTTGCCAGCTAAAGAGCTAACTGGAGGCACTTTATTATTTTACTTAAAGTAGATATACTATCTTTCTTATTCTGCTAGTGTTGGGCTTCATGGTAATACCATAATGGCATATTTACATATTTACAAAGGTGGACGACATCAGCAGCACCTTTTCCCCCCCACCTCTCCCTCCTCCTACTAACGATGCTAACACCCCTTCCAAACTCTCTCCTCGACACTCGGTCTCGGGCTTGTCATCTTTCCCCCCCCTCTCCCCTGATGAGACTCTCACACTTATCACATCAAAGCGGGCAACCACATGCCCTCTTGATCCCACCCCCTCCCCTCTTCTCCAATCCATTTCCACCGACATCCTTCCTTACCTTACCACCCTAATCAACTCCTCCCTATCCACAGGATCTGTCCCAGCGGCCTTCAAAATAGCCAGAGTCAAGCCCCTCCTCAAGAAACCTACCCTTGACCCTTCATCTGTCCACAATTACAGACCTGTATCCCTTCTCTCCTTCCCTTCCAAAACCCTTGAACGCGCGGCATCTAAACAACTGACTGACTATCTCCGGAAGATGGAACACTTAGACCCCCACCAATCCGGCTTCAAGGCTGGGCACTCCACTGAGACTGCGCTCCTTGCTGTCACAGAAGCCCTCCACTCTGCCCAAGCTTCCTCCCTCTCCTCTGTTCTCATTCTCCTTGACCTGTCTGCTGCCTTCGACACAGTCAATCACCAGATCCTTCTCTCCATCCTCTCAGAACTGGGCATCTCTGGCACCGCACACTCCTGGTTTTCTTCCTACCTGGCGGGCCGCTCCTACCAGGTGACCTGGAGAGAATCGCTGTCTTCTCCACGAACCCTCTCCACTGGGGTACCCCAGGGTTCTGTCCTAGGGCCCCTACTTTTCTCTCTCTACACCAAGTCTCTTGGCTCGGTAACCTCTTCAAATGGGCTCTCCTACCACAGCTACGCAGACGACACTCAACTCTTCCTGTCCTTCCCCCCGTCTGATGTACACGTGGCAACCCGTATCTCTGCATGTCTCGCTGACATTTCAACTTGGATGGCTGACCACCATCTCAAGCTCAATCTTAACAAGACCGAGCTCCTCTTCATCCCCGGGAAAGCCTGCCCTCTCCAAGACTTCTCTATCACAGTGGAGAACTCTACTGTAACCCCCTCCCTGACAGCCAAGAATCTTGGAGTGATCCTGGATAACCGACTATCCTGTGCGGAAAACATTGCAGCAACGGCTCGCTCCTGCAGATTCTTCCTCTACAACATCAGAAGGATACGACCATTCCTTACCAGAGAGGCAGCGCAACTCTTGACCCAGGCACTGGTCATCTCCCGCCTGGATTACTGCAACGTACTCTTGGCTGGTCTCCCCGCCTACGCCATTAGACCTCTGCAGCTCATCCAGAACGCTGCTGCACGTCTGGTATTCAACCTCCCCAAATACTCTCATGTCACCCCTCTCCTTCGCACCCTGCACTGGCTCCTGGTAGCAGCTCGCATCCGATTCAAGACCCTGGTGCTTGCATATCAGGCAGCTAAAGGGACAGCCCCTGCCTACCTAAAGGAAATGGTAACCCCCCAAACTCCAGCCCGCTCACTCCGCTCCTCCACCTCGGCTGGCCGACTGGCCCCACCACCTCTGCACAGCAGTCGTGCTGCCCGATCACGTCTCTTCACAACTCTGGCTCCCCGCTGGTGGAATGAGCTCCCCACGGCTGTCAGAACGGCAGAGTCACTACCCATCTTCCGTCGTAGACTGAAGACCCACCTCTTCAGGTTACACCTTAACTGCTCCTCCTGAGACATCTTCTGCCCCTCAGCACTACGTCTCCTAAAGACGTCCGCTTTCCCCTCTACTGTGTCCCTAAGAACTTCTATCGCCCCCTTTGTACTGCTTCTCTGTTCCTCCAGTATAAAAAAAATAAAATAAAAATAAAATAAAAAGGTTTTAGAAAAAGGTGGTAGAAGAAGGTTTCTCCTTCTATCAGTGGCCCCGGGCCTGAGCTAGATTACTCTTCCTGCCACGAATGGTGGACTGATGATTCACATGCTTAGCATCCAAATGTATTGATTGTATGTCGCTTTGGAATAAGGCGTCTGCTAAATGCCAAAATGTAAATGTAAAATGTACAGTACATGGACAGTTGATTGAAGCATTGGAAATGTCAGTTTTTTATAGTTGGACATACACATTTTTTTCAGGTGAGAGAGTAAATTCAAAATGACATTATCTGACTGGATTGCCCACAGCAATCCAATATTCAATTATAATTATGTTATAAATTGATATGGATATTAGATTATAAATACTCTGGCTGTTTTGTTTACCTTTTGGTTGACAGCAAAAGGGAGAGAGGAGGATAGGGAGGGAGAGAAGGAGAGAGAGCAGGATGGTGTCGGCTCGCCACAACCAGGTGAGAAAGTGGACAGGTAGTCAATACCACATAAGTAAGTAGCCTTGAGAACCGATGGTTCTGGAGCCTAATGGCCCATAGGGCAGGAGCCTATCTCCTGTTTCCGTAGCGTGAGGCGGCTTAATGTACAAGTACACCCCTGGACATGACGCTGGTATGAGGCAGGGTCTTACCCCCTGGGGGGGGTCCATGCCACGGTCCATGCCACCCCCCCAAGGCAGCAAACCTAGGGGAAACACTGACATGGTTTCCTTGTGTGCTGTGGTTGGTGTGCTCACTGAAGGTCAAGAGTCTTTGCTGCATATGCTGTGTGCTATGTTTAGAGTGGTGCTGTTCATGCAGTGCAGAGCAGTGGGCTGCTGTGTTGATAATGTTCATAGCACAGCCAATAGCCCTAGGCGTACCGTGTTGCAAATGGATTCCTTCATTGTTGGTGCTGGCTGCGCAAGGCGACCTTGTAGTTGACATTGCTAAAATGCTCAATCAGATCTTAAGGCTGTTCAACTCTTTAACACTCATAGAGCCAAGTGTATCACCAATATTTAGGCCTACAGAGACGTAATAATCACTTTCACTAAGAAAAATGAAAACATTCTTGGTGCCTGAAAAGCTGCGTATGTTCCATTGCTCAATGCTGCTTATAGGATTTGACTGCCGAGTGGTCTGATGTGATGCCGTGTGAAGAAGGCATGTGTTTCAGGCATGCTCCTACCTCTGCCCCCTGCTGCTCTCTCTCTAGCCCCCCCTCCCCCCCCATCTCAATCAGCCTCCACCTCGGCAGGCTGATTGGTGACAAGCTGTCTGATTGTGTGTGCTTGTTACTGTTCTAACCCTTTGACTGACAGCAATAATGTTCACCAGGAAACAAACCTGGAACATTAGTGTGATTACCTCATGAGTGCTCGTCAACCTCTGTCGTTGATGGATGTAATGAGAGACAGGGTTGTGTGTGTTATTGCTGGATTATGCAAACTGTTGCCAAATGTCTGCAGTGCACACGACAAAGCTCTGAACAGACATTGTGTCGTGGAGGCAATTAAGATATTGTTCCTCTGATTTGCTTGATCGAAAAAAAGGCCTGTCATTTTTGATTTTGCATGGCATGTGTTGTAATGAGTTTGGCATTCAGTTAAATCTTAGAAGGTTAGGTGGGGTATAATGGGGAATACTGATAGAAGTTTTAACAGTTACATGTCTCACTTTTAATAAGACAGTTTTACAAATGTAACCTTGTACCAAGACAGAGAGCCATTGAAAATTAGGGAAATCAGCCCTTCGTTTGAGACTGTAAAATTGTGACAATTTAGTGTATTGATTTGATTGACTCGTTTTTTATTTATTTATTTTTTTACGATTCATACTTTTGTAAACCATCTTACCCAATCTATTCTGAGATTTACATTGATTGGTCTTGGTCTATGGACACTGTCTCTCTGTAGAAGTCAACTAGTTTGTTCTTCCTTCCTACAGTAATGATGGCCAAGGAGAAGCCCCCTATTACTGTAGTGGGAGATGTGGGAGGAAGGATCGCCATCATTGTTGTAAGAAACTTCCTCTCTGTTTCATTTGCTTGTTGGTTTATCCTCAAATGTTTTTCTGAAATGCATGAAACACCAACGATGTCATTGTCCTCTTTTTTAGTTATTAACCACAGTTCTACAGTCTTAAAGTGATTGATAAAGGAACCAATTGTAGGCCGATCTGTGTGTTGGTAAGTAAGTACAATATAATATTGTACAAAATGAAATTAAAAAAGACACTAAACCTATGCGCGCTGCTCTTCTCTTTTCCCAGGATGACATCATAGACGACGTGCAGGACTTTGTGGCGGCAGCAGAGATCCTGAAGGAGAGAGGAGCCTACAAGATCTACATCATGGCCACGCACGGCCTGCTGTCTGCCGACGCCCCGCGGCTTATAGAGGAGTCGGCCATCGACGAGGTAAAGGCAGCAGCTGCGGCCCTCTGTGTGCAGTCACTAGGATTTATTATCATAGTGTCTCATATGGGGAAGCAGCCAGTTCCTCATCACAGAAGCTGTTCAATGGATTTATTATGTCCCAAAGAAACAGCAGTTGCATTATCTATGAAGTGCCTGTATGATAGAAGGTGCTGTAGACGGATGCATTCATTCATTATGAATGGAGGAAGTGTAACCTTTACAACCAGAGCCCGTGATCGGAGCGGAGTGCGGATTGATGGTAGTTTGACAGGAGCGCGGAGGGACCTTCTCTCCCGCTCCAGTTCTGCTCCAGTACGGTCACTCCGCTCACGTGCTCTGGTTTCCGGCCAGCCCACAGACAGGTCGGTGAAGTCAGTGAGTGGTGTTTGACCCTGTGTGTTTTCCTGTCGGCCCCAGGTGGTGGTGACTAACACCGTCCCTCACGAGGTGCAGAAGCTCCAGTGCCCCAAGATCAAGACCGTTGACGTCAGCATGATCCTGGCCGAGGCCATCCGCCGCATCCACAACGGGGAGTCCATGGCCTACCTGTTCCGCAACATCACGGTGGACGACTAGGGAGGGAGATAGGGTTGAGTCAGGGCTGGAGGGGAGGCGTTTGGACAGAGGGGGGCAGGGGTTCCTCTCTCCCTCTCTCTCTCTCCTCTCTCTCTCCACATGGTTCCTGTTCTAGTTCGTATGAGGAGGAGGCTCGAAGGCTCAAAACACCCCAACTTATCAGCTCTTACAAAGCCAATGAAACTGTACTTCCATCAGCTTTTAGTGTCCGAAACATAACTTGCTAACTTGTTTGTTAAAAGTAAGAAAAGAAACGAAAAAGTGAGGGAATATTAAAGTGTTCATACATAATTAACATGCATACTTGCGGGCCAGTTACAGTACATTGTGTTCTTTTTCTGTTATTTATGAAATGTATTTATATACATTTTTTTTTATCTCGACACGCTTACAGATGTTGGAGGGAATTGTTACCGCATTATTTTACTGTTCTCCCGGTTCGCCCAGCTTAATAAACGGTGAGGTGTGTTTCATGTTACGATTTTAATATTTGCTTTGTCTGAGCATTGCCGTTCTGTGAGGAGGAGGGCCACGTCTTACTGTCTTACTGTCTGTCTGTTCACATTATTTATTCATCTATCCAATACCAGCACTTATTGCTTAAAGCAATTGTACTGTGACTGCTTTGCATATACTGTAGATGAGAGGTGGGGGGGGGGGGTGTGCTGATACCATTCAAAATGGCTGGTGCAAAACACACTTTAGTGCAAGGCCAAGGGAGCTGAAGTACCAGTGGTTCCCAAATGTTGTTGTGCTGTGAACCACCTACGTTCTGTAGAATCTCAAGGCCATGTTACTCGCCTCAACATAGTTTTGCCACCCAAGGCGCCCTCCCAGCCATCTGCAGCACCATTTGGGAAAAATTCATAAACTGCCTTAGTTCATTGTGTTAGTCTGGTCAGTCGACTGTGCATCTCTCGATGTAGCATTTGACATGCTATACCCCCATGGATTGTTTGTACCGTGGCTGTTCTGGATGGATATAATGTTTGACATTAAAAGGATATATGACAACACCTGCGTCTGAGTTAGGCTGGCCCCTTGTATACTCTCTTGTGTCCTGTGTTGTTTCTCTATCGACATTCAACAAGATTGAATGATGAACAGTAGAGAATACTGTCTGTTTCTTGAGCTGCTCCTGAGCATATTATGTCGTATCAGTGTTGGTGTTCAATACATATAGTGTGCCCTATGAGTAGATGTATTCAAACTGACGCCCAAGGGAAGTTGTCCCTTTATGCCGTTTGAGCTTTATGCTCAGGGAGAGGCCAATAGAAATATGGGGAAGACCCCTTAAATGCTCTACTTTCTGTGCCTACTTTGTCTGGTACAATGAAGGCTGTGGATGTTAAATGTCTTGCGTTCCGTTCAGCCGATGTTTTTTCTTTACCGTTTTCTGTTGATGTCCAGTCCCCTCATTCTGTATGTGATGTGCCAATTGTCTGAACAACTAGTCCTTGGGGATTGGTGGGTACAAGAAAAGGTGACCTGTCTCTGACAGAAATAACTGTTGCTATGCCAACATGGTCTACGTCTTCCAGTCACACATTGATCTCTTAATCCCCATGTCTGCTCCCGGTCTGGCCGAACACTGTAGGTGGGTGTATGTAAACCTCTGTTGTTGGTCTGTGCAGCATTTTCATTTCGGAACAGAAAATAAAAAACGTTGGCTAGATTTATGTCTTGTCTATTTTATTCCCCCCTGCATGACTGATGGTCATGGTACGGTATGATAAATGATGATAAACAATGAGTTTACCTTGTATGGAATATGTCTTCTCTTGTTTTTAAATGAATGCATCAGTTGTTGAGTTTTCTTAGGGTCTCTTAGGCTTTTGTCAGGGGAGTGACAGATTGATGGATGAGCTTTTGTTTAGACTTGGATGCTGTAGAGTCTAGGGTCTCATATGTCATACTGTACGCAGCATATCCTGTTTCTCACCATGAATACTTCCCTCACGATAAAGTTTACAATAGATTTAAGCAGAAGTTCTCATCCATAAATCTTTCGTCAGATAAACACATTTAATTCCTCTTGTCACTTCAGTGTTGCTTGTCTAGTGAAACAAAGACAACTGCCTCTGAGGCGCTGTGGATCCCAGGGATATCGCTCCGTGATAAGATCAACACTTCCCCACGTTTACTGTAAGTGCATTCTGAACATGTTCACTAGCATTACAAGTAAGAAAAACACATTCAGAAAACAATTCTAGTGTGGTACATGTTTTGATCAGAGGACATTTATGCTTTAGTTCTGATTTTTCAAGTTTGTTTATTGAAGTATCTCTGCCAATACAACCCAGTACAGTTACACAGTGTAGTCATGTTAAAGACACAGAGATGACTCAGATGGAGTCAGGGACCCTTTACTTGTTCCAAACTTCTCAGGTTTCTATCCACCACTGAGGAGCTTAGACCAAGTCTAGGGGCAGAGACAGGCAGAGAAACGCCGGTAGTAGTAGCAGCAGTAATAGACATGTTGGTAGGGAGAGACATGGTATGACAGTACATCACTTCATCTCAGCATTGCAAAATCATTATGTTGAATATACAGTCTCTGAAAATGTACTCTGTACTCCAAACCTGTTCTACATTGTTCTTGAAGTGAAAGCTCCCTCCAGGAGGGTGGTAAGAGTGGTACTCACCTCCTCAGTGTAGGCCTCTGTCCCTGTCCCTGGGAGAGCCAGGTGAGTGTGTGAAGTGGGCATGGCAGAGGGAGAGAAGGCTCTGTGTGTTTTAACAGGACGTAAAGAGGAACTAGAGAGCCGCCGATCATACTGTATGTCACTTCCTTGTCTGAGTGGTGGAGACAATGAAGCTTGTCTCTGTGCTCGTCTGGAAAGGGGAAACTGTTTGTGCGTGTGTGAGTGTGTGTGTGTGTGTGTGTGTGTGTGTGTGTGTGTGTGTGTGTTGTGTTCTGGAGGCCATGTGCTTGTGCTCTAAGTGGGTAAATAAGCCTTAATGCTGTAGCAGACAAACAACAAACGCCACATCTGTTCATTCACTTTTATAAACTTGAGGGAGAGAGATTGTTACCATGGAGACGTTACTCTTTCATAAGTCTCAGATGCTGAATCTGACATTCTGTATCCAGACATTGTGTATCGTGTGGGTGCTATTGCAATATAAATATAAATAGCTAGAACTCGTTTTGAGAGAGAATGTCAAACTCAAGCCTTTTTTTATACGGAACAAGAGCCAGGTTCCCTTCAGAATGTGTTTTTTTCGTCACTGGTCCTATCAATGGTATGAGCATTGGAGGAACAAGTTAACATCCTGCTCTGCAGCACTGACAGACAATGGTCTTTTGTCTGACACAGTGTGTGAGGTTTTCCTGTGTGAGATAGTTTTACATCCCTAGGTTATCTTGTTTCTTAACTCGTTTCCCCATAGACTTTGGGCACGTACTGTGCAGTATGTATTGTGCCTGCCCAGTGACCATGCATACCATTGTTTGTGATAAAGGCTAGCAATGTTTATGAGATACCACTAGAGGGCAGTGTGAGACAGTCAAAAACTACAACAGATAGCAGAGATGTCCTCCCGAGATCACCATGTTTTTTTTTTTGATTGATTGAAAACTTTATTAGAAGATTTGCAGAAGTAGGTACATGAAAGTACATATTACATACAAGGTCAACTAACAGGATAAAAACCCAAGAAAGCCACTGGCTTATTTCAATTGGGGTCCTTGATTCTCAATTCATCGTTAAACAGGGTGTGTTTGTAGTGTTTTGAATGGGTAGAAATATACCTCATATTTCTATTAAACACATTTCAGAGTAAATCTGTGTATTACCTACAGAATTGGTCTGGAGAGACATTGGCTGAGGCTTTAAACATGTATGTGTTTGGCCTTAATGAGCTTGGAGTGAAGATGTTAGTGATTTTTGCATGCTTTAAATGTGATAATTGCGCGCTTTAATACCAGCTCCTAATTATGAATCAAATTATGTGTGTCTGTTGCATAACAGATGAGGCCACCATTAATGATTGTGAGTAATAGTATTTTATTTTCCATGAATGAACGTTATTTACAATAAGTAATAAAACAATCACATATTGTTTATACTGATACTGCAAGGTGAATAGCAATCATTTTAATTCTCCATAATCTCAAGGATGTATTTACCAAAACATATATACACTTCAAATGTCCATTATGATCACATTTAGCAAAACTTAAAAACAGAAATATCACAGCAAAATAATGTTATTATAACTCAAAAGTGCATATGAATATTGCCAAGCAACAATTTGGTATGCTAAGCAAACATAAAGATATGTCCAATCTTCTTTTAATGGTATGCATTTCTCACTTCTCACAAAAGCTCTGATGTGTAGTGTGCAGCAATACCGTACATTTTATGACTCATATACTTTACATTCAGCCTGCGCACAATTGACTACAACTGTCAAATACTGTAGTAGGAAACTCATTGCCACTTATGCACTGTCACTGTAAATATTTTAAAAATGACAGACAATGGCATTTACGTCGTTTAGCGTCCTCGCACTTCACTAATTTCACTGTCCGACACACTAGTTCAGGGCTCTCCTCGGCTCCGTCGTCTCCGTGGGGTGGCATTTATCATCTTCATTCAGTGTCTGCTCCTTCACCACAGTCAGTGTCTCTCTCCTGCTCTACTTTAGTGGAGATAACATGGTGGTGATAGTTAGGCTTGACGGCCGACTGAAGTGGTGACAAACCCCAACTTAGTCTTTAGCAGCAGCAGCAGCAGCAGCAGGAGGAGCATTTAACACTGTGTCTGTGACACAGAACCAGCCTCTACCCCCATCCCACCAGTCTTTCTGACCCTTGGTCTCTCTCTCCCTCTCTCTCTCTCTCTCTCTCTCTCTGTCAATCCCTCCTTCTCTTCCCGGACCCCTCCAGCCCCCATCTCAGCATTTAGGAGATGATGCAGCTGTTGGCCTTGTTCATGGGGGGCCGGTTGTTGCCGTCCTTGGGGAAGGTCTCCCGGCGTCTCCTCAGGGCGGGGCTCAGCCGGCTGGGCAGGTGGGCCTGCTGGAGCAGCTCTCGGAACACCTCGATCACGTTGTCGTTGTCCTTGGCCGAGGCCTCCAGGAAGCTGTTGTTCCAGTCCTGCTCCACGGTGGCCAGCACGTCCTCCCCGGACACCCGGCGCTCGGCGCCCCGCCGGTCCGTCTTGTTGCCCACCACCACGATGGGTGTGAACTTGTCCTCCTTGACCTCCAGGATCTCCTCCCGCAGGCTCTTGACGGCCTCCAGCGAGGCGGGGTCGTCCACGGCGTAGACCAGGGCGAAGGCGTCGCTGTTCTGGATGGAGAGCTTGCGCATGGCGGGGAAGGAGTAGCTGCCGCTGGTGTCCATGATGTGGATGGTGACCTTGACCCCGCCCACCTCGTACTCCTTGCTGTGCAGCTCCTCCACGGTGCGCCGGTGCTTGGGCTCGAAGGTGTCCAGCAGGAAGCGGCGGATCAGAGCCGTCTTTCCCACCCCGGCGGCGCCCAGGAACACCAGACGCACCTCCGTCTTCTCCTTCACTTCCAGAGACATTCTTCCACTGTCTTCACTGTCTTCCTCAGCGACTGAGTCGTGGGCTCTCTTCTTCTTCTTGTGGATCTTCTTCCTTTTTTCCCTGGTTGAAGACCGGCAACGGTTCGACCTGCTGTTGATGTAGAGTCTAGTAAAGTCTTTTGGCACTTTTTAGACGATGGAGAAGTTGGAGAGCTCTGCTGCTGCTGCAGCTTGCAGGAGTGTGGTGCTGGAGCGTGCGGAGAGGGCTAGTGTGGTAAGCTTGGAGCACTCTGCGTTAGATAGCAGGTGTATCTGTGGAAGTCTGCCTGCCCGTGCTTCCTATTTATGGGTTTTTCAATCACACAGACACAATGCCCTCTCTGGCTCCCAGCCAATCGGGAGAGGGAAGAGTCTCTTTGGGGGAACTCGCAGCAGCCAATGAAAAGGGCTCATGCAAATGAATTAAAAGGAATTGAGCGAGAGCTCCGGGGGAGGTGATGGATAGGAGCGCACTGCACACTGTGTGTGCAAGGAGACTGCCTTGTTTGCATTAAGATTAATTCTCAGGTATATACCCTTGACTGTATTTGCTGATAAGACCATTGTCATAAAAATAGAGTGTTCTAGCTGCTTTATCTGTTGGAAGGATAGCAGTGTTCTAATTTACACAGGATGTTTGTCTTTAGTGGCCGTATAGAATACATGTAGTCGAAATGAAAAGGGGCTAATTGTGCTTTATATGTTTAGTAGTACAGTATTTTTTATGACCTTCTACTACAACCTCACACTGACCATGAAGTGGAGGTAGTTAACCAATAACCACTCATTACTGACATAACACTCAAGCCAGTTTATGAAAAGCTCAACTTTTAATGCAGACGCTCAGAATTAAAAGCGCTGACGAAGAAACCGCGCACAGAACTGAGCTTACAATGTGGTGTGTGTGTGTTCATTTGTGTGTTGTACAATGTGTGATACTTACCAATAACCTTGTGCTGGCTGGCTGGTGCCGCATCATAACAAACTAACCCATTGATATGAAATACCATACTGTTAAGAACATGCTGTACCCGTGGAGACCTATGGTATTTACACCTCGCTGAAGGTCTAATAAATCCTTGGTATAGAGCTGTTGTCAGGCTTCTTCCCCATTCTTCTGTCCCTCTCTTCCCCATTCTTCATCATCTGTTCAGTCCATATGCGAGGCTTCACGTGCTCCAACCTTACTACTGTATATAGCGGTTCTACGCTTCCCAGAGGAGAGAGCTAACCTTTCCCCCTTTATCCTCTCTATATTCTATATCCAGTCTATCTGGGCCGTGTGAGCTCAGCACCTGCCGATATTTGTCGTCGTTCCCCCCCCTCCATCCCCCGTCCCCCCACCTCTCATAGGAATCACTCATTTGCTGCTCATCACTCTGTGACCCGTGCCGGTCCTAAAAGGTCAGCACGTTTGACTCGTCTCAAACGCCACTGCACAGTCGAGGGGGGGACATGCCAATACTGTGTCACAGTCCATGAGAAGATGGCATCTGATCTATAAGAGACCGCTGCTAGATATGCATGGATTCCTACCACGGGGGATTGTCCCCATGCTTCCTAGGTTATCGTAACACATGAAGTGGAGGCTCAAAAGGAAGTGAAATACTGTATGAGGAGTTGTTGTTGTGTTTCTGCTGTTTGTTTGTTTGTTTATTAGTTTATTCGACAGGGACAATGCACAATACATATATTGCGCCAGATATAGCTCAGAGCTAATTTTCTTTAATGTTTACATGCTAACATGTTACCGTATGTTATTGTTTTTTTATTACATTTATGCTTTTCATCCAAAGCGACTTACAACAAAAACATTTGTCTAAGTAAGTGAATCATCTATCCATCAGTCATCATAAAGAAAATGATTCTTATTATTATGACTTCATTGTTGCACTGTTACGGAGCTAGCTTGCCCTCCTTTGTGTGTCATGGTAGGTTGGAGTGAGAGTTTCCCATGCAGTAGAGTCCTTAGCATGACTCAGATCCTCACTAGGGTAGCTCTTCATCTCGGGCAAGCCTCGGATATGGGTATCCCAGAGCCAAGCTCACATGCCAGGTAATTACCTCGAGTGGCGTAGGACACTGTCTCTCAGTGCGCTCTCGTGGCTTCTCGTGGCTTCTCATGCCTCTCTTTAAACCCATTAATGGCCATTTGGATTAATTACACTCAGTGTGTTGCGCAGCGAGAGAGAGAGAGAGAGAGAGTGGCATTGTCTTAATGGGCACCTTCCCCATGCTACACCTGCTGGCATTGTAGCCTCTCTCCTCTCCGTTTAAGTTCTCTCTCTCTCTCTCTCTCTCTCAGAAGACCCGTGCACCCTGGAGGGCTGGCAGTCTAGCGCGTGGGTGGGTCTACTCACTCCCATCTCAATCTCAATTACTCCGTTGAAAGGGCCTCATTACAATGTCTTGTTCTGATCCACTTTGGATGGCTTCAGTCTGTCACTGTGTGCATGTGCTGTTTTTCCTCACATGTCGCCATGGGTGTGTGTGTCTTTGGTTCTCTGAGCAGGGATGTGTGTCTGATTCGCGGGTCTCATTTCATCATTCGATTATTGAATTATCGTGCCTTAAGTTCTGAAGTCTCGGAATGTCCAGTAACTTTATAGAGATGAGGTAATGAAAGGTTATTAGAATGTGGGCACTGTCCTTTTCTAATACCATTGTAATGACCTGGTATTCGTGTAAGAAAGACTGCTGTAGGTCTTTTCAAGTTTCCAAGTTTGACTTTCAAACAAGCGCTTCAGTTTGACACGTTTCTTGGCTGTGAGGTTGAACCCAGTCCTAGCTCTAGTATGTGAACGTGTTGCTATGCTCTTTCTACGCCCCACATTAGGTCCAGAAAGTCATGTCATATCACTTCCATCTTAGAATCCCTACACTGGCTCCCCATCAAATATAGAATTCATTTCAAGGTTCTGGTCATCACCTACAGAGCCCTCCATGGTCAGGCACCTGCTTACATCTGTGACCTACTGCGTCCTTACAGCCCCAGTAGGTCTCTCAGGTCCTCTGACCAGGGTTTGTTGGTTGTCCCCCGTGCCAGATTGAAAACCAAGGGTGATAGGGCATTCTAAACCGTGGCTCCCAGGCTTTGGAATGCTCTTCTCTTGGATCTTAGATTGGCGGTCACGGTCGAGGCTTTTAAAAAACGGCTAAAGACTGTCTTGTATAGACAGGCTTTTGGATAGCCCCAAAAGCCTGTCTTTACGTGTCCGGCTGATATTGTTGTACTCCTGTTGTCTGTTACTTGTTCTTATTTTCACCTGTTTGCCTATTTTAACCTGCAATGACCGCTCTTTTATTATGTTTTATTATGTTTCTTCTTTATTATGTTCTCTATATGTAAAGCACTTTGGGACCCTTGGTCTGGGAAAGGTGCTATACAAATACATTTTACTTACTTACTTACATTGAGTTGTTGCCCAGTGGCCTTTAGCTTCTTTATGGCTGGGATGGGGGAGAACTATTAAGACATTTTGCTTTATTGAAGGGACAGCTGAGCATCCACAGAGTTTACCTCTGAAAAGATATGTCCTGTAAATCCTATCACTAATGGTGAGTGGTGCAGAACAGTGTTTGGAGAAAGCAAGGCAGCAATCGAACCTCCTCTCAACCCTCTCAGAGAAAGTCACGGCAGAGCTCTCTTTCATAACCTTCATGTTTGCATACTAAAGTTTATCATATCAAGTTCTGCAGTACGTCTTACGCAACCGGCACATCCACAGCAGTGACGCAGCTGGGTACTAATATACCCTGTGTTATTGTGCGTTAGTGAGGACTCAAAGGTGTTAGTGAGGACGATGTGGCGGTGTGCACTGGAGATGTGGGGAACAAGCTGTTCTAAGAACACATTGCCTTAGTGAAGGGGGAGGGGGGGGGGGTGGAGGGGGCTTGAGTGAGCAGTCAATTCTACAGTGTTTAGTGTAGCTCACACTACTCTCATGGGAGAAATAGTTATTGAGAAACAGAGGAGAGTTTACATTGTGTTGGTGTGGACATTGAGCGAATGAGAAAAGAAAGGATGATTAACTTGTGGCCTGTTTGCTGAGGGTGGAGTGGTACATTGCTACTGTATGGCTGGCTTGGCAATGATGTTTACTTATTTTGTAGGTGTTTTCTTTACTTTATTGTAGGTGTTGTTAGTCTAATCGAACATTTATTGACCTGAAAAGAGCAATTTGCATAGAGGTGGAGAAGACAAGTAATGTGTAGATGGTAGGATTACATGCCTAAGAAATGCATTCGGTAAGCCAACAGGGTGTGCGTGTACTTTATGTGCCTGTGTGTCTTTGTGCGCATGCATGTGTGTGTGCGTGTGTGTGTGTGTGATCAGTAGGTTGTGAGTTGATGTGAGCAGCTGTCAGCAGGGGCGTAATTTCACTTTTATTCCCGTGGGTTATTTTCGTATCGAAGGGGCCCCTTAACGAGTCGATCAAACAAATCATATTTAAATAATATTGATAAAAAATATTGAATTTATCTTACATATAACAGCACAAATAAATGTCATTTGGGGAATTATTTGCCTATAAGCCTACCAATACGACGAGTGCAGCTGCATGAAAAAATTATTAAAGTATGTATTAAAAAAAGTCTTCAAGTGTGCCACACTGCTGCTGTTCCAACTGTGTTCTTCTTTTCTTCATCCTCGCAAATGTCTCAATTACATTATTGAAGTCAACCCTCTCTGTTACTTCTCTCTCAATAAAAAGCAATGGCAGATTTGAGAGACGCATCTCACTCATTGAAGAGCGCAGGTAAGTATGTCTTAATTAGTTTAAGATGGCTGAAACTACGCTCCGTCTGTGCTGCTTATGGGAATAGTGTTGTGATGCTAAATGCTGCTGAGGTCCGCCAGTCTGAATTTGAATTTCGCTTTCCTCACTTTCTGACTCTGTGTCTTTTTCATCAGTAGGCTTCACTGTTTAAAAAAACGTGTTTAGAGACACACATGTTGCAGCTGTAGCACCAACAGCCCTCTTCCCCCTCTCTTTTCGCTTTTGAGCGCCAGATTTATTTTGTTTCCCCAAGGTGAATTGAGAGCTACGGCAAGGTTGCTTAAGGCAGTGGTTCTCAAACCTCTCCTCGGGGACCCCCAGCCACTCCAGATATTTGATCATCTGTTCCACCACCAGCACACCTGATCCAACTAATCAAGTACAAATGATAATTGCTTTGTACTTGATTAGTTGAGCGGCTGGAGGTCCCTGAGGAGAGGTTTGAGAACCATTGGTTTAAGGTACGGTAGCCGAAGCCGAACGTTAATTAGAGTTGGTGATTGATCCACTGTGGAAAATGTGGATAGTGATAGACTACCTTAACATTTGGAATAATGTTTTCACATTTAAAAGTGATAATATGTATATTTGGCTATTTATTTTAAAACATTTTCATATATAAAACAAATATATTTGGCCCAAATCCTGTTCATGGGGTCGCATAACCCACGCACCGTAGGCAAATTACACCGCTGGCTGTCAGTCAAGGGTCCTGTCAGGTCTTGTTGTTCCTGATGAGGTGACAGGGCAGATAAACCTGCCGTGCCACACTGTGTTTGGTCACTTGGTTCTCTGTCACTGATGTTGACTCTTACAGCTTTTGAAAAGGCCATGGATTTTGGTGGATTTTGAGGAGTTTGCATATGAAAGTGTTAGGGTTTTTTTGCTGCTCATTGATCTTGTTCAAAGACTTAAACCACTATTTACCCAGATAGTAACACAGAATGCACATGGATTTTGGAGGGTTTATAGATATTCTGACACAACATTCCTAAATCCAGACCCTTTATTTACCAGTTCTCATGATTAACACTGAACCAAGAAAAGTCTTTATTGTCTTTTTATTGAGCAGTGAGATGCTTGGTTTCACACTGGGCTCAAACGTCTTATTCAATATACAATAAATCCTCCTAAGTCCTAAAATGCACCCTACCAACATTTCACAATATAAATAGTGAAAGTACAAATATTGAAATAGCAATAGAAAGATGACTGCGCAGTCTTCGCCACCTTCTGTAGAGCCTTACCCTCCTCGTGTTATGGAGTGTTGCAATTGCCATCCCAGGCAGTGATGCTGCTAGACAGGATGCTCTCAGTGGTGCACCTGCAGAAGTTGGTGAGGGTCTTAGGTAAGTGCCACGGCAAATTTCCTCAACCGTCTGAGGAAGAAACCTTCTGGATGACTGAGTCGAAGGAAGCCCCCCCCCCCCCACCCCCCTCCTTGTTTCATCCCGAAGTCCACGATCAGCTCCTTGATCTTGCTGACGTGGAGAGAGAGGTTGTTGTCCAGGCAGAGACGGGGCTCTCCTCTCCTCCTGGTTCTCATCATGATCAGGGATCAGGCCGACCACGGCGGACGTTGTTGGAGGATCGCGTGGCCATGCAGTCATGGGGGACAGAGAGGACAGGAGGGGGTGTTGTCACTCATCCTCACCATCTGGGATCTGCCCGTTAGGAAGTCCAGGGTCCGTTTGCAGGGGAGAGGTGTTCATCTCCAGGGCCCTGGGTTTGGTGACGAGGCTAAAAGTACAACGGTCCAGATACCTAGTTGACCGTCAAATCAAAACGTCTACTACTCCTACTAAGTTTGACCCAGAACGCCTCCCGTGACGTGCCGTCTGGTCTTTCAGTCTTTATTGCAGAGTTAAGTGGGCCATCTGAGGACAGCAGTATAACCCAGTGGCGTGCAGAACAATGTGTCCAGGTCAGGATACGCCCAAGCACAACATCAATTTTGTTTGTTTTCGCAAGTAGGTCAAATAAGGGTGAATGTGTTCATGGTCCCAGCATAATCCTTCTACACAACACTTGGACTTGTGTCGTGAGAAATAGGTGAGGGTGTCTCCTACCAATACATGCAGTGTATGGGGCTAAACAACCCCAACTAAAGTACAGAAGCCCTGACGTGTCAAAAATAGGACTTTTCAGGCAACCGCAGGCTGCATAACAGGATGTTTTAGGGACATTTTGGGGTTAGTCACCATTGCACTCGACTATTTCACATTGTTTTGGGACGATCACTGTCACTAACTATCACAGCCGTGAAGAGAGAGATGAATATCTGCAATAATGAGGTCTAGTGATGCCAAATTGTTGTTTCCTTTCCCACGTCGGGATCCTATGGCTAAGGCCTAAGGCTCCTATTCTAATTGGATTGATTTAATTTCAGGATTTCTGTGTGGAGTCATGAACGATAACCGCCGGGTGGTGTTGTTAGTAGGACTTGAAAGGCCAGCCTGTTGCTGGGCGCCACTTCTCTTGGCTTGCAGCCAGACACAGAGATGTCACGGTACAGTCAAGTGGAGTCAGGACTTTGTTCCTTTGATGCACTCAGGTGAACTGGCCTTGATATCAGGAATAATTTGAATTATGTAAATTAGCCTCATCGAGACACAAGGATGAGTCAACATACTGATTATCACAAACAGCCCAGTGTGAGAGGCCTAGCTTCACTCTCCCTAACCCTAAACCATCCCTCCTATCAGCCCAGTGTGAGAGGCCTAGCTTCACTCTCCCTAACCCTAAACCATCCCTCCTATCAGCCCAGTGTGAGAGGCCTAGCTTCACTCTCCCTAACCCTAAACCATCCCTCCTATCAGCCCAGTGTGAGAGGCCTAGCTTCACTCTCCCTAACCCTAAACCATCCCTCCTATCAGCCCAGTGTGAGAGGCCTAGCTTCACTCTCCCTAACCCTAAACCATCCCTCCTATCAGCCCAGTGTGAGAGGCCAAGCTTCACTCTCCCTACCCTAAACCATCCCTCCTTTCAGTGCCTTTTAGTGACCGAGTAAACGAGAGAGGCGAGGAGCGGTGCGCTTGCAGGATGCACACATGTGCTTGTGTACAGTTAGTTTTCGCTCCAGCTCTTTTGACATCATCCAGAGGCTTAAGTGTGGTACATCGTGTCCTAGTTCACGGTAGGAGAGGAGGACGTTTGGTGTCATTACACTCTATTACAACAGGAGCGAGGTGTTTTTTCTGCCCGCTGTTTGAGGGGACATTAGCGTGAGATAAAAGGCTGTTCCGGTGTGCTGTGTGTTGAGACTGGTATATTGTTGCCCTCTGTCCTCTTGTGAACGACTCAGTGAATTTTCAGCTGACTGGAGCGGTTTTACTGCATACCATTCCAAATGTCTCCACGATACCTTTTGCAGAGGATTATTTTATTATTTTATTCTTTCTTAAAGTGTTGTTATCCCAAAAAGTTTGATCTAGATCCAAGACGTTGGAATGGAGAACGGACACAATTGTGGTATTATGCTTGTGAACCTGTTTGTTGGTGGCAAAGATGTGCAGCACGTCATTAGGGCAGTGGGCGGGGTCAGTCACAGCCTGATGAAGCAGAGCGTTGTCATCATCGCTTAAGGCGTCCGTCTTCTGCTTCACTCTGATCCTATTCAAAAGCTCAGCGAATGCAACGTCATCTCTGTCTCATGATCTCTGTCAGCGTGATCATCTGAAAGTAGTCTTTCCAAAAGTCATCCATGTGATCCTCAAACACACAGAGCGGTGAAGCTGATAAAAGTCTCCTACCGCTAGTACTGACATGCCGCCAAATGGTTTCTTACTGCCTTTGATTTGCTGTAATCTCCAGTTGACGTAGGAAAACAGGGGCTTTGAAATCATTGACACCTCGTCAATAATAATGATCTCTGCATTTGACAGCTGTGACCTAACTTCATCGATGCGATTTCCAAGTCCTTGGTAGGGTGGCTTTAAGGACCGTGGCAACTTAAGGATGGAATGCAAAGTGTTGCCTGAAATGTTGAAAGCTGCGGTTCCTGTAAATGCAGTCAGTAAAACGGTGGGCATGGATATGTCTGCTTCCTCCTGTAGTCTGGAGAGTTTACTGAGTATCTTTGTCGCCTCAGCATAGATGCACTTTATGAGGTGTGATTTGCCTGTCCCTGCTCCACCAGTGAAAAAGTAAAAGAACGGGTCAGGATTCAGGCACGTTTAATGCACTAGTCAGAAACCGCATAGAATGTGCAAGCTTGTGTCCGGTTAAGATGACGATACATTTTGCGAACGAAATCAAGACACATTTGTGGGGCCTTCACAGTAATTCCACTGGTTTCTTTGCCATGTGTAAACTCCGGAACATCATCTTGTTCATTCTCATAAAGGGGATCTGCTTCTTTTCGTTCTTCAATACACTCCAACTGAACCAACTCAGCTTCTGAGGCAAAGGTGTTCCAAGCGTCTTCTAGAGGGCCGTTCTGCATGAAGTCGTCTAAGACTTTTTCCACTATACGACTGTGTTGTTCAAACTTCTTTTTGTTTCTGTGAACAATTGCAGTCACTGCGCAGATGCATTCTGTTCCTGGTAATTTCACACAGGCACCTGCGTAAAACATCTGGTGTGTGGGGAACCTTTTTGTTTTCAGTGATGCCTCAGACCGGTGGGGAAGGTACAGTTTAAGCAATCTGCCATAGAAGTTCTCGGGGTCCTTCTTCTCTGAAAAGCGACAGTATCTGATGATTGCAGCCTTCCCTCTTGTGCGTTTTTTAATCATTCCCATTTCGTTCAATAGCCTGACACACTTGTCGCCTTCTGTTTCCTTGCCGTAGACAATCCTGTAATGTGATGCAAAGTCTGCTAGACACATGTCTTCAAACTCTGGCGTTTCGGGTCTGGCTCTGTATTTGTCGGGAATACCCGTCATCCACACATTCTCAGAATCTGTCGGTTTGTTCAGCAACGCGCTGAGCGGGAGACTCATTTTCAGTGCGTTGTCAGTTGTTTGTAGGAATACAACATCACGTGAGCAACACTTCATTTTCAGGCTGCACGTACGGGCCACAGACTCCTGGGCGCTGACCTCTGTGTTTTGAGTAAGCCTGTAGAACTTGTTTCATTTCGCTTAGCTCAGTCTGATCTTCTGGGCTAATGACTCATCTCACATTCTGGCTTGGCTATGTAGGAGAGCATGTACATGACACAAGCATACTCATCTAGAATGTACTGGATGTCCATGTTGGCGTTCCAGGCCGTCAGCAGATGTGGATTGTAGTTGTTCACCCAGCAGTCCTTGACATCGCGCTTCATTAAAAACGCGGACGACTTGGTCAATGACGCAACACACGAGTGGTACTCATCAAAAGTCATATTACACTCTGCCAGTAGCTGTGACAGGTCGCCAAGCTGTGCTTCCGGGTTGTTGAGCAAATCCCAGACTGGTTTGAGTTTGCGCTTGGCTGCTTGTGGGCCCATTAGACGTTGTTCAGCTCTTAGTACTCCCTCTTCTTCTGGGCCCATTAGACGTTGTTCAGCTCTTGGTACTTCCTCTTCCTCTTGGTAAGTTATCTGCTCTTCATTTGGGTAAGTTATCTGCGTTTGGTCAATAGGTGGTTTGGGAAATCCAAATCTGCACACTTTGTTACCTTTCTTGCATGACTTGGAATGATTTCTGCTGTGCGTTTGAACTTCCGTGACAAATCTGTGAAGTAGGGGTTGTTTGTCTGGGTCAGGCAGCTGGCATGAGATGTATTGATCCACAAAGTCACATACCTCGTTGTCAGGGTCCTGTCCGAAGATAGGAGCTCCTGCTATCCAACAGACAGAATGTATATGAGGGCTCCCTCTTGCCTGAAATTCAACGCGGTAAAAGTAATCGATAACTTCACCGATTGGCTGGGCAGGACCCAACAGCAGCTCTCTGATCAGAGCATCAACCCGCTTGTCAAACATGCGCATGGTGGTCACTGGGTTGCTACTGAGAATGTCACATTTTTCAGCCCAGTCTAGGTCTGCAAAATCCACCTGACGGCCTTGTTGTGCTTTGATTGCTGTAATTACCTCCGGCCATCTGAATTCTGCAGCAGAAAAGGTCAGAAAGAAAGTTGGCTTACCTAATTGTCTGACCATTGCTAGCAAATCCTTCAGTGTTTTATCCCAGTAAGCTGGAGTCCCTCTCAGTGGTTGCATGAACCTTGTGGCATCCCTGTTTCGCACCAACCTCTCAACCTCACGCTTGTCCTGGAGCAGCTTGTTGGATATTTTCCGGCCGTCCCTGGTCTTGCGTCTTCCTTTCCTCAACTGAATGGACATGCTGCTTTTGGCCAAGTGCGTCTCTGTGACAAACTGCGCAAAGAAGAGGTAGCTTTGGTCTCTTGCAAAACGAGTGTCAACGCAGAAAAGCCTTGCGTTGAAATACATGCTCGGGGATAGTTTGACTTTTCTTGCCTCGTCCAATGTATTCTGTCCAGTAGGGAACTGAACAGGGAAAGCCATTGCCTCAAGCCTAGGGACTTTGAAAAAGCTGACAGGCTTGTTTCCTTGTGCAGGGGCAATGCTGGATATCCCGTCACCATATGTCAGTGTTTCCCATCACCATATGTCAGTGTTTCCCATCACCATATGTCAGTGTTTCCCATCAGCATATGTCAGTGTTTCCCATCACCATATGTCAGTGTTTCCCATCACCATATGTCAGTGTTTCCCATCACCATATGTCAGTGTTTCCCATCACCATATGTCAGTGTTTCCCATCACCATATGTCAGTGTTTCCCATCACCATATGTCAGTGTTTCCCATCACCATATGTCAGTGTTTCCTGTCCAAGGTGAATATCCCATCACCATATGTCAGTGTTTCCTGTCCAAGGTGAATATCCCATCAGCATATGTCAGTGTTTCCTGTCCAAGGTGAATATCCCATCACCATATGTCAGTGTTTCCTGTCCAAGGTGAATATCCCATCACCATATGTCAGTTTTTCCTGTCCAAGGTGAATATCCCATCAGCATATGTCAGTGTTTCCTGTCCAAGGTGAATATCCCATCACCATATGTCAGTGTTTCCTGTCCAAGGTGAATATCCCATCACCATATGTCAGTGTTTCCTGTCCAAGGTGAATATCCCATCAGCATATGTCAGTGTTTCCTGTCCAAGGTGAATATCCCATCACCATATGTCAGTGTTTCCTGTCCAAGGTGAATATCCCATCACCATATGTCAGTGTTTCTGTCCAAGGTCCGGTGGCTGCAAACAACTGTCTAGGCCAACTCCAGGTCTTAGTGCAGCCTTCTCATCCTCTGCATCGAGAGGTTGCTGGTCGTGGCCTTCCTGTTTTTCATAAGCAGGCGGTAAAGCAGCAGACTGCACCTCCGATAGATCCGCATTTCCTATGCGTTCAAGTACCTCCATCATTTCAGTTTCATCGCAACTGTCAAGTTCCATCCCATCATCACATTGATTTTGATTGGAATCAGTTGGTGGGTCTTGTAGCATGTCTTCAACGGTTTCATCAAAGATTGTCTCATCAGCTCTGATTGCAATGTCTCTGTAGTCGGGGTGTGTGTCAATGAGTTTTGACAGACCCGCTACTACATCTCTCATGTTTACAGTGTTCAACTGCTGGTGGCCCTTGTAAATCAGACGTCTTTTCAGCTTCACCCTGTATAACTGGGATGAGCTGCGTGGTTTCCACCTCGGATGGCACACACACCACAGCGCCATGTATAGCTGCTTGTCGACCTTTAGATGACCGTTGTTAGCCACAGCGATGGGTGATTTGTTTCCTGCCTTTAAATGGGAATCACAGGTGGGACAAATCCACTCCTTCGTCCTTTCATCAGGTACAGTGCATTGTTTAGGACCTTGACATTGATCGTCACACACATGGACATATTGCCCTGTCAAACAGCCAGCAACAACATGTGGATTCTTCTTGTAATTGCTGCGATTGCAATGCTTGACCTGGTTGGGGAAAAGAGTGCGATGGCACATTGTGCACACAAACGTTGGCCCAGCTTTAATGCTTTCATGGAAAGTCGATATAGCCATCTGCATTACGACGTTGTCCACCGGTTGGATGTTTTTGTTCGTGACATTAGTCCTGTGTCTGTATTTGCTTCTCACTTTGAAGGCACAACACATTTTATGGGCCATCCGAAAATATGCTTCACTTTGACACATTCTGTTTGTGTATGGTATGATGCAGCAATGATGACAGAGACGTGTATCAAGTTCAGCCATGTAATATCAAAGTGAGGGGAACAAGCACCTACACACGGGTCATGCAGAAAACAACAAACAAGTCGATAGCCGATGGCATCGATCTAAGTAGACCCGTAACATCCTCCTTTTCCAAGTGAACACAAACACCTTAGAACTTAATCAAAATCAAATCAAATCAAATTTTATTTGTATAGCGCATTTCTTACAAGATGCAACTCAATGCGCTTCACACAATGAAAATGTTCAGTCAATCAGTCAATCAATCAATCAATGCTGACAGAGCCGCGAGCAGGCAAAAGTAAAAACCTGTACACTATGTAGCCAGGAAAAATTCCCTTGCAGCCCTCTACCAATAGAGCGACTACTAGCCAGTTTGCCTACCAGTACCCAGCGGTGGGCCCCCCCCCCCCCCCAGGGAGCCCCCGCCGCCCCACGCACCCAGCCCGCCCCACCACCAACACACCCGGCCCAGCCAAGCAAGCACAGACCCAAGGGGCCCCGCACAAGGACGGCCAAGCAGGTGCCCGGCGGCGGAACAGACCAGGCACACAGGGAAGCCGGGGGGCCCCAAGGGGAGGCCAGGGACCACCGGCACAAAGCAAGCAAGCAAGGGCAAAAACCTGTACACCATGTATCCAGGAAAAATTCCTTGCATATTATCGGCGTACACACTGTCCATAAATTTAGTGTTATATCTGCATCGTTCTGCATCCAGCATGGTCACAGGTCCTGCCAAAAGAGAATCTTAAGCACAGTTATGATGCAACAACACAATAAAGACAATAAAGATGACAGCAATACAACCTGATGGTGGTCCTGGTACACCCTTGTACCGGTTCCAATACTGCTCTGGGTGCTATTGGGAGCTGACAGTGCCTCATCAGCACCCGGGTCCATTTTCCTGTCAACACAAATCTCAAAACACGAGTATGGTGTAATGGCCTAGTGATCCTAGTTCTATAATGTCCAATGTCTCCCTTAGTATCAAAAGGCGACATTGAATAAGTAGATTTTGAGGTCACGCTTAAAAATGTCCTGAGTTTTAGACAACCTCAGGCCCTCAGGTAGGGTGTTCCACAATCTAGGAGCATATATGCTAAAAGCTGATCCTCCAAATCTCTTTGTCCTAGCGTCTGGCACTATTAAAAGTTCCGTGCCACTAGACCGTAGGGGTCTAGCTGGTGTGTATCTTATGAGCATGTCCACCATGTAATTGGGTGCATCACAGTGGAGTGATTTATAGACTAGTAAAAGGATCTTAAAGTCTATTCTATGACTGACAGGGAGCCAGTGTAGTGATCTCAAGACAGGTGTAATGTGCGCTCTTCGTTTGGTCCTAGTAAGGACACGAGCAGCAGCATTTTGAACCATTTGTAGTCTATTAATCATTTTTTTGGGGAGACCTGTCAGGAGACCTGTCAGGAGAGCATTAATCTAGCCTACTAGTAACAAACGCATGCATTAATTTTTCAGTGTCTGCCTGGGAGAGAAATGATTGTACCTTAGTGATGTTTCTTAGATGGTAGAAGGATGTTTTAATAGTATTATTAATATGAGTTTAAAAATTTAGATCTGGGTCAATTATGACACCAAGATTCCTAGCCTGACACTTAGTGTTAAGAGCTAGTGTTTTCAAGTGTGCAGATAATTTCTCTCTCCCAGTTTTCTCGCCAATGATCAATACCTCTGTTTTTTCTTGATTGAGTTGGAGAAAGTTTTGTGTCATCCAAATATTAATATCGGCAATACAATCTATCAGGTGGTCGATCATCTTGTAGTCGTTGGGAGTTACTGAGATATAAAGCTGAGTGTCGTCAGCATAGCTGTGGTAGTTAACGCTATGCTTCTTGATAACAGAACTGGGGGGTAGCATGTATAGGCTAAAAAGCAACGGTCCTAAAATGGACCCCTGGGGAACTCCACAGGTTGTGCTATAATTTTTTGACTTATGGTCACCAAGGGCTACAAAGTAGTCTCGGTCAGCCAGGTAAGTCCTGAACCAGTTTAAGACCGGACCTGAGAGGCCAACCCAGTTTTCAAGTCTCTCAATAAGTATGGAATGGTCTAACGTATCAAAGGCTGCTAAGAGTACAAGAGTACAAACCTTTTTTAGTTTGGTAGGAGCCAGGGAGTCTAGGGCCATTTTTACTTTATTGTTAAAGGTAATTACTAAGTCGTTTTCACATAACGTGGGAGTTGTGTGATTACTGTTCATTAAAGCTTTGAAATTCTCAGCCACTGCAGGGGTAAGATAACGTTTTTTAACAACACGTTCAGCATTGCTTTCAGCTTTACGTGTTACAATGGTAAAGAAAATACAGAAATGGTCAGAGAGGGCCAGGTCGCTGATACCTGATATTGAGACCTCAAGACCCTTTGTAATCACAAGATCAAGGGTATGGCCATGATTGTGAGTGGGTTCATTGACATGTTGGATAAAATCCATAGATTTCAAGAGGTCAATAAAATCCCTAGCCCTCAAGTCAGCCTCATTATCAACATGAAAGTTAAAATCACCAGTGATAATAATCCTATCATAGTTGGGATGGATAATGGATAGGAACTCAGAGAAGTCAGGTAGGAAGGTAGGGGCTGGTTTCGGCGGCCTGTATACAGTTCCCGTTAGAATAGGTGGTTGGCATGCCATAACTGTGGCATGATATTCAAAGGAGGAGAATATATCAAAGGATATGCTCCTGCAGTTTAAGTTATTTGAAGCTATGGTAGCTGTTCCTCCCCCCTTTTTTCCATTTCTGATTGATTGGAAAAAACTGTAGTTGGGGGGAGATGCCTCAATAAGGGCTGCTGCTCCATTTGTATCTAGCCAGGTTTCTGTGAGTAGCATACAGTCGAGTTTTCTATCACAAATGAGCTCATTTATGATAAATGTTTTTTTGTTCGATAGGGACCTGATATTCAAAATTGCCATGGAGATGTCATTTTGACACTGGGACTGACTCGAGGGAATACTTAATGAAATGGGTAATACATTTCTCAAATTTGCGCCATGTATTACCTTATTTGTGGTGGTGGGAGTCCGATGGGAGACAATAGTCTGGATGGCATGTTTGGTGTTAGAGGAATGGATCGGACTCATCCCACATCAGCGTTGACAGGGCACCAGCCAGGTCCAGGGCTGGGCAGCGAGGTCCATGGACATGGACAGCAGGCGGGCACCATACCTGTTTGGGTGAAACCTATCTCTCGCAAACAGCTCACTACGGTTAAAGAACGTGGTGAAATTGTCTATAAATGGGATTTGCATACGACAGCAGTATCCCTGTAGCCAAAAGTGAAGACTTCGAATTCTACTGTATTTGGTGTCGCCATACCTGGGACTCGGGAAGGGGCCCGAGATGATGCAGGTCTTACCTGTGCCCTTGACGGTGGTGATGAGCGCTCGGAAGTCGTCCTTCAGCTCCTCCGACCTCTCCCGTCCGATGTCGTTGGCACCCACGTGGATGATGACGGAGGTGGCCTGGGGGGCATCTTCCACCAGCATCGGGACGACCTCGGCGACGTCCCTCACCTTGGCACCTGGGATGCAGTGGGTTCTGGCCTTCGGGACTGCAACATGGCGGACCATGGACGAGCCTATTACAAGCACAGAGGGGGGGGGGGGGGGGAGAAGAGCGGGTGCGGGGGGGGGGAGGAGACACGAACTGTAGTTTCCTCTGCTGGCGGCGTGATGGACCTGTAGGGGGCACAGGGTGGGAGAGGGGGAGAGAGAGAGGGAGGGGGGGGGGTGGTGGTGCAGGCCCTGGCTCTCTTCGGCTTCGGTGTGGACTGGTGGCTCTGCAGCGCCTCGTAGCTGTTCCGCAGCAGGAGGGCCTCATGGGGGTTGGTGCCAGGGGAGTTGATGGTACGACTCCTCTTCCTGACGGTGGTCCAAGTCCCTGGTGATGTAGGGACAGAGTGAGTTACACCTGGGATTGGGCTTACAGGTGGAGGTGGAGGCTTTGATGTTGTGGTTTGTGTGCTTTCTATGTCTGTAATTATTGTTTTATGTAATGTGTCATAAAGTGAACTAAGATGCGACTCCCCTTGTCTGATCTGGTGGAGAGTTGAGATTCGTCCCTTCATCTCCTCAACCTGGTAGCTAAGCTCCAGGCAGCGCTGGCAGGCCATGAAAGAGAAAAGTGGTGTTATTTGCAGAGAGAGAGAAAAACAATTTGATTATGGAAAAACAATTTGATTATGGTGAGCTAGGAGTATTACAGAGATATGTGATATAAGAATATATAAGGTTCTTAGTAGTTCGGGGAGGTATCCCGATAGAAAAAAGCCAGTTTAAAAAGTGTAAAGGTGGCTAGCTGGTTAGCCGCGGTAGCTAACTAATAACACTGGTAATCCCGACTCAGCCTCCCGGCGTCGGATTCAGAGGAACGAGGTCCCGATGTTATATGGGATAGGAAAGCTATTCATTTACAAAAAATGCTTTCTCAATAGAGTTCAGTATAGATAGCAATTTTATTTTATTTTCTAGCGCTGTCGAACTGCAACAGCAAAAACAAACACTCGTCGTAACCCGGAAACGGAAGTCCTAGTCCAACTTAGTGCAAAAGTAATCTAGTACAAGAATAACAAAAGTTTATTCTTATATCAAAATGTAACAACAGTCTCTGTTAACTTCTGTATTCTCTGTGTCTTTCCTTTTTTTTTATGGCAACAGCCCTATATAGTTTAGGTTACAAATTGAGTCTCACAGGTGGCTTCGACAGCCGTCCAGCCCTAGTGTATGTGCGTCCCTCAAATGGTGCTGTGCCAATTGGACTAGGTGAGGTCCTAGGTGTGAACCTGACAGGGCTCGGCTCTGCAGCGGTACTCTCTGGCACAGGGTCATTCTCTTCGTAGGCTGGAGTAGCAGTCGGCTCGGCTACTCTGAGGTCCACCCTGTTGCGTCGATAGAGGGAGCCGTCGACATCCACCAGGTACGATCTCGGTGCAACCCTGCGGAGGCAGGTCCCAGCCCTCCAGATGCCAGTGTTGTCACTAGGCAGAGGCTTCATTCGGACGGTTTCCCCAACTGCCAGCTCCGGCAGGTCCCGGGCGGACCGGTCATAGAAAGACTTGGCAAGCTGCTTCCTGTGGCGCAGCTTTTCAGTGACTCCTACCACAACGACTGGTTCCAGCAGCTTGTTTGTCACTGGAATAGAGGTCTTCAGCCGACGAGACATGAGACGTTGTGCCGGGCTGCTGTCCATGCTTTCGGTGGGAGTATTTCTCCAGTGTAGTATGGCCTTCCAGGGGTCGTCACTGTCACGCATAGCCTTGCGCAGCCTTTCTTTGCAATCTTGACGGCCGACTCTGCCTTGCCGTTTGCTTTCGGGTGCCTTGGAGAGGAGGTCACATGCTCAAACTCCCATTCAGAGGCAAAACGTGAGAACTGAGAGGTAAATTGTGGGCCATTGTCTGTGATGACCCTCTCTGGCTGGCCATGCCGAGCGAACTGTGCCTTACATCGCTTGATGACTGTCTCTGCAGATAAGTCAGGGAGAAGCTCAACTTCCCAAAAGTCAGAATAGTGGTCGACTATAATAAGATAGTCCTTCTGCCTATGACTGAACAGGTCCATGCTCAGAATTTGCCACGGCCTGGTGGGCAGTTCATGTGAGAGCATGGTCTCCTTTTGCTGTTTGTGAGCATACTCATTGCAGGTTGAGCAGGTGCCCACAAAATCCTTTATCTCTGCCTGCATGTTCGGCCAGTACAATGTCTCTCGAGCATGTCGGTAGCATGCGTCTCCTCCTGTGTGACTTGAATGAATGCGCGTAAGCATCTCTGGGCGTAGTGATTTTGGGATGATGACTTTCTGCCCACGGAATAGAACACCGTTCTGTACACTGACTTCATCTCTGTAAGGCCAGTATTCTCTGGTAATGAGAGGTGCTTCTTCTCTCACATCTGGCCAGCCTATGAGAACGGTGGACTTAAGTGCCTGCAGGCATTCATCTCGGTCAGTGTGCAGCCTGATTTGTTCGAGGCGCTGGTCACTTACATTCAAGTAGTCTGCCTGGTTCACATGCTGTATCTCCTCTTGCTCTTGTTGCAGGGAGCAGATAGCGTGCCGCTGGTAGGTTGTTCCTCTGCCGGTGCATCCTGCTGTTGCTCTGCTGAGCGTGTCGCTGATGAACATTTCAGGCCCTGGTTTGTAGATGACCGTCAGACTGTAGTTCTGTAAGGTCATGAGCATGCTCTGAAGCCTCTTGGGAGCGTTGAGGAGAGGTTTGCTGAAAATGGAGATTAGGGGCTTATGGTCTGTCTCCGCTGTGATCAGGTCGCGGCCATATAGATAGTAGTGAAACCTCTGACAGGCGAAGACGATGCTGAGACACTCTTTCTCAATCTGTGCGTAGTTCTTTTCTGTGGGGGTAAGAGCTCTCGAAGCGAACGCGATGGGCTGTCCTTCCTGCATGAGGCAGCATCCGAGACCATTCTGGCTGGCGTCGCTCTGGACTGTGATTGGCTTGGTCACATCATAGTATCGCAGGACAGGCATGGTTGTAGCCAGAGATTTTAGTTCTTGAACTGCCGCCTCGTGTTTTGGTAGCCAATGCCAGGGGGTTTCCTTGTCCAGCAAGCGTCGCAACGGCTCACAGACACTTGATAAGTGTGGCATGAATTTGGCCAAGTAGTTGGCAAAGCCAATCAGACGCTGCACCCCTTTTGCGTCAGTTGGATTGGGCATTTCGATGATGGCCCTCACCTTCTCTGGGTCAGGCTTCAGCCCTGTGGATGAGAGGATGTGGCCGTGAAACTGGACCTCAGCTACTTTGAACTGCAGCTTCTTCAACCCTAGCCGTTCCATCAGTGCCAAAAGCTTGACATCATGGTCACTCTCAGCCTCTTTGTCTGTGTCCCCACAATCCACAACCAGGATGTCGTCCGCAATGGGCTCGATGCCCTTGAGTCCAGCCAGGAGCTCGTGTTGTTTTCGCTGATACACCTCGGGTGCCACAGACACTCCGAATGGTAGCTTAAGCCAGCGTTTCCTCCCCCAGGGGGTCCAGAATGTGGTCATGAGGCTGCTCTCGTAGTCAAGTCTGCATTGTAGAAATGCATCTCGGGCATCCACTAAGGTGAATACTCTTGCCTTCGGTAGTTTGTACAAGACATCATCCAGAGTAGGCATGATGTAATGAGAGCGCTTTAGGGCCTTGTTCAGGAACTTAGGATCTATACATAGTCTGAGCTTGTCTGTTTTTTTTTTACAATAACCATGTTGCTGATCCAATCAGTTGGGTCTTTGACCGGCGCCATGTGGCCGTCAGCCTCGTACTTGTCCAGCTGGGCTTTGACTGCTGCTTTCATTGCAATGGGAACATTGCGAGGGGCACATTGAACTGTAGGAACCCTGGGATCTAGGTCAAAGTGGACCTCCCCGGGTAGAGATTCCACAGGTGAGTTGAATACATCACTGTATTTGTTAGTCAGCTGCTCCTTGGTTAGGGCTCCAGGCTGTGCATGTTCCACTTTGAGCACGTCCTCAGGGATTGTGAACTGCATGAGACCTAGGCGTTCACAGGTAGAGCCTGACAGGAGAGGATTTTGACTAGACTTAACTATTTCAAATGAGAGCTTGTATGTTTGACCTCTTACTCTACATTCTGTCTCAAAGATGCCTATGGAGCTCAGTGTTTCCCCGGAGTACAGCTTTAGTCTAGCCTCACTTGGGCAGAGTGGTGCGTTGGGTGCCAGCCTTTTCTTGTCATGAAGGCTCATTACATTGCATGTCGCTCCAGAGTCCAACTGACATTGCTGTGGCTTGTTGTGAAAACGTAATGTTACAAACCATTTCTTCCCTTTGGCTTGCACTGCACCAATTGACTCATGCATGTATATGTCTTCCTCACTGTTTTGTTCTGAGCTCTCAGCTGTATTTTCCATGCAGTGTATCTTTCCCTCAGTGGGTCTTTTGCTTTTTTGACACACTTTAGCCAAGTGATTATTTACTCCACATGATTTGCATTGTTTTCCGAATGCTGGGCAGTGATCTCTGCCCCTTGCATGCGAGTTGCCACAGTATTTACATGCATAGCCTGCGTCTACAGCTCTGGGTGAATTGCTCTGCCTCCATTGGTTTTGCCTGGATTGTTGCCTAGCAACGGCGAGCACAGCTTCTACGTGCGGAGGACTCGCTATCTCCATCGCTCTCATACGAATGTCTGTCTGCTCCGTTGCACGGCACATATCAATTGCTGTGATCAACGTCAGTTGCTTTTCTCTAAGCAATCTGCGCCTTATGCTCTCGTTACCAACACCCAGTACAATTTTGTCACGAATCATCTCATCTCTTAACTGTCCGTACTCACAGGTTGCTGCCCTTTCTCTCAGCCTGGTCACAAAACCGTCTATAGATTCTCCTTCCTCCTGTTTGCAGCTCCCGAAGACGTACCTTTCATATACTGTGTTCTTGGTAGGTTTGAAATACTTCTCCAACGCCGCCAGTATGACCGCAGCATCCCCCTGATCCTCTTCGGAAAGATTTAAGTTGTGACGGTATATATGTCTGCATTCACTTCCCATCACGGTCCTCAGAGTTGCAGCCTGGATTTTCTTGTCCTTTTCATTTATGCCAGTAACGATGACATAGTCCTCATATTCGGCCCGGAATATGTCCCAATTGACGCTCCAATCGCCCGTGAAGCTCATGGGTGAAGGGGGTGGAAAACTAACGGTTGCCATGCTAGCTATCGTTGCTCGCTGACTTGTCTCGTCTTCTAAAGTATCCGAATCACTTGATTCCGATCCTGACATAGGCTACTCTACCTGTACTCACTTAATATTATCTAATATTCAGCTAACGTGAGTTCAGCAGCTTCTGACACCATGTTTGTGTATGGTATGATCAGGGTTCGAGTTATGTGGGAGCCAATGGGAGCTGAGCTCCCATAAGGAATGTCTGAGCTCCCATGAAAGCAGTAAAATCATACATCTGTGGGGGTCGCTAATAATACATTACCACAACCATTATTTGATCAAAAATGTCAATGTAATGAGTATTATTTATATTTATTTATATTATAAATATTCTAAAATAAACACGTTTTGCAAAAGAACTACGCGCACCAGCATTAATCTCCTGTGAATGACAGTAGGGCTTTGACTGCCTGCACTTTACCACCAAGACACTATGGGGCGCAGTAGAATATTGTGCAAAAGCAGAATATGATCGTTGAGAGCTTGAAAACGTGAAATCGTGAAAACACGATTATTGAGAAGAAAACATTCAGTAGCTAGCTATCATGCCGCCCAAAAAAAGGCCACTGCTGCCAACCGAGTCGACAAGCCTGGAAAGTTTCGTGTTTTCATCCAAGAAACCAAACTTGAATTCAGCTGCCCTGTTATGACACCTAACATTGAAACTGTTGAAATAGCAGAGCTCAAACAAAACCAAGTGCTTCCGAAGAAAGTAGCAGAACTCACCTCCAGTATGTATAAGGAGACAGCTAGCTAGTTCGTTCAGGGCAGCCTATACTGTCGCTAAAGAAAGGATGCCTTATCCAAAACTGAATCCAATTATGAAACTTAATGAGATGAATGGCGCGACAGTTGGCCCCTGCTCACCGATCCGATCAGCCATGTGCCCAGATTGTAGCACATTGCACAAGAGATGAAACAAATTCATTTCTAATGTCAAATCACTTGATTCCCGTAGTAGCATAACATTAGATGAAAGCACAATTCATGGACGAGCATACATGATTATTTATGTCAGGTGCGATGTCACTGGAAATGGAGATGTGGACAATGTGTCGTGCTAACAGGAAAAGTGAATGGACTGTATGGCAAAAACAACAAAATGATTGGCCGAGATACCCGTGACTATCGCTTATAGCTGTTGTTTCATGTGGTGCTGTTGATGTGGTGAAATGAGTAGCCTATGGCTAATTAAAACTTGTAAGTCCCAACGCTGTGTGGGCATGATTCGCGCGCGTGCATGAGAACATTTCGCACTGTTATTTTGGAGACCCCTACGGTGGCCGACAAGGGCAAACGCCCTGCAAATACCGGAAACGCGCTACATATAGAGAAACGCGCTACATATAGAGAAACGCGCTACATATAGAGAAACGCGCTGCATATAGAGAAACGCGCTACATATAGAGAAACGCGCTACATATAGAGAAACGCGCTACATATAGAGAAACGCGCTGCATATAGAGAAACGCTGCAATTCAGTTCACAACACAACGGAAGTGTTCTCACAACACAACGGAAGTGTAGAAAACGCTGCAATTCAGTTCACAACACAACGGAAGTGTTCTCACAACACAACGGAAGTGTTCTCACAACACAACGGAAGTGTTCTCACAAAGGAAGTGTTCTGGGGGGGAACGATAAGTGGAACGGACCGGAGACGTGTTTTTGAAGAAGTTCCAAAAAGCAGTTCTGAAGAGGTTGTGGAGTGAAGAGGCGACATAAAAGGTACATATTATATTTCTTATTTATGTCTGCAGATAACATGTGCTGTATTTCAAACCGAAGGGCTCATTCTATGCCCTACACCCTACGAAGGGTTCGTAGAAGCTTGTGCAGTGGAGGGATTCTTTATTGGGAATTAGCCGTTGGATCGTATTCAGACATAACGTAGGCTGGTTCTGTCAAGATATTTGTTGGCATTATGAGGAGGACAGGTGACTTCCTTAAACCTGTGAGAGGGAAGTCACTTCCCCTTGATGTTCAACCACAATGGTCATCTGACCAACTGTTGGATGCTGCTTTAAAGAAGCTGAAAGATTTTAACCAGGACATGAAAGATGTTGCCTATGTCTTGCTGTACCCCGATGGTCAGGAAGTTCGAAACATTCCAGGAACAGACACCGCTTTCACAGTGGAGAAATACAAGGAGGCCATTGGAAAGGCCTACCAAAGAATAACACTGTACATTTGCCCTGGTGAACAATTCACAAACAGTTGTAAGTGCAAGTTTCCACCTTGTTTTAAGCTCCACTCTGTAAAACTGAGGCAATGAGTGAAATTCATCTTTATACCCACATCAATTATGCCAATTATTATTTTTCAAAGGTTACAGTGGACAGTCTTCAAGTGAAGATGATGACGGTGTGGTTCAAATGGTTAATTTGGCATCTGGAGACAGTCCACTTTCAGACACCGTGGTCAGTTTGCATCATGGCATTTCTCCTTAAATGAAGTGAATTGACAATATTTTGATAATATTTTCATTTGATCTAATCTGTCATTTGTGTGTTGTATGCAGGTGTGGGACGGTCCAAATGAAGTGAGCACTCCAAATGAAGTGAGCACTCCAAGAATGGAGAACATTTTGCAAGGGTAAAACACAGCACAGTCAACATGAACTTTTCTTGCACAAGCAGCACAATACAGTACAGCAGTTTAAATTGTTGTTTTTTTCCAGACCTGCCAGACGCTTACAGACAGCATCTCATCAAGTAAGAAAATCCATATCCTCTAGTGTTGAATGTGTGAACCTGAAATTATGAAATGCCTGTAAATAATTTCATTAATTCACCAAGCCAAACTACATGTAATGTGTGCTGTTTTAGTTACTAAGCCAATAACACTGTCATTAAATGAACTGCTAATTTTTGGGGTAAAACTAGGATGGAGGACAAACCGCAGTCCAGGAACAAGACAAATGTGCCCGGGGTCAGAACAACTTCTACAGGTAAGCTGTGTTGACAGATGCAACCTTTACACATTTGCTAGTTTACTCAGAATTGTGTGGATTTTCAATTTATTTCTTGCATCTTTGTCAAATGTTTACGGCCAGTGTGCACCAATATGCCAAATGTGCTGGTATTGTATGTTTTAAACCCAATGTTTTTCAAAGAAACCAGACGAGGATTGACATCTGAATTTAAGCCGTAGGTATTTTTATTTTTCAGCTCAGTGAAGCAGGGTGCACAAGGCGACAGGAAGAAACCCGTGTACTCGGATTCTGGAGAGACTATCTTCTTGACACAGAAGGTTTATTTTAATTATCTCATCATAAACACACTCCCTACCCTGCAGAAGACCTGAACAGTCCCCAGATCTTTTAATTATGTCATCTTGATATCATCTTCTATTGCTGGCAGTTCCATTGAAATATTATATTTTACAACTAAACTAAATCTACTTTTTTCAGAGAAACAAACAGGAATCTTCCTCCAGGACATCCTCATGTTCGCCACAGGACTCGACGCACTGCCTCCCTCTGGGATCCAGCCACCACCCAAACTGCTTTTTCTGCGGACATCACGCTTCCCAATGAGCAGAACCTGCGCCAACACAATAGAGATACCGATGGCCATGAACAACATGGACTTTGGGATACAAAATTCCTCAGGGTTTTGACTACAGTAAACTAAACTGGCTTAACTAGATTTCAGTAGTTAAAGGGTTAACTTTGTTCTTTGAAATGTGTACTCACATATCATGACATATCAGCCATGTTCTTCAGTCTGATATAGTTCTGTACACCAGACTGCCAGGTCAAGGCCTGCATCAGACCAAGCCTTCTCTGCAGGTTCTCAAAGTGTCCCTGGAGATGCTGATCTCCACATGGACTGTAGGTAGACTCCGAAACAAACTGGCCCAGTTCGTGTGGTGGGACTTTGAACCCACAGTCAGTTCCGCCAAACCTGTGGGTAACAGTTAACTGGCACACTAACTGTACTGTTTTCATTAAAACATTTTGTTATAAATGTATCATTGTATAAAATAATAATTTTTTAGAGAAAAGTATTTCAATTGAAAGCTACTCAACAGGCAACTACAGTTGATTGCATTTTAGACAATTAGAAGTACATGTGAATTGTGAATGTAGAAGTACAAGAATGAAAAAATATTTTTTATTGACCAAACCTGTGAGGCAGGTTGTACATGACATCTGGTTTCCCAGATGGACAACGAGACTGGTGAACAGGTCTGATGGTGTGTGTGTTCCACTTTTCCCTGCATTCATCAAGGTCCCACTGTAGCACACCCATGAACACAAACCGCACTAGGCATGTGTGCTCATGACTGCCACTGAACAAATCTCTCTCCCTCAGGTCATTCATGAGGTCCATCCAGAATTGAGATCTGAAAAAACACTCAAATTAGAGATGTAGTTTGTTGTAGGTGATGCATTTCCATGTAATGGATTTAGAATGAGCATAATGATCATCAAACAACAGAAAACCTGCAGTGCCACAAAAGGTATTTACTAAATAGAAGGGGTCCCTCTGTGTTTTAAGGTGTTTCTGATCAGTTCAGTGGAATGGAAATCAATGCTCCAACAACTAGATGTACCACCAAGTAATCAGAACGAATGAAATTCCATGGGTATTTTAAGATATACTGTGTTCCCTACTAGGGGTGTAAGAAATATTTTAAAAGTTGAGGACACCTCTGTTTGCGGAAGTATGACCACCAGCTTTCGATTCGTTGGTTTGCTGTTGAGGAGCCATACATATGACTGGCAGCCCCAGCAAAGTCATCGGTGTGTGAAGATCTTAAGGCACACTGGATTGCCGCCATTGTGCCGTTTTCAGTGCCACAGTCCGTGCGAAGCCGCATTGGTATGACCCCACATTCTGAGACATAATGCAGGTAGTATTGTCGCTTGCTCCACACACCAACCACAGCACTTTGCGGGAGTAGCCATCTATACAGCCACTAATGGCCAAACCGTATGGTTTTAATTTATCATAGCCATCCACATGCCAGACATTGTTTGGTCCATAGGAGCTGTAAACTCTCCTTACAAATCTTCGTCTTGCACGAAGTTGAACTCCTGACGGATCAAGCTCTCTCATCAAAGCCATGACTTTATCCCTACTCACTGTCAGAGAGTACTTCTGACGCAATGTCTGCCACATCGAACGGTAACCATAATGCTGGCCTGGTCCCTTCAGCTCTTCTTGTATGGCAGAACATACAGTAGCAACAGGAGAGTAATTTGTTTGCCTGCACAAAGAGAAACTTCTCAATTTGCTCTTCAGAGAGCGAAGGCTCATTTTAACATTGTGAGTCGTTGCCAGGAAATCCAAAATGTCATCGTAGCTGTACCCATCATGGAAGTACTTTCAAATCAGATCCTCTTCTGTGGGGCTGTCTGATGCTGAGCCTGATAAACAAAAAGAAAGAAAAATATAATAAAGACAACATTTTCTGCTAGGACAAGCTGCAGCACATCATCTGATCTGCCTTCTCTTCAGGACTTAACTTATACGCCTTGAGTACCAGGTGAAGTGCAGGAAAAGATTATGGCAGACCCCTCTGACCCTGAACACCATTTGCTTGAACCCCTTCCCTGCTAGTAAGAGGTTGAGGTCTATCAAGACCAAAAGTTCAGGCCATAAGACCTGTTTCTACCCCATGGCAGTGGGACTCAAAAACACTCCCTATACCCAACTGTTTAATCATATGCATCGAGAAATTGTATACAATTATTATATAACTTACATTTCTAATAAATTAGTCTACAATCTAATCATGACCTCAATCTTACATTCAGGAAAGTAGGCTTCCATACTAAAAACTATTGCATTAGTATTCCCAAAGGTGTGTTGTACCCCATATTCTGCAAACAAACTCAAATACAATCATCATGTCTACTCACTGTTGCCTTCAGGTGCTGCCAAAAACTGTACATTTTTGCCACATGAGCCACAGAAGACTTGAACAGTCCCCAGATCTTGGCCACAGAAAGGACAAAACATGGCAGCCTGGAAGACAGGCATTGATATGGTTTATTATTTAATATTAACACAATTATAGTATTAACATTAATACTAACACAATTATAGTATGGAACCCCAGCCAGGCTGATAACCCTCCGTCGCGGGAGGGGAGAGTGCCTCAGTCGGCTGTGAATTCCCAATAAAGAATCCCTCCACTGCACAAGCTTCTACGAACCCTTCGTAGGGTGTAGGGCATAGAATGAGCCCTTCGGTTTGAAATACAGCACATGTTATCTGCAGACATAAATAAGAAATATAATATGTACCTTTTATGTCGCCTCTTCACTCCTCTTCAGAACTGCTTTTCGGAACTTCTTCAAAAACACGTCTCCGGTCCGTTCCACTTATCGTTCCCCCCCAGAACACTTCCGTTGTGAGAACACTTCCGTTGTGTTGTGAGAACACTTCCGTTGTGTTGTGAACTGAATTGCAGCGTTTTCTACACTTCCGTTGTGTTGTGAGAACACTTCCGTTGTGTTGTGAACTGAATTGCAGCGTTTCTCTATATGCAGCGCGTTTCTCTATATGTAGCGCGTTTCTCTATATGTAGCGCGTTTCTCTATATGTAGCGCGTTTCTCTATATGTAGCGCGTTTCTCTATATGTAGCGCGTTTCTCTGTAGCGCGTTTCTCTATATGTAGCGCGTTTCTCTATATGTAGCGCGTTTCCGGTATTTGCAGCGCGTTTGCCCTTGTCGGCCACCGGAGACCCCCACAAAGCTCAGCTTATAACTCGAACCCTGGTTATATATAGTATATAATATATATATTATATATATAAATTACATCTTATAAGGCTGATCTGTTCATGATAGTGCTGCATTTTGACATATTTCATGTCGCATCTCCCCCCTTTGATGGTGTAGCCTATGACGCTATAGTCAGTCCCAATGGTCCAAAATTCAAGTGCTTCGTAACACAGACGGGGTGAATTTTATGAATGAAAGTGAAAGTTCTGTCACAAAACGCTGTTACGTATCCTCACACATTTTTAAGTGGGTATATGGAAATCCTTGGCCTTTCCTAGTGGGTATACGGCGTAGTCCTGCGTATCACCTAGACTACACCACTGTGTGGAGCCCTTATGGCTCACCTACCTCTGAGTGGGGGCATTGAGCTCATTCCAATACCACCTGGACTTGATTCCCTGGAGAAGCATCCACAGAATATTTAGAAATACATTATTTGCAGCTTCCCGAGAGATACAGTATTTTCCAGGGTTTTGTAAAGTAATGTTAGAATGATAAAATACTTTGCTACATGTTATTCTTTGGAGTCACAGGAGATATTTTAGAAGTCTAGATAGCAATCGTTAAGCCAAAGCCAGTGTGTGTGTAATGATGAGTTGCTTTTGTGTTTTGTTGCTTTTGTGAGTTCAGGTCAGAACAAGAGACAATGTGCAAGTGGGCACTAGATCATATACCCAAGACCTAACTCGTCTACGTCGAGGGGTGTAGAGGAGCTGACACAAAAAAGAGAGAGAGAGTACACCAAACTAATGTTGGGATCTAAAACAAGCCACATCCAACAGAACTAAAGTGCAGGATTTTATTTACAGTAATGGTGGTGGGCAATGTATAATCTGTATGCCAAGGGGAAAAGGAAACGACAAGTGGTGCCAATGAAAATAAATAATAAATAATGTGATATACTGAACTAGTGCATATATATACAACCTAATCTAATAAATACAGAGGGAGGCACCCACTCCTAACCCTGTGAATTAACAGAGGTAAGCCTATGTGATGAAGATGTAAACCCAGGGGGGTATTCCACGTACGTGGATTAGTATATCGGCGATGATAATTCAGATGGACGGGAATATTTGCTAACGTGATGATATCAGCAGCAGGCTACATATAATCATATTGTCATGATTGTCATGGCATAGTGGTATTGACCGCTACCATAGTATTAATTCATCATTTTAAGACTGTGGTTCAAATCCTTCTTCTGACACACTTTTTACTGCATTTCATTCGAAATCTAATCTAACCTAATTGAAAATCTCATCTAAAAAAGTATGTAGGCTATAAAATGATGGTGTAGGCTAATTTACAAGAACTGACACAATTACAATGGTGTTTGAAGCCTTTCTAAGTAATTAATGATGTTCTTCTAACGCCCAAGCTCCACCTACTGCGCTGCGTCACCTCGCCATCGGCGTTGCGTCAACTTCCCGTTGTCCATGCTCCACCTGAGCGTTGCGTCACCGTCAATGTTCTACCTGCTCCACTGTCATTTGTCGCATATAAAAATATATATTTTTCCACCTCAAGTATCAGCCGTTCGTCATCCATTTTTGCAACAAGCATCAAGGACCTGTGGTGATTCACAGCTGACTCGCGTGAATAGCAATTCGCAATAGCTGCGACCACGAGCTATAGAGTAGTTGGCTACAAGCATTTTCAATCTGCTATTATCTCTATTAGTGGATTAACCGCTGTGGTGATTTAACAGCTGATAAAAATACATCAAGTAGACTACAAACAGAGCAAAACAAGAAAACAACACCAGAAAACAACCAATAGGCTATACAATTATAACCAACAACCAATCAGTTTTTACATGTGCTTAAACTACAGATTGTAAGCTTTCAAATGATGTGTCATACATTGAAATCAGAGAAAGATTGAACACGACAGGCATATTTGAATATTGGTTCACCTCAAACACTGAATGGGAGAAAAGTGACTCTAAACGCAGCCACATCGCTACGAACAGGGTTCGAGTTATAAGCTGAGCTTTGTGGGGGTCTCCAAAATAACAGTGCGAAATGTTCTCATGCACGCGCGCGAATCATGCCCACACAGCGTTGGGACTTACAAGTTTTAATTAGCCATAGGCTACTAATTTCACCACATCCACAGCACCACATGAAACAACAGCTATACGCGATAGTCACGGGTATCTCGGCCAATCATTTTGTTGTTTTTGCTATACAGTCCATTCACTTTTCCTGTTAGCACGACACATTGTCCACATCTCCATTTCCAGTGACATCGCACCTGACATAAATAATCATGTATATGCTCGTCCATGAATTGTGCTTTCATCTAATGTTATGCTACTACGGGAATCAAGTGATTTGACATTAGAAATGAATTTGTTTCATCTCTTGTGCAATGTGCTACAATCTGGGCACATGGCTGATCGGATCGGTGAGCAGGGGCCAACTGTCGCGCCATTCATCTCATTAAGTTTCATAATTGGATTCAGTTTTGTATAAGGCATCCTTTCTTTAGCGACAGTATAGGCTGCCCTGAACGAACTAGCTAGCTGTCTCCTTATACATACTGGAGGTGAGTTCTGCTACTTTCTTCAGAAGCACTTGGTTTTGTTTGAGCTCTGCTATTTCAACAGTTTCAACGTTAGGTGTCATAACAGGGCAGCTGAATTCAAGTTTGGTTTCTTGGATGAAAACACGAAACTTTCCAGGCTTGTCGACTCGGTCGGCAGCAGTGGCCTTTTTTTGGGCGGCATGATAGCTAGCTACTGAATGTTTTCTTCTCAATAATCGTGTTTTCACGATTTCACGGTTTCAAGCTCTCAACGATCATATTCTGCTTTTGCACAATATTCTACTGCGTCCCATAGTGTCTTGGTGGTAAAGTGCAGGCAGTCAAAGCCCTACTGTCATTCACAGGAGATTAATGCTGGTGCGCGTAGTTCTTTTGCAAAGCGTGTTTATTTTATAATATTTATAATATAAATAAATATAAATAATACTCATTACATTGACATTTTTGATCAAATAATGGTTGTGGTAATGTATTATTAGCGACCCCCACAGATGTATGATTTTACTGCTTTCATGGGAGCTCAGACCTTCCTTATGGGAGCTCAGCTCCCATTGGCTCCCACATAACTCGAACCCTGGTGCAGTGCAAGCCAAAGGGAAGAAATGGTTTGTAACATTACGTTTTCACAACAAGCCACAGCAATGTCAGTTGGACTCTGGAGCGACATGCAATGTAATGAGCCTTCATGACAAGAAAAGGCTGGCACCCAACGCACCACTCTGCCCAAGTGAGGCTAGACTAAAGCTGTACTCCGGGGAAACACTGAGCTCCATAGGCATCTTTGAGACAGAATGTAGAGTAAGAGGTCAAACATACAAGCTCTCATTTGAAATAGTTAAGTCTAGTCAAAATCCTCTCCTGTCAGGCTCTACCTGTGAACGCCTAGGTCTCATGCAGTTCACAATCCCTGAGGACGTGCTCAAAGTGGAACATGCACAGCCTGGAGCCCTAACCAAGGAGCAGCTGACTAACAAATACAGTGATGTATTCAACTCACCTGTGGAATCTCTACCCGGGGAGGTCCACTTTGACCTAGATCCCAGGGTTCCTACAGTTCAATGTGCCCCTCGCAATGTTCCCATTGCAATGAAAGCAGCAGTCAAAGCCCAGCTGGACAAGTACGAGGCTGACGGCCACATGGCGCCGGTCACAGACCCAACTGATTGGATCAGCAACATGGTTATTGTAAAAAAAACAGACAAGCTCAGACTATGTATAGATCCTAAGTTCCTGAACAAGGCCCTAAAGCGCTCTCATTACATCATGCCTACTCTGGATGATGTCTTGTACAAACTACCGAAGGCAAGAGTATTCACCTTAGTGGATGCCAGAGATGCATTTCTACAATGCAGACTTGACTACGAGAGCAGCCTCATGACCACATTCTGGACCCCCTGGGGGAGGAAACGCTGGCTTAAGCTACCATTCGGAGTGTCTGTGGCACCCGAGGTGTATCAGCGAAAATAACACGAGCTCCTGGCTGGACTCAAGGGCATCGAGCCCATTGCGGACGACATCCTGGTTGTGGGTTGTGGGGACACAGACAAAGAGGCTGAGAGTGACCATGATGTCAAGCTTTTGGCACTGATGGAACGCTGCCGTGAGGTCAAGCTGCGGCTAGGGTTGAAGAAGCTGCAGTTCAAAGTAGCTGAGGTCCAGTTTCACGGCCACATTCTCTCATCCACAGGGCTGAAGCCTGACCCAGAGAAGGTGAGGGCCATCATCGAAATGCCCAATCCAACTGACGCAAAAGGGGTGCAGCGTCTGATTGGCTTTGCCAACTACTTGGCCAAATTCATGCCACACTTCAAGTGTCTGTGAGCCGTTGCGACGCTTGCTGGACAAGAAAACCCCCTGGCATTGGCTACCAAAACACGAGGCGGCAGTTCAAGAACTAAAATCTCTGGCTACAACCATGCCTGTCCTGCGATACTATGATGTGACCAAGCCAATCACAGTTCAGAGCGACGCCAGCCAGAATGGTCTCGGATGCTGCCTCATGCAGGAAGGACAGCCCATCGCTTTCGCTTCGAGAGCTCTTACCCCCACAGAAAAGAACTACGCACAGATTGAGAAAGAGTGTCTCAGCATCGTCTTCGCCTGTCAGAGGTTTCACTACTATCTATATGGCCGCGACCTGATCACAGCGGAGACAGACCATAAGCCCCTAATCTCCATTTTCAGCAAACCTCTCCTCAACGCTCCCAAGAGGCTTCAGAGCATGCTCATGACCTTACAGAACTACAGTCTGACGGTCATCTACAAACCAGGGCCTGAAATGTTCATTAGCGACACGCTCAGCAGAGCAACAGCAGGATGCACCGGCAGAGGAACAACCTACCAGCGGCACGCTATCTGCTCCCTGCAACAAGAGCAAGAGGAGATACAGCATGTGAACCAGGCAGACTACTTGAATGTAAGTGACCAGCGTCTCGAACAAATCTGGCTGCACACTGACCGAGATGAATGCCTGCAGGCACTTAAGTCCACAGTTCTCATAGGCTGGCCAGATGTGAGAGAAGAAGCACCTCTCATTACCAGAGAATACTGGCCTTACAGAGATGAAGTCAGTGTACAGAACGGTGTTCTATTCCGTGGGCAGAAAGTCATCATCCCAAAATCACTACGCCCAGAGATGCTTACGCGCATTCATTCAAGTCACACAGGAGGAGACGCATGCTACCGACATGCTCGAGAGACATTGTACTGGCCGAACATGCAGGCAGAGATAAAGGATTTTGTGGGCACCTGCTCAACCTGCAATGAGTATGCTCACAAACAGCAAAAGGAGACCATGCTCTCACATGAACTGCCCATCAGGCCGTGGCAAATTCTGAGCATGGACCTGTTCAGTCATAGGCAGAAGGACAATCTTATTATAGTCGACCACTATTCTGACTTTTGGGAAGTTGAGCTTCTCCCTGACTTATCTGCAGAGACAGTCATCAAGCGATGTAAGGCACAGTTCGCTCGGCATGGCCAGCCAGAGATGGTCATCACAGACAATGGCCCACAATTTACCTCTCAGTTCTCACGTTTTGCCTCTGAATGGGAGTTTGAGCATGTGACCTCCTCTCCAAGGCACCCGAAAGCAAACGGCAAGGCAGAGTCGGCCGTCAAGATTGCAAAGAATCTGCTGCGCAAGGCTATGCGTGACAGTGACGACCCCTGAAAGGCCATACTGGAGAGGGGAAACAGCTACGCGAGACTGCTCTTTGTGGACTTCAGCTCTGCCTTCAACACCATCCTTCCAGACAGGCTAGTGACCAAACTACTAGACCTGGGACTATCACACTCTATATGTGCATGGATCAAGGACTTCCTGTCCGACCGCCCCCAGAGGGTGCGGGTGGGCTCCCACACCTCCACAGCCCTCAGACTCAGCACTGGGTCCCCCCAGGGCTGCGTGCTAAGCCCCATCCTCTACAACCTCTACACCTACGACTTCACCCCCGTCCACCCCAGCAACTCCATCGTAAAGTTTGCAGACGACACCACCGTGGTGGGCTGCATCTCGGGGGGGGACGAGGCGGCGTACAGGGATGAGGTAGAGCAGCTGAGCAAGCTGTGTAAGGTTAACAACCTGCTGCTGAACCAGTCAAAGACCCAGGAAATCATCGTGGACTTCAGGAGGAAAAAGTCGGAGGTCCAGCCCCTGCTCATCGACGGAGGGAGCGTGGAGAGAGTCTCAACCCTCCGATTCCTGGGGGTGCACATACAGGATGACCTGTCCTGGAAGAACAACACAGCAGCCATCATCAAGAAGGCACAACAGCGGCTCTTCTTCCTGAGAGTCCTGAGGAAAGACCACATCAGACAGGAGATGCTGGTGGCCTTCTACCGCTGCGCAGTGGAGAGCATCCTCACCTACTGCATCTGCAACTGGTTCTCCAGCTGCACAGCCGCAGAGAGGAATGCGCTACAGAGAGTCGTGAGAACGGCCCAGAAGATCACCGGCGCCCCCCTCCCCTCTCTGGAAGAGCTGTACAACACACGCTGCCTCAGGAAGGCCTCCAAGATCTCCAGAGACCCATCCCACCCTGGGTACGAACACTTTGCTCGGCTGCCCTCGAACAGGCGGTACAGGACCATGTTCGCAAGGACAAACAGACTGAAGCTCAGCTTCTACCCCAGGGCCATCCAGGCCCTGAACACAGCAAAGACCTAGGTTCTGGGCCCTGGACAGTCTGGACGGATTGATGGCAGCTGCTGGATTGAAAATCAGGTGTAGTGCTGAGGCACAAATGTGTACATTTCAAGCCTGCAAACTGCGACACTTTAAATGAATGTGCAATAACACTATGTGCAATATGACAACCCTAGGGTACATAAGGTTGCAGAGAATAGGATATGTTAGAATAGGTATAGCATAGCATAGAGTACAGCACAGTGTTTTATTTGTACAGTATAGTATAGTGGATAGTGTACATAGCCTTTATTTATGTAAACCTGCTCCTTTCCCTTCTTGTTTTTCTTTCTTTTTTTTCTTTCCTAGCACCAGGGGAGCCCCCCCTCCCAAATTTCGTTGTTTGGTACCTGTACTATATCAATGACAATAAAGACCATTCATTCATTCATACTACACTGGAGAAATTCTCCCACCGAAAGCATGGACAGCAGCCCGGCACAACGTCTCATGTCTCGTCGGCTGAAGACCTCTATTCCAGTGACAAACAAGCTGCTGGAACCAGTCGTTGTGGTAGGAGTCACTGAAAAGCTGCGCCACAGGAAGCAGCTTGCCAAGTCTTTCTATGACCGGTCCGCCCGGGACCTGCCGGAGCTGGCAGTTGGGGAAACCGTCCGAATGAAGCCTCTGCCTAGTGACAACACTGGCATCTGGAGGGCTGGGACCTGCCTCCGCAGGGTTGCACCGAGATCGTACCTGGTGGATGTCGACGGCTCCCTCTATCGACGCAACAGGGTGGACCTCAGAGTAGCCGAGCCGACTGCTACTCCAGCCTACGAAGAGAATGACCCTGTGCCAGAGAGTACCGCTGCAGAGCCGAGCCCTGTCAGGTTCACACCTAGGACCTCACCTAGTCCAATTGGCACAGCACCATTTGAGGGACGCACATACACTAGGGCTGGACGGCTGTCGAAGCCACCTGTGAGACTCAATTTGTAACCTAAACTATATAGGGCTGTTGCCATAAAATTTTTTTAAAAAAAAGGAAAGACACAGAGAATACAGAAGTTAACAGAGACTGTTGTTACATTTTGATATAAGAATAAACTTTTGTTATTCTTGTACTAGATTACTTTTGCACTAAGTTCTAAGGTGTTTGTGTTCACTTGGAAAAGGAGGATGTTACGGGTCTACTTAGATCGATGCCATCGGCTATGGACTTGTTTGTTGTTTTCTGCATGACCCGTGTGTAGGTGCTTGTTCCCCTCACTTTGATATTACATGGCTGAACTTGATACACGTCTCTGTCATCATTGCTGCATCATACCATACACAAACAGAATGTGTCAAAGTGAAGCATATTTTCGGATGGCCCATAAAATGCGTTGTGCCTTCAAAGTGAGAAGCAAATACAGACACAGGACTAATGTCACGAACAAAAACATCCAACCGGTGGACAACGGCGTAATGCAGATGGCTATATCGACTTTCCATGAAAGCATTAAAGCTGGGCCAACGTTTGTGTGTGTAGCCGTACAGGATATACTAGGACCCTTGAGTACACAACAAGAGGAGGCGATATATATTGCAACAATACGTTTATTAACAATTCATTAAAAACACCTGCACCAGGATCAGGACGAGTAATATTAAAAGTATAAAATCAATCGCTAAGGCAGAGTGGTCAGGCGGCACCAGTCACAGCCACTATGCTTTGGGACAACGATACAGTTGGGCCCAGTTTGGCTCCCCCTGATGGAGAGTCTGAGTAATGCTGCTCTAAAATTACACTGCACACAGTAAACCACAGCCAAACCGTATCACTGCAAATACACTGCAAAACCGTATCACTGCAAATACACTGCAAAACGTATCACTGCAAATACACTGTTAAATAAAGTATGGGGTAGGCTGTACCCAATAAGGCATGCGAAACACTACACACTGCAGCTGACTACACTGGTCCTACCTGAACTATACTGTTACCTCCAAGCGGGCAGCCGAGACTAGGCTTCTAACCGGAACCCTGCTAAAAATACTAGTATACCTAAAACTACTAAACCTGATGGTGAGGATAGTTCGAATGGATAGCGCCGCCCACTCAAGGCCCAACCCACAGTCTCGTTCAATCGGGAGAGGGGTGAGAGGGAATCCCAGCACTTCAGTGTCAGTGATGTCGCTCAGTCTTGCGACTCTCGGTGGAAGTCCAGGGAGCGGGTCGTTCGCGATAGGCGTCCGTGGATAGGTGTTGATCGTTCCCGCAATCCTCAATCGTCGCCCGGCGTTCGGCGATGGTTGGCTGGTCCGGTGTGCTGCGGGTAGGGGGAGGGGGAGGCAGAATCAGCCGCCAGACACATGTACTAAACAGACAAACACTGGCGTTGCTCAAACCACCCACAAGCAATGGTTGTCAGACTTCCCTTTGCTGTGATGATTTGAGGGCGTTATATGTTTAGTCTCTCGCCGATCTCCACACTGCCTGGTCGGCTGGTCCGGTCCGGTGCGCGCTGTAGTTCAGGAGGGGGAAGGATAAAATCAGTCGTCAGACACACACAAAAGGGAAAACCGGTGTTGCTCAACTCACACACAGGCAAGGGTAGTATGACTTCCCTTTACTGTGATGAATTGAGGGCGTTGTATAAAGTCTCTCGTGTGGTGTGGAATCGTAGGTCCGTTCCCGTCGTTCGAGCCCTCGATTTCGCCGGTGCGTGGAAGGAAGGTCGGAACTGATGTAGAACGGAAGCACCGGCATTTATACTCTCACAATCATGGGAGTTATTGTGAATGGGAACACCTGGGGAGAAGCAGATGGACGTACACACAAACACTCATTCACACCACCACACCCTGACACGCCCACTCATTCATACCTGTCATTCCACCCCGCTTCATTCGCCCCCCCCCTTTACACGTGGTCGTCCCGAGCACGACTCTAGTCAGTCTGTTTCGACCCTTAAGGTGAAAACCGTGATGGAGGGTTGCCACGATTGGGGCGGAGTGAATACCGCCGTGAATCGCCTTGGTCTGCCCCTAGTTGGTGCTCTGGGGCCTCCTGAGGCTGGGCAGTTGGGGCAGTCGGAGCCGGTGCCATTGTTGGAGGGAAGGGTGGTCCTTGGATTGGACTTGGTGGTCCAGATGGACTTGGTGTTCCTGGTGGTCCAGGACTTGGTGGACCATCCACCTGCATGGCCAAACGGGCTGCGGTTGTCCATGTTGAGCACGGTCTGGATTGCTTGCTGGAAGATTCATACCCTGGTCGTCCCTCGTCGCCGAGTCTCCTGGGCATGGCCTCAAGTTGTTGCGGTGGATGGTTCGGATGGGGCCGTCTTTCCCTTCTGGTCGTATGGCGAAGACTGGCTGATCCGATAGCTGGGACACCACCACAAAAGGTGTTGGGAGCCACCGGGGGGCTAGCTTCCCTTGTGCTTGGCGGCGAAAGTTCCTCATCAACACCCTCTCTCCTGGTAGCAGTGGTAAGCTCCGTGCGTTCCGGTTGTAGTTCTCCTCGTTCCAGTTGTTGCGCCGCTCTACGTTGTTGCGAACTGTGGCATAGGCTTGCAGAAGGGCTTGATGATGTCTTTTGACCCACCCGTCCAGGTCGTCTCTCTGTTGGGGCGGTGCGACTTCATGGAGCATGTCCACTGGAAGCCTGGCGTGACGGCCGAAGACGACGTAGTGGGGTGTCATGCCTGTGCTTGCATGGGTGGTGTTGTTGAAGGCTTGTAGAAGTGCAGGTAGCTGGGCTAGCCACTGGGCTTGGTGCTTGGCTTCGATCGTACTCAGTAGCGAGAGGAGTGTGCGGTTGAGCCTTTCGCAGGCCCCGTTGCCCTGCGGATGGTAGGGGGTCGTTCTCACCTTCTGGCAGCCATACATTGCACAGAGTTGCTGCATCAGGGCCGACTCAAATGCTCCCCCTCGGTCCGTGAGAATGCGTTCTGGACAGCCGAAGGGAAGGATGAGCGCAGTCCAGAGGGCTTTCACTGTAGTAGGAGCCGTCTGGTCCTTGGTCGGGACTGCCAGCGCATAGCGAGAGAACAGATCTGTGATGACAAGAATGTATTGGTAAGTGTCAGCAGGCCGTCCGAGGGTCAAATAATCTATAGCTACAGTCTCGAAGGGATAGCTGGATAAAATGGAACACAGAGGTGCCTTTGGCTGTGCACCTGCTTTTCCTACCACACAAGTGATGCACTCCGCTGACCAAGCCCGGGCATTTCTGCTCATACCTGTCCAGTAGAATCTCCTCCTTAGCAACGACATCATTCGGTCACCGTTTGGATGTCCTGCCGCCTTGTGGTAATCCTCCCACAGGGCACGAGCTTGGGATTCCGGGACAACGATCTGTTTCACTGGAGCGCCCGTGTCAGTGATCAATAGCTCCGGGAGGCTCACCTTTGGTTATCCAGGCCTGGAGCAGCCGACAGTCGGGGTCTCCCATCTGTCGTTCCCTCCATAGCTCCAGCTCAGAGGATTGGCTCGTAGCCCCGGGTGAGGTGGATATGGTGGCCCCTACGATGGCGCCCGTCGCCTCCCCTGGTAGTCGTGACAAGATGTCAGCGTTCTGATTCTTCGCCCCAGGTCGGTACCGGATCTCATACGAGTAGTTGGCAAGTTGGGCTGCCCATCGCTGCTCAGTTGCTCCAAGCCTCGCCGTTTCGAGATGGACCAATGGGTTGTTGTCGGTGAATATGGTGACCTGCGCGCCCCACAGGTAATCCTTGAATTTTTCCGTGACGGCCCACTTCAGTGCCAACAGCTCTAACTTAAAGGAGCTGTAGTTCTGGTCGTTGCGTTCGGCGGGGTGGAGACTACGACTTGCATATGCAATGACCCTCTCTTTCCCCTCTTGGACCTGGGACAGGACAGCCCCGAGACCATCCAGGCTAGCGTCTGTGTACAGTCGGAATGGGAGGTGGAAGTCTGCGTAAGCCAGGATGGGGGCGCTGAGGAGGGCCTGCTTCAACTTGTCGAAGGCCACCTGACAAGCGGTCGTCCAGTGGATGGGGGTCGTGGGCCTATTGGCTTGGCCTTGGAGGAGCTGGTGGAGTGGGGCTGCTATCTTGGAGAATCCCTGGATGAATCGTCGGTAGTAGCCTGCAAAGCCAAGAAAGGACCGCACCTGCTTGACTGTGGTAGGTGGTGCCCAGTCGCGGACGACAGCGGCCTTGTCGGGATCCGTCGCCACCCCCTGGCCACTGACTATATGTCCAAGGTAAGTCACCTTCTTCTGGAACAATTGGCACTTGCGTGGCTGAAGCTTTAAGCCGTGGTCGTCGAGACGAGCGAATACTTGTTCCAAGTGTTGCAGGTGGGCAGTGAAGTTGGGGGAGTAGACGATTACATCATCGAGGTAGATGAGAAGATGGTCGTAGACCTGGGCCCCCAAACAGCGCTGCATGAGTCTCTGAAACGTGGCCGGGGCGTTGCAGAGGCCGAAGGGCATCCTGTCAAATTGGTAGAGGCCGAAGGGCGTGGTGAAGGCGGTCTTCTCCTGATCTTCTGTCGCCACCTCCACCTGCCAATATCCGCTAGCCAAATCGAGGGTTGGGAGGTACCCCGGTGGCCTCCGTGGAGTCATGCCGCTTTCTAGGCATGACCATCTCCCGGGACCTAAAGTGGGAGCAGAACACCGAGGTCCTCACAAAGAAGGCCCAGAAGAGGATGTTCTTCCTCCGGCAGCTGAGGAAACTCAGGCTGCCGAGGTCCATGATGGTCCAGTTCTACACGGCCATCATAGAATCCATCCTCACCCACTCCATCATCACCTGGTTCCCTGCTGCAACGACCAAGGACAAGGCCAAGTTGCAGCGGGTGCGACGTTCAGCAGAGAGGGTGATCGGCTGTCCCTTGCCCTCCCTCAACTCCCTGCATGACACCAGGGCTCTGAGGAGGGCAAGGAAGATCATGGCTGACCCCTTCCACCCCGGCCACGGCCTCCTCACCCTGCTTCCCTCTGGAAGAAGGTTGCGGCTGCCTAAGGCACTTAAGGCCCGCCACAGGCTCAGCTTCTACCCCTCAGCCGCCAGGCTGTTAAATGACTCTGGCTTCCCCCCCCGCCCCCAAGTCTGCCCAGGACTGAACTGGACTCACTGTAAAAAACTCTGCACTGCACTTTACTTTATACCGCACTATCCAATGCACTGTTGTCTGTCCTGTGTTGTTGTTGTGTTGTCCTGTTTTTTGATATGTGAAAAAAGTATAAACGCACTTGCTGTGGTGACGAAGCAAATTCCTATATGTGTAATGCATAGTGGCAATAAACGTTATCTCAATCTCAATCTCAATACCATTCTGACTTGGACAGGCTTGTGAGTGACTCTTCGATTCGTGGCAGTGGGAAGGAGTCTTTGTGGGTCACTGCGTTTAATTTGCGGTAATCCACACAGAATCTCCAAGACCCATCCTTCTTCTTGACGAGGACCACTGGGGCAGCCCAAGGGCTCGAGCTCTCCCTCACGACTCCACTGTCCAGCATACCCTGCAGCAGTGACCGGAGTTCTGGGTAGAGATTTGGGGGGACGGGGCGGTAGCGTTCCCGTATCGGGGGAGCTGTGCCAGTCGGGATCTGGTGAGTGATGATTGCTGTCCTCCCAAAATCTTCGTCGTGTGTGGCAAATACGTGCGACCACTTCCGTAGCAGGACTTCCAGTTGGGCTTGTTGATCCCTATCCAGGCCGTCGCCCTTTAGAGCCAGGGCTGGGTGGTCCTCACTTGCAGTCTGTGCAGTGTGCTGAACGTCCACCTCAATCGCCTGGGGGCCAGCGCTGCGCAGCGTCAGGGTCGTCCTCCCTCTAATCTCGTGCGGGTCGACTTGGGTAACGGTGGCTAGGGGGCACCGTTGGGGCAGTTCAAGGGGGAAAGGGTTCGGGTTGCAGATGCGTAGGGGGACTCTCCCCCCTCGGGTCCAGGCCACTGACCTAGCCACCCGCCATTTCCGACCGTAGCCGTCCAGATCCTCCAGCAGAACCGGGCAATCTGCCAGGCCAGCAGCTTGTGGTACCTGGGCCCAGATAATTGTCTCTGTTGAGGGAGGCAGCATCACTGGGGGCTGTCGCTGTAGTCTGGCCACCCCCTGTAGTTCCACTCGAGTGGTTGAGGCCTCAGCCCTCTGGCAGGCCGCAAAGGCCACGTCCCACAACTTCTCTGCAGAGGGGGAGAAGACAGATTTAAAGGCTGCAGCCCCAGGGTGCCCACCCTGAAAAATACTGGCCCAGCAATCCGTTACTACATTCATTCCTAGCAACCCATACTCAGTACTGATGCAGTCGTCACGAACAATAACTACCCCCTTTTTCTTCACCTCTATACCCCCAATGTTGAAATCGAGTACGGTGTAACCCACGTAAGGGATGTTAAGTCCATTGGCTGCTTTCAAGGCCAGCCATGATATGCGGTCGGGGTCACTTATGCATTCCTCTCCAAAGTGCCGGTGAAATAATGTTTGGCTCATGAGTGTGACTTGTGAACCAGTGTCAAGGATGCATGGAATTATCTTACCCTGGACAGTCACTTCAATTTCCGGGCACCTTCCTACCATGGCGGGCCTTTGTGGGGGCGCAGTCGGGGGCCCCTCCCGAGTTCACTTGCCCTGTTGTGACCAGTGTTGCCACAGTTACTTTGAAAAAGTATTCTGATTACTGATTACTGATTACTCCTTTAAAAAGTAATCTAGTTACTTTACTGATTACTTGATTTTAAAAGTAACTAAGTTAGATTACTAGTTACTTTTTTAGTTACTATTGGCAGCTGCCTAGGCACCCGGGCACCCGACCCCCCCCCCCCCCCCCCCCGCAACATAAAAATGAAAACTGGTTTTGCCAAAACTCACTTTATTTTAACAGTTACTTAAATTACATAATTAAACTTTAAACAATAACTTAAAACAACAAAATAAAGAGTCTTTCTTTGCCTCACCCAACATAAATACTTGTTTTTAAACAATAAAATAAATATAATCTTTATTTAACAGTAACTAGCAAGGAGTGGTTTCACAAAACCTAAAACCTACCCTGACCATTCAGATATGATCCTAATATAATCCTAATCCTAAACTGGGTGAGTCTTATCAATTTAGTTTATCAATGATCAACATTTATGTTCTTGTCATCCTTTGCTGACACAAACTCAAAATAATCCTTATATTTCCAGCTATTTAACGCATATCTCTGTTCTCGCTCCATTGTGTAGGCTACGCTTCTGTTTACACTGTGCAATCAGCGTGGTGATACACGTGAGCGATTCTGCTGCAATCTCGCGATAGTCGAGAGCCGTTTTTTGCGGGCATGGCCTTCCATAGTAACCTCGTGTTGAAAACGTGGGCACTGACGTCACTCCCCAAGACGCGAGAAATGTTTGTTTACTATCGAACATTACAAAGAAATACTGCATTTAGCCTAAGTTATGAGGTAGTAACGCAATAGTAACGCACAGCCACTTGAATAAGTAACTTTAATCCGATTACTGATTTGGAAATAGTATCGCGTTAGAATACTCGTTACTGGGAAAAGTATTCAGATTAGAGTATCGCGTTACTTAGTATCGCGTTACCGGCATCACTGGTTGTGACCGGGGTTGCCGAAAATCCTGTTGTGGCTGCCGGCGAGGGCAGAACCGTTGGATGTGTCCGGCGTCCCCGCAGTCGCGGCAGATTGCACGGCCTTGGCCGTCCCACTGGTAGTGTGATAGCCCCGGAGGCGCCGACTCCAGGCGCTGGCGTTGGGGGTTGTTCGGTTGTGGGCGCCAGAGTGGTTGAGGGACTGCAGCGGCTGTTGGGGGTGTGGCAATTTGTGCTGTGCTCAGGCGCTCCTGCAGCTCGTCTACCGCAGACTTACTCAGGAGGGCCAGCTGTTCTTTAAGCTCTTGGCGCAGCTCCTGGCGCAGCTCTGTCCGCAAGTCTTCTTTGATCTGCTGCCAATCAGGAGTTGTTGGTGGGGCTCTCTTAGATGCAGGGGCAAAGACAGGGTAGGCTTGAGCTTCTTCAGACCCTGCTAACTCTCGTTCCAGTGCTCTTGCCTCCCGACAAGTTTCTGTGAAGGTGGTCGTCGAGTTCCTCCTGAGCTGCCGCTGTAGCTCTTGTTTCATGGGTACGGGTCTCAGACCCATGACGAATTGAGTCCGTAGTAGCTCGTCGTCCGACCCCTCGTGGGGGTCTTGAGTTCTCCAACCGTGGTGCAGTTCCCGCAGTCGGAGGGTGAATGCCTTCACTTCTTCTCCAGGTTCTTGTTTGCAGTTAAAGAACTTTACTCGCAGCTGTGCTACTGTCTTCTGTCCCCCATATAGTTTCTCTAGCTCCTCTAAGATCTTAGCGTCAGTGTTGCGCTCCCCTGCAACTAACAGCGCCACTTCTCTTTTGGCCTCTCCATCTAATGCGCTCAGCACACAATCGACCCTTTGCTGTGCATTTAACCCCTGGGCTCGAATACATGCCACAATCTGAGTTTTCCACTCTGAAAATTTTGATGACTCTCCTCCATCAAACCTGGGCACCCAAGGCCCACCCATAAACCAAGGCATAACTACTGCTCCCTGTGGCTGCCCGCCAGCATCGTCAACGTCAACCATCTTGTTATGTAGGTCAAGGGTCCTGCCGACAACGTCAAAAATGTAGCCGTACAGGATATACTAGGACCCTTGAGTACACAACAAGAGGAGGCGATATATATTGCAACAATACGTTTATTAACAATTCATTAAAAACACCTGCACCAGGATCAGGACGAGTAATATCAAAAGTATAAAATCAATCGCTAAGGCAGAGTGGTCAGGCGGCACCAGTCACAGCCACTATGCTTTGGGACAACGATACAGTTGGGCCCAGTTTGGCTCCCCCTGATGGAGAGTCTGAGTAATGCTGCTCTAAAATTACACTGCACACAGTAAACCACAGCCAAACCGTATCACTGCAAATACACTGCAAAACCGTATCACTGCAAATACACTGCAAAACGTATCACTGCAAATACACTGTTAAATAAAGTATGGGGTAGGCTGTACCCAATAAGGCATGCGAAACACTACACACTGCAGCTGACTACACTGGTCCTACCTGAACTATACTGTTACCTCCAAGCGGGCAGCCGAGACTAGGCTTCTAACCGGAACCCTGCTAAAAATACTAGTATACCTAAAACTACTAAACCTGATGGTGAGGATAGTTCGAATGGATAGCGCCGCCCACTCAAGGCCCAACCCACAGTCTCGTTCAATCGGGAGAGGGGTGAGAGGGAATCCCAGCACTTCAGTGTCAGTGATGTCGCTCAGTCTTGCGACTCTCGGTGGAAGTCCAGGGATAGGTGTCCGTGGATAGGTGTTGATCGTTCCCGCAATCCTCAATCGTCGCCCGGCGTTCGGCGATGGTTGGCTGGTCCGGTGTGCTGCGGGTAGGGGGAGGGGGAGGCAGAATCAGCCGCCAGACACATGTAATAAACAGACAAACACTGGCGTTGCTCAAACCACCCACAAGCAATGGTTGTCAGACTTCCCTTTGCTGTGATGATTTGAGGGCGTTGTATGTTTAGTCTCTCGCCGATCTCCACACTGCCTGGTCGGCTGGTCCGGTCCGGTGCGCGCTGTAGTTCAGGAGGGGGAAGGATAAAATCAGTCGTCAGACACACACAAAAGGGAAAACCGGTGTTGCTCAACTCACACACAGGCAAGGGTAGTATGACTTCCCTTTACTGTGATGAATTGAGGGCGTTGTATAAAGTCTCTCGTGTGGTGTGGAATCGTAGGTCCGTTCCCGTCGTTCGAGCCCTCGATTTCGCCGGTGCGTGGAAGGAAGGTCGGAACTGATGTAGAACGGAAGCACCGGCATTTATACTCTCACAATCATGGGAGTGATTGTGATTGGGAACACCTGTGGAGAAGCAGATGGACGTACACACAAACACTCATTCACACCACCACACCCTGACACGCCCACTCATTCATACCTGTCATTCCACCCCGCTTCATGTGCACAATGTGCCATCGCACTCTTTTCCCCAACCAGGTCAAGCATTGCAATCGCAGCAATTACAAGAAGAAGAATGTTGTTGCTGGCTGTTTGACAGGGCAATATGTCCATGTGTGTGACGATCAATGTCAAGGTCCTAAACAATGCACTGTACCTGATGAAAGGACGAAGGAGTGGATTTGTCCCACCTGTGATTCCCATTTAAAGGCAGGAAACAAATCACCCATCGCTGTGGCTAACAACGGTCATCTAAAGGTCGACAAGCAGCTATACATGGTGCTGTGGTGTGTGTGCCATCCGAGGTGGAAACCACGGTAAATACTTTACCAAGACCACGCAGCTCATCCCAGTTATACAGGGTGAAGCTGAAAAGACGTCTGATTTACAAGGGCCACCAGCAGTTGAACACTGTAAACATGAGAGATGTAGTAGCGGGTCTGTCAAAACTCATTGACACACACCCCGACTACAGAGACATTGCAATCAGAGCTGATGAGACAATCTTTGATGAAACCGTTGAAGACATGCTACAAGACCCACCAACTGATTCCAATCAAAATCAATGTGATGATGGGATGGAACTTGACAGTTGCGATGAAACTGAAATGATGGAGGTACTTGAACGCATAGGAAATGCGGATCTATCGGAGGTGCAGTCTGCTGCTTTACCGCCTGCTTATGAAAAACAGGAAGGCCACGACCAGCAACCTCTCGATGCAGAGGATGAGAAGGCTGCACTAAGACCTGGAGTTGGCCTAGCCAGTTGTTTGCAGCCAGCGGACCTTGGACAGGAAACACTGACATATGGTGACGGGATATTCAGCATGGCCCCTGCACAAGGAAACAAGCCTGTCAGCTTTTTCAAAGTCCCTAGGCTTGAGGCAATGGCTTTCCCTGTTCAGTTCCCTACTGGACAGAATACATTGGACGAGGCAAGAAAAGTCAAACTATCCCCGAGCATGTATTTCAACGCAAGGATTTTCTGCGTTGACACTCGTTTTGCAAGAGACCAAAGCTACCTCTTCTTTGCGCAGTTTGTCACAGAGACGCACTTGGACAAAAGCGGCATGTCCATTCAGTTGAGGAAAGGAAGACGCAAGACCAGGGACGGCCGGAAAATATCCAACAAGCTGCTCCAGGACAAGCGTGAGGTTGAGAGGTTGGTGCGAAACAGGGATGCCACAAGGTTCATGCAACCACTGAGAGGGACTCCAGCTTACTGGGATAAAACACTGAAGGATTTGCTAGCAATGGTCAGACAATTAGGTAAGCCAACTTTCTTTCTAACCTTTTCTGCTGCAGAATTCAGATGGCCGGTGGTAATTACAGCAATCAAAGCACAACAAGGCCATCAGGTGGATTTTGCAGACCTAGACTGGGCTGAAAAATGTGACATTCTCAGAAGCAACCCAGTGACCACCATGCGCATGTTTGACAAGCGGGTTGATGCTCTGATCAGAGAGCTGCTGTTGGGTCCTGCCCAGCCAATCGGTGAAGTTATCGATTACTTTTACCGCGTTGAATTTCAGGCAAGAGGGAGCCCTCATATACATTCTGTCTGTTGGATAGCAGGAGCTCCTATCTTCGGACAGGACCCTGACAACGAGGTATGTGACTTTGTGGATCAATACATCTCATGCCAGCTGCCTGACCCAGACAAACAACCCCTACTTCACAGATTTGTCACGGAAGTTCAAACGCACAGCAGAAATCATTCCAAGTCATGCAAGAAAGGTAACAAAGTGTGCAGATTTGGATTTCCCAAACCACCTATTGACCAAACGCAGATAACTTACCCAAATGAAGAGCAGATAACTTACCAAGAGGAAGAGGAAGTACCAAGAGCTGAACAACGTCTAATGGGCCCAGAAGAAGAGGGAGTACTAAGAGCTGAACAACGTCTAATGGGCCCACAAGCAGCCAAGCGCAAACTCAAACCAGTCTGGGATTTGCTCAACAACCCGGAAGCTTAGCTTGGCGACCTGTCACAGCTACTGGCAGAGTGTAATATGACTTTTGATGAGTACCACTCTTGTGTTGCGTCATTGACCAAGTCGTCCGTGTTTTTAATGAAGCGCGATGTCAAGGACTGCTGGGTGAACAACTACAATCCACATCTGCTGACGGCCTGGAACGCCAACATGGACATCCAGTACATTCTAGATGAGTATGCTTGCGTCATGTACATGCTCTCCTACATAGCCAAGCCAGAATGTGAGATGAGTGACTATCTCAAAACAATAATCAGAGACATTAGCCCAGAAGATCAGACTGAGCTAAGCGAAATGAAACAAGTTCTACAGGCTTACTCAAAACACAGAGGTCAGCGCCCAGGAGTCTGTGGCCCGTACGTGCAGCCTGAAAATGAAGTGTTGCTCACGTGATGTTGTATTCCTACAAACAACTGACAACGCACTGAAAATGAGTCTCCCGCTCAGCGCGTTGCTGAACAAACCGCCAGATTCTGAGAATGTGTGGATGACGGGTATTCCCGACAAATACAGAGCCAGACCCGAAACGCCAGAGTTTGAAGACATGTGTCTAGCAGACTTTGCATCACAATACAGGATTGTCTACGGCAAGGAAACAGAAGGCGACAAGTGTGTCAGGCTATTGAACGAAATGGGAATGATTAAAAAACGCACAAGAGGGAAGCCTGCAATCATCAGATACTGTCGCTTTTCAGAGAAGAAGGACCCCGAGAACTTCTATGGCAGATTGCTTAAACTGTACCTCCCCCACCGGTCTGAGGCATCACTGAAAACAAAAAGGTTCCCCACACACCAGATGTTTTACGCAGGTGCCTGTGTGAAATTACCAGGAACAGAATGCATCTGCGCAGTGACTGCAATTGTTCACAGAAACAAAAAGAAGTTTGAACAACACAGTCGTATAGTGGAAAAAGTCTTAGACGACTTCATGCAGAACGGCCCTCTAGAAGACGCTTGGAACACCTTTGCCTCGGAAGCTGAGTTGGTTCAGTTGGAGTGTATTGAAGAACGAAAAGAAGCAGATCCCCTTTATGAGAATGAACAAGATGATGTTCCGGAGTTTACACATGGCAAAGAAACCAGTGGAATTACTGTGAAGGCCCCACAAATGTGTCTTGATTTCGTTCGCAAAATGTATCGTCCGGACACAAGCTTGCACATTCTATGCGGTTTCTGACTGGTGCATTAAACCTGTGCGCGGCCTGAATCCTGACCCGTTCTTTTACTTTCTCACTGGTGGAGCAGGGACAGGCAAATCACACCTCATAAAGTGCATCTATGCTGAGGCGACAAAGATACTCAGTAAACTCCCCAGACTACAGGAGGAAGCAGACATATCCCTGCCCACCGTTTTACTGACTGCATTTACAGGAACCGCAGCTTTCAACATTTCAGGCAACACTTTGCATTCCATCCTTAACCCTTGTGTGGTGTTCGGGTCAACTTGACCCGTTTTCAATTTTTACTTAAAGAGAAATGGTACAAGAATACATTTTATCAATCTGAAACTCCATGGCCTTGGCTCATTTTATATGAAAAACAAAAAACAAAAATCATTTTATTTTTTTACACATCCTACAATACCCCAACACATTTATGTCCTTCATAAGGTGTTCGGGTCATTTTGACCCGGATACACAGAGACACAGAAACATACACACACTCACACTGACACTCACTCACTCACTCACACACCTCTGCTCTGTCTTTCCCGTGCCGAGAAGCCGTCTGCTCTCGCACTCTTTACCCTTTGAAATGCAACATTGTATAATAATAATAAAGAATAATATTGTACTGGACTCCTCACACCTGCACAAGAAGCCGTCTGCTCTGGCTTTCCCGCGCCGAGAAGCTGTCTGCTCTCGCACTTTTTACCCTTTGAATTGCAATGTTGTAAAAAAATGTATAATAACATTGTACTGCACCTGCACATCATGGGAGGGATAAAAGAGAGAAATAGCTCTCCATCCCAGTGTATAGGTCATTTCAACTACAATCCTCCACCAGCAACATGAAGAAAAGATTCAGTGTTCAGAGGGCCGTGGAGATACTATTTGAAGAGAGTGAGCAACATAGTGAAGTTGTAGGGGGGAGGATGTTTCAGATGAGGATAATGTAGAAATTAATTCAGAGTATTCTGATTCTGAAAGTGAATTTGGAGATGAGTTTCACTCTGAGCATGCAGCAGAAGGATCCCCACAGCCAGCCACTGGAAGAGCCCCACAGCCAGCCACTGGAAGAGCCCCACAGCCAGCCACTGCAGGAGCCCCACAGCCAGCCACTGCAGGAGCCCCACAGCCAGCCACTGGAAGAGCCCCGCAGCCAGCCACTGGAAGAGCCCCACAGCCAGCCACTGGAAGAGCCCCGCAGCCAGCCACTGGAAGAGCCCCACAGCCAGCCACTGGAAGAGCCCCGCAGCCAGCCACTGGAAGAGCCCCGCAGCCAGCCACTGCAGGAGCCCCACAGCCAGCCACTGCAGGAGCCCCACAGCCAGCCACTGCAGGAGCCCCACAGCCAGCCACTGCAGGAGTCCCACAGCCAGCCACTGCAGGAGCCCACACATATTTGTCCAAGAATGGCCAAATTGAATGGTCTTCATCCCCAATGAGAGAGCCCCCCCGCTCAGCTGCTAACATTATAAGGATGGTACCAGGGCCCACACGATTGGCAGTGACTCACGTTGACGATATCAAGTCATCCTTTGAGCTGCTGATTACTGATTCAATTCAGAAAATAATTCTTGATATGACCAACCTTGAGGGGAGACGTGTTTTCGGGGAGGAGTGGAAAGAAATGGACAACACACACTTACAGGCCTATTTTGGGATCCTCATCCTAGCAGGTGTCTATAGGTCAAGAGGGGAGTCGACTGAAAGTCTGTGGGATGTGGAGACAGGGAGAGCAATTTTTAGAGCCACAATGTCTCTGAAGAGCTTCCATATCTACTCGAGGGTCATCAGGTTTGATGACCGGGAATCAAGACCTGTTAGACGGCGTAGGGACAAGTTGGCTGCAATCCGCACGGTGTGGGACAAGTGTGTGGACCGGCTTCCACTTCTTTACAACCCTGGGCCCAATCTAACTGTGGATGAACGGCTTGTGGGGTTTAGAGGTCGTTGCCCCTTCAGGCAGTATATGCCCTCCAAACCAGCAAGGTACGGAATAAAAATCTGGGTTGCCTGTGATGCCGTTTCATCGTATGCATGGAACATGCAAATTTATACAGGGAAGCCAGAGGGAGGAGCCCCTGAGAGAAACAAGGGGACACGAGTGGTGTTGGATATGTCACAGGGCCTCAGTGGCCATAACATCACCTGTGATAATTTCTTTACATCCTACAGCCTGGGACAGGAACTTCTCAAACGAAAGGTGACAATGGTTGGAACAGTCCGAAAAAACAAGACGGAGCTCCCACCCCAGTTTCTAAATGTGAAGAACAGGCCAGTCCATTCCTCCAACTTTGTGTTTACAGCCAACACTACCCTGGTGTCTTACATACCAAAAAAGGTGCTCATGAGCACTCTACATAGGGATGGAAGAATCAGTGGCCGGGAGGACCGTAAGCCAGAGGTCATACTTGACTACAACGCCACCAAAGGTGGAGTAGACAACCTGGACAAGCTGCTGGCCTGCTACAGCTGCCAAAGAAGAACTCTACGGTGGCCTCTCGTGATCTTCTTCAACATCCTGGATGTTTCAGCCTACAATGCATTTTCAATCTGGATGGCAGTCAACCCAGACTGGAACCAAAGGAAGCTCCAAAGACGACGTCTTTTCCTTGAGGAGCTAGGTATGGCACTGGTGACACCGCATATCCAAAGGAGACAACATATGCCCAGGACCCCAACTTCTCTAGCCATAGTGAGGAGGATTACAGATGCTCCACCTGTACAACCCACACAACCACAATCTCCAGTGCCTGAGGTAAGTGTCCTGTTGCGGTTGTTTGTGTGTGTGTGTGTCTGTGTTGATTCACTTGCTTAGTCAAATGTATTGATCGCTTTGGTAAATGTAAGTCGCTTTGAAATAAGGCGTCTGCTAAATGCCAACATTTTCAATGTAAATGTAAATATGTGTGTGTGTGTGTGTGTGTGTGTGTGTGTGTCTGTGTGTGCGTGTGTGCGTGTGTGTGTGTGTGAGTGATTTAGAGTATTAGGAGACGTGGTGGAAAAAAAAATCCTAAACTAAGTCATTTCATTATTCTAGACTGCAGCCGATGGCAAAAAGAGGAAGCGCTGCGAGGTGTGTGGACCCTCAAAGGACACAAAGACAGGGACCACATGCAGCAACTGCAAAAAGTACATTTGTGGTACACATACTGTCAAATGCTGTACTTCATGTGTTGTGTAGACAGACATGCCCATGCACACACAATTGTAACCAGTGTTATTTCAGTGACTAAAACAGTGTACCTTCCACATGTTTTGTGTTTCAGCATTTGTAGCATTATTCTTGTTCATCACCTGTATTTTTTACAGCTTTGATTATAATGCTTTGAAAATCAATTGAGAATATAAGTTCAAAATAATAAACATCAATAAAAACATTGTTTCATTTACATTTTTCCTAGATAAGTATGATTTATGACAACCAAGTCTTTATTATAGTGGATTTTGTTTAGTGGAAGTTAGGAGCATCATGTGCGTAAAAACGCCTCCACTCATCATGCTGCCGTTCGGCCCCACCTATTCCCAGGGGTCTGACACTTTGAGGGTTATAATTAGGCACCCTCTGCTCCAGCCCCTCCAAAGGGCAGCCCCCTAGGTCCACCAGAACAAAATATACACTTTTGAATGTGAACACAGTACCTATTGTGCATTAATGGGTACAGTACCTGTTTGTGCCCACAGGAGGCGCTCTTTAATATTATGGGCTATTTTGGGGCTATCTTGCACCCTGAGCATACTCCCTTGTACGGGTCACCATTGGGACTAGGAGCACCGTGTCAGGAAAAGTGCTTTCAAAACCCCAATGATGTCCCGGGTCAACTTGACCCGAAGAGTACGAAAGGGTCCAAAAAGTGAACACCACACAAGGGTTAAGTTGCCACGGTCCTTAAAGCCATCCTACCAAGGACTTGGAAATCGCATCGATGAAGTTAGGTCACAGCTGTCAAATGCAGAGATCATTATTATTGACGAGGTGTCAATGATTTCAAAGCCCCTGTTTTCCTATGTCAACTGGAGATTACAGCAAATCAAAGGCAGTAAGAAACCATTTGGCGGCATGTCAGTACTAGCGGTAGGAGACTTTTATCAGCTTCCCCCACTGGGAAGTGGTAAACCGCTCTGCGTGTTTGAGGATCACATGGATGACTTTTGGAAAGACTACTTTCAGATGATCACGCTGACAGAGATCATGAGACAGAGAGATGACGTTGCATTCGCTGAGCTTTTGAATAGGATCAGAGTGAAGCAGAAGACGGACGCCTTAAGCGATGATGACAACGCTCTGCTTCATCAGGCTGTGACTGACCCCGCCCACTGCCCTAATGACGTGCTGCACATCTTTGCCACCAACAAACAGGTTCACCAGCATAATACCACAATTGTGTCCGTTCTCCATTCCAACGTCACCAAGATAGATGCAGAAGATTATAGAAAAGACCCTCAAACAGGAGTGATGAAGAGACAACGCAAACCTCACAAAGGACAACAAGACAATCTGATTGACACACTAGAAGCAGCTGAGGGTGCCCGTATCATGATCACCAGAAACATAGATGTGGAAGACGGGCTTGTTAACGGGACATTTGGCAAGATTGCTAGAATAGTCACCCAGACTGAGAACAGTGCTACTACGGTAAACATGCTTGCGCTTGTGCTTGACAATCCGAATGCAGGACAGAGATACCGTAACAAATCATCTGGTGATGATGGCAACTTGGTGTACATAGACAGGGTAGAAGAAAACCTGAGACAGAAAGGAGTGGTTCGCAGGCAGTTCCCCGTCAGGTTGGCTTTTGCATGCACAACTCACAAAGTTCAAGGAATGACAACACAATCCGCAGTGGTCTCCTTGAAACGGATCTTCCAACCAGGAATGGCCTACGTTGCTCTGAGTAGAACGACTTCACTGCAAGGACTGCACATAACCGACTTTGATGAGAAAATGATATTTGCGGATCCTACAATCAAAGCCTCCCTGGACTCAATGAACAGAGCATCAGTGGACAGCGCTATGCCACTTGTCAAGTATCTACAGACAGCAAACAAAGCGCAAACATTCACAGTTATCCACCACAACACGGAAGGATTACCAGCTCACATTGAGGACATCAAATCTCATCACGAGTTGACACTTGGAGATGTTTTATGCTTCACCGAAACTCATCTGTCAGGCTCTTTTGTTGCTGAAAGTCTCCAGCTGGAGGGCTACAACATGTTCAAACGCAACCGACACCTATCGTACACAAACCTTCCTCAAATTGCAAGTAGAAGTGGCGGTGGTGTCGCCATCTATGTAAAAAAACAGTACCAGGCCTGTGAAAAGCTGTATCTGCTAAATGTGACTGACTTGGAGTTTTTGGTTGTCAAACTGGAGTGCCCTGTCAAAGCTTTGATCGCCGTTGTGTACAGGCCACCGGATTACAGTATTGGCCAATTCCTTTCAAACTTGCAGGGCCTCTTGGAATCTTTGAAAGTCATGGATTGCCAGCCTATCATAGTCTGTGGAGATTTCAATGAAGATCTACTGTCCGGTGCAAAGAAGCCAATATCCGACCTGCTTCACTCAAGACGATATACACAACTGTTGAGGGCAGCCACCACTGACAAGAACACACTGTTGATTCACATTTACATCTCCAGAGCGCAGCACTGTCTCCAGTCAGGAGTACTGCGCACTTATTACAGCTATCATGATCCTGTGTACTGTGTTTTGACCTCTAATCCTATCTGATCAGAGATGCTGTGCTATCATAATAAAATATATTTGAGTCATGTAATTCTTGTTTTTTATCATTTATTTAAAATACCAAGTGCAAGCAATTTGCTTGTCACTCTGACCGTGTATTGAAGTTTAGTACCATATTTTGAGTAAAAAATATATTAGTGATTGTGTCTTTATAATTAATTTTGAAGAGACTGTGCAAATTTAATTCATGCTCATATTCATTCACACAGCACCATGGTGTTTGGACAGAAGTACGTCCCCTTTCGTCTCCCCACACAGTAGTACACTGGTAAGTTACATTGAATAGGGATTATTTAGAAATAGATATATTTACTTGGAACTCACAATGCTGGTGTATTGCATTTTGACTGTACTGTGCTTGTTTGTATGTGTACACTAACAAAATGGTTATCGCTTACTTCAACAGGAGAGCTGATTGGTGTGGACTACCTGATTGGTCGTGTGGACAGCACGACCAATCAGTCGTGATTGGTTGTGCTGTCCACACGACCAATCAGGTAGTCCACACCAATCAGTGTGGACTACCTACCTGATCATTGTCTTTACTCATAGACCTTGTTATGTGCAAGTTTGTTGCTTTTATAGTTTAAATACAGTAGCCTATAGCTGTTGTTTTGTAGTTAACATAGTTAACAATTTTGTAATGTTCACTTTATTTATATGGAATATTTTTGCACTTTTATATTGGTTGTTAATTGCTATTTATTTGTCAAAATATTTTTGGGGAGACTGGACCAGAGAGGCCGACCCAGTTCTCAAGTCTCTCCATAAGTATGTTATGGTCCACAGTATCAAAAGCTGCACTCAAGTTTAAAAGTATTTAATTGTTTAATTAATTGTTAATTGTTAATTGGTATTTAATTGTTGTTCAATTGTTTATTTGTTTAATAAATAACATCTTCTTTTTAAAAATTCTATATCTGGTGTTTTTTTTATTATTATTAAGTATTCCCACAGCTGTAAGTAATGAAATAATTATTACAATTATCTTCTTTTCTTTATACTCAAACCCGGGACTCTACATTTATGTGCAGTGATTCCAGACCCTGTCGGTTTATCTGATACCTGGTTACAACTGATAGAACAACAATGACCTGCCCTGCTATTGGCTGTGAGGGGCAAGCACACTTCACAATTTCCACAGGAATAATCTAGTTATTATTATTATTATTAACAATACTAATAATAATTGTTTCCATACACCAAAGTATGTATATAGTATATTCTACACTGTCAGGCATGACGCCAGAACTTCTGTTCATAGCTGAAGACTTCTTCAGTATGCTGTAACAGCATTTAGCCCCATTACTTGCACTTGCTGTTCCCCAGGTTCATCTGAATTCTGAAGGAATAGTGATTCAAAGTAATTGCTCTCAATTAGAGGCTGAGCAGTAACAGAAAGTTCATCTTATTTGTTCTATGTGTGGTGGAGCTGCACTACAATAGAAACCAATTGCACCTGTCATCTAAAAAACTGATCTCTGCACTCACCACCAACTGCAAGAGTTAGCGGGATGTAGGCACCACGCTCCTTGAAAAGGGTTAGGGTTAGGGCCCCGCAGCCCAAAGCCAGTAGCAGTGGTTACCGTAGTCTACAGTGAGAGGGCTGAGAATAGCTCTCCTTATGCGACGGCTGCACTCCAGTTCATTCTGGGCTTCATTTATACTGACACATGGTCCATGGAGGAGCAGACAGGCATAAGCGACATAACTCAGGTTGATGCGCCTGGCATGGTGCCAAGAGTCACGGGCACCTGCTACAATCGCGTTATCATTATGATCCAGCCACTGGAATAGACTTAACTGGGATAGTTAGAATAAACTGGGATAGACTTTAGACGGTTTAAAAAAAAAAAAGTGGGGCTTTGGGATGTTAGGATGTGTTGTGATGTTTGTCAAGGTGTGATGTGTTGTGATGTTTGTCAAGTTGTGATGTGTTATGATGTATATCAAGCTGTGAGGTGTGGTGATGTATGTCAAGTTGTGATGTGTTGTGATGTATGTCAAGTTGTGATGTGTTGTGATGTATGTCAAGTTGTGATGTGTTGTGATGTATGTCAAGCTGTGATGTGTGTGATGTATGTCAAGTTGTGATGTGTTGTGATGTATGTCAAGTTGTGATGTGTTGTGAGGTATGCCAAGCTGTGATGCGTTGTGATGTATGTCAATTTGAGATGTGTTGTGATGTTTGTCAAGTTGTGATGTATTGTGATGTTTGTCAAGTAATGTGTGTATAATGTTTTGTGTAAAAAGAAAATGGAAAATAAAATCTTACAAAAAAATTATGATCCAGCCACTACCAAGCCATTTCTCCCTGTGCCTTTTGTGTCCTTAAAGTGGTTGAGTGGATATGAGCATTACTTCAAAATGGCCCAAAGTGATGGTAATGATAAATGCGGTTTTGAGTCACATGTTTATAAAAGCAATCAGTGCTTCCCCTATGTGTACACCTGTGTGTACCGATTGTAAAACATTCGGAAATACTGTACATGATCGAACAGGCGGCACACAGTCAGTCGACACCATAGGGATTCGGGACATTCTAAACTTTTACAAATATATTCCTCAAACTGCTCCATGTGACATGTGTGGTAATATGCACAGTGTGTGTGTGTGTGTGTGTGTGTGTGTGTGTGTGACTATTTGTGAGTATAGATCCAGATAGTCCAGTATGAACCTTCATGAAAACCTTTTACCAGTGCTAGTGTTCTTGTGTTTACAGTGTTGTACGTAATGTACCTAAAAAACCTGTAAGTGATGTTTATGTGTGGGCAGTCAGTATATCTAACAGTGTTTCCTAGGGTTAAAAAAGGTAATATAAATAATATAAATATAAATAAAGTAAAAAATGATATTGTACACAATTGATGAGATCAGGCCGGCTGGCCTTGATGTTGTTCTCTGAGGTAATTGCTGGATACACGTCCCACCCCCTCCTTCTCTTTCTTTCTCCTAGACCCCAGCCCTAACCACTCTGGCAGAACAATGTACTATTGATTGTATATTATGGATTGTATTGTTATCACTCTCTTTCACTGTTGAGAGGTACTGTAGCTTGTAAAAAGCATTTCAAGCATTTCATCGTGATTGCTTATTAGGCCAAATGTGTCTTTCACTTGTCTCTGGCAACATCTTAGGTTTGAACCGACTCCTTCACCCCGCAAGAGGAGGGCTTAGAGCAGGAGCAAGAGAGGAGGAAGTGAGTCATTAACAAGTAGAGTATCCAACTGTGAGGCTATAATGAAGGTGTCTATAGTCCCCTGCGCTCTGCATCAGCAGGTGACAAGGTCTGGGGACCTGCCTACTAACGCACATGCACACACACAAGTGCACATACAAGCACACACACACACAAATGCGCACACACTCACATGCACAAGTGTGAACACACTCACACAAACACACACACACACACACACACACACACACACACACACACACACACACACACACACCGGTAAGGAGGGTAAGGAGGCTTTTACTCATCCTCTTCAGTGTGTGTGGGGTGCTGGGTCTGGGTGACTCACATATGGCGCTTTTCCACTACACTGGCCCTGTTCTTTGGCGCTTTTCCATTTGTCGGCTCGGGTCAGCTCGGCACGGCACGGCACGGTTTTATAGTTCTTGTTCGGGATGGGTAGCGAAAGGTACCTTTTTGCCAGGCTGCATGTGACGTGTGACGCTGTACACCGTTGATTGGTCAATGGAAATCGTCATCCCATGTTCATAGATTTCTTCGCTAACCGCCATCTTTAAATACCACAACAGATTTCGCTCTCGGAAAATGTCACTTACTGTTTCTGTAATAACTTATTAATAAAGATTAGAAAAATTATGATAACCATCGTATTATCTTAGTTTAATGTAATTTCAATGCATCATAGAACTTTTATTTACAACAAGCATAACAAAAAAAAATCGCTATTATGGCGATGTGCTGTGCCTATGCTGTTCCTCAGTCCAGCGGCAGTCAAATGCCGGTAGATTCGCGTCTTGCTCCCTTTAACACATGTCGGCGTTTCCCTGGTTGCGAGATCTAAACTATTAGAACTGAAAGCGGCAGGTAACAGGCACGTAACATCCATATGCAGTATATATAAATAAATATATTTGACAGTGCTGCATTATGTTGATCTATTTATATCGATCTATTATTGCCAATTCCTTATTACCAGTGGAAAGGGGGAAGGCTAAAACACTTTGAATGGAATAGATAGGACTTTCCGTTCAATGGAGGAAGCATGATATTCGCGAGTTCATCCCGTTGATGTATTAAACAATCTAAGCAATCTAATCAGAGCAGTTGTTATTATGTCATATTATTGATGGATGTGCCATTTTTGATGGAGAGCAGTGAACGGATGACTGGATGTGAGCATGTATTTGACTAATGCCGATAGATTCGCGTCTTGCTCCGAAACCGGAGCTGTCTGCAGACAGGATTTTACAGCGTTCCTTCAAACTATCGTAATTCATGAACTACAGTATATGCCCAATCTAAAAAATTCAAACAGTTTCTGAAAGCAGAGAAGTTGCACTTTTTGAACAGTTGAACTTTTTTAGGCTTATTACGGTAGTTCACCAACAAAAAAAAGCACAGTGCTCAACGTGTCAGGAGAAATAAAAATAGAATCGTGTCGCATTTCATGTCGGCATTTCCCTGGTTGCGAGATCTAAACTAGTCTACTAGAACTGAAAGCGGCAAATAACAGGCACTTAACGTTACATGTTGTAAGGCTGATCTGTGCACGATAGTGCTGCATTTTGACATAATTCTTATCGCATTTCCCCCCGCTGATCTGTATAGCGGGGGGAATCTTATGACACGTAACTCCTCCTACAGTCCCGGGTCGTTCCTGTATAGTGGAAAACGTCTCGTACCCAGAACTGTTCAAAAGCGTGCCGAGGCGAGCCGTGCTGAGCCATGCCGTGCCGGTCAATGGAAAAGCGCCAATAGCGGCTGGGAACCACAGAAGCACGTTAGCTTCTGATAGAACTGGATCACACCTGAGGCATCCTGCCTTCTTTGTTCCATGTATCACTCCTTTGAGCAGAACCTGACATCAGCATGACTCATTGAGTGAAAAAGAGGGACAGGGCCTGGGTCTTGTTATTGGTGCAATACTGGACAGAAGCAGTAGACCTCTTAAATTGACATTTTGACATTTTGTCCACTTTGAAATGGCACAAATATGGCGAGAGAAAAGATAGATATAGATGCAGAGGAGAAGTCATTCATTTTTTGTCCATTCCAAATGGGGAATGAAATTATAGAGATAACAAGAGGGATGGCTTTAATTCCATCATAAAGACAACAGGAAAACAAGACAAACAAAAGGCTGATGTCATCATACCAGAACGTATTCAAATAACCCTAGGCGTCCAGTCACTTACACTGGGAATGTGACTGTATAGTTAAACAATTCGAATTAAAATAAGCCTTCATCGTATTCAGTAGAGAGCTCTACTGTGACCTCCTCACAGACAGCCAAGAACCTTGGGGTGGTCCTTGACAGTCACTTATCCTGTGCGGCGATCACAATGACAGCACGCTCTTGTAGATTCTTCCTCTACAACATCAGGAGGAGATGTTCATTCCTCACCAGAGAAGCAGCACAACTCCTCTGCAGCTTATTCAGAATGCTGCCGTCCCTCTGGTGTTCAATCTCATGGATTCAAAGCTGGTTCTGTCCTCGGTGTCACCCTGAACACAGTGGAGGAGGTGGCCAATAGGAGGATGAGGACCAAACTCCTGGTCATCATAAACAATCCCTCCCATCCCCTACATGACACTGTGGCAGAGCAGAAAAGCTCCTTTAGCAACAACCACGTTGCACAAAGGAGCGATATAGGAGATATTGTTATTATTCTTGTTATTTTTTTATTTTAGTCTATTATTCAATTGTCACTTTATTTTGTTATCTTTCTATGTATCTATATATCTATCTATCTATCTATCTATCTATCTATCTATCTATCTGTCTATCTGTCTATCTGTCCGTCTGTAAGACATGTAGACATGCACGTAGACATGCAAGGCAGGCAGTCCCCCGGGTCTAGTGATGGTGTGTATGGATTTACTTATTTGGGCTTGTCATTACCCAGCCCAAGGGTACGTCTATCCTCAGGCTTTTAAATAGTCACTGTCCAAAGCATCAGAGCCTATGGCCACTTTAATGTGAGAAAGTGAGCTGGTCTCTGACATAATGTATGGCTTCAGCTACACTATGTGGGTAAGAGCACGTAGACATGCAAGGCAGGCAGTCCCCCTGGTCTAGTGATGTGCTGGTGTGTATGGATTTACTTATTTGGGCTTGCCATTACCCAGCCCAAGGGTACGTCTATCCTCAGGCTTTTAAACAGTCACTGTCCAAAGCATCAGAGCCTATGGTGTTCATCTGCTGCTTTGAAGCAAGCTTGAAGCAAGCCTTCACTTTGACACAACCAATGGTAAAAAAAATGCATGACGGCTGCCAATGGCCCCAGGCAGTATAGATTACTTTTCCCCCGCTATGACTGGCGGATAGATGATTCACTTACTTAGTCAAATGCATTGTTGTAAGTCGCTTTGGATGAAGGCTTCTGCAAAATGCCCAAAATGTAAATGTAAACTTGCTAGGGAATTCTGCCCTACTGAGCTGGGATGTGTCAGTCAGTCATTGATGTACTGTAGCTGTCTACTTTAAATGTGGGGTGTTTGTAGTGTTGGTGAAGCAGAGGTTTGAAGCTACAGCTGGTGGTTAAACCTCCATGATTACCAACGTGTCCTAGCCTTTATCCTTGAACCACACCTGCCGATCAGAAGGAATCCCAGTCTAGTCCTGCTTTTCTGTCCCCTAATGGTCTCCCTCTGAGGATCTATGGCACTTTCTCAATCTTGCTGTTATCAATGGATATGTTCATGCAAGTGTGCCTATTTTATAGAATATTATTCTAGAATATTTTTTATAGAATAAAATATTCTATATAAATAATATAAATATACAAATATTGTAATAAGAAAAGTTTATAGAATAAGTTGGTGGTCATTAAAAGTAAGTAAGTAAGTAAGTAAGTAAGAGAAGCTTTATTTATATAGCACCTTTCATACAAGAAATGCAGCTCAAAGTGCTTTACAACAGGAATAAGAACATAAAGTGAATATAAAAACATATATAAAAACATATACAAGCATAGAATTAATATAAAAGCAGGGGGAAAAAGTGACCATTTGTTCTGTGAAAGCCCATACAGTACTACTGCATTATATAAATGATGAATCAGAACTGTTGTCATTGAGAGTGCTGCATATGCACCTTTGTGATAAAGAAAATCAAAAGAGAAACATTTGCATTACAACATCATGCATTTATTATTTATTTTTGGAGCATTTTTCTTACACTGATACCAACACCTATACCCCCTGACTGCTGGCATGCCTGTATGTACAATAATATATATATATATATATATATATATATATATATATATATATATATATATATATATAGTGTAAGCGGAATTAATTAATTTTGACACTCAACGGATAAAAAGAGAATCTGTGCGCTGTAGGAGGGTTGCTGAAAATATTAATATTCACAGAATGGCATATTGGATTGAACCCAGCGTGCAAATATTTATATGAAAAAGATATAGTTCACACAGCTCGAGTGAATATTTATGTGATTTGGACAGATATAGTTATATATGTTCTGCGTCTCTGTCTCTATTTGTTCTGAGAAGTACGTCTCGGAATATAAATCAGAGATTCTCCATCATATTCGATTTTTTTTCTTTTTCTTCTCAAGATGTTAGGGAAGGTTACTCCAGCAGACAGAGTGGGGTCTGCCCTTCCTCTCGAACCTTGTTCTTAAAGACTCTTGTATGGCCCCTTTACTATGAAATGAAGTTGTTATGAAGTTATGAATACTGAATTCAGACGTTTTCTCCAATGTGCTGCTGCTTTAGAGAATCCACCCGGTGTTCCGTCCATGGTTGAGCCTATAGGCTGTTGAATTACTCTACTATACCTCAGGACCCCCACCAACAATGACACATGACACAGGAAGGCAAATCTCCCCCATGTCAACATCTCTCTGAGACCATTAATGAACTCATGTGATCTGTGTTCATACTGTTTATTGTTTATTCCCATTAATTTACACCAAGGTGAGACTACTCTTCCTGGGGTCCAAACACATAACAAATGCAAATACAAAAATATAATAAAAATATTGTGGTAAGTACAGGTATACAACCTAACAAAACAAAACAAAAACAAGTGAATTTAAATCTCACTCAATTTTCATATCAGTCAGATATCAACTACAATATGATATTGACATACATGATCACAATAATGCTCATTCATTCCATACCCACACTATTAATAAATCAAAGAAAAAAGTTATTCATAACTGCACACTTAAACTTTTTTTTTAAACATACATTTGTTCCTTGCCATGGTTATATTTCTTGGTATTTTATTCCAGTAACCTAACCCTATTCCAGTAAGCAACTGCTCTATACATAACCGTCCTTCTCAGTGCATTTGTTTTCGGTCGAGGTCGAGTAAAACATGAATCTGATGCCTGCCTTGTGGTATATCCATGTCTGGTATTAGTTGGGTACAGTTGTGAGTGCAACCCTTCTGGTTTCCCAGTATTCCAGATACTTCTACACTGTACATGTAGAAGCTATCCATTTGCTGTTGCATCTTAATTATATCTATCATTCCCACATACAGTATATACATACCTCCTTTCTCACCCTCCCAGCCCTCATATGGTACAAAAAGGAATCGCTAATGACGATGTCAGTCGCCTCAGAGAGCTCCAGTGGGATGCTGCAGCTGCAACAGACAGTGTGTAGATCTGACTGATCTGCCTCCTCCTCATGGTGTGGCTGTGGCTTTAACACAGACGATTAACATGACATTTACATGAGAAAATCGTTTATTCCCTCAAATGCCATTTGAAGGAATAGGGACCTCATAAATGTCTGTGTGTATGTTGTGTGTGTGTGTGTGTGTGTGTGAGAGAGAGAGAGTGTGTGTTACCAGAGCTGTGAGACATGGATGACCTATCCTTCCGTATCGTGCCCTCTGCCTCACTGCAGATCCTCAGGCCCTCAGGCCAGACTGGCTCACATCGATAGGTGCTGAAGGGCTGAAATATGCATTCTATTCTCTAATTGTGTTTGTGTGTGTGTGTGCACGCGTGCGTTTGTGTGTTGGAGGAGGGGAATGTTAAAGAGACAAGGACTAATTGTCATCCTAAGTGCTGAGATGTGTTGCTCCCTGATCAGTGCCTGCTGGTTCATTTCATTGTCGTGCCCAGAACCTGAGGACTGTGTGTTGCCATGGCACCTGGACGACAACAGTAGCAGCGCCGCATCTGTTTATCAGTTTTCCAGAGGGACAATTCCATTCCTCTTCAACCCTTTTCTTACTGCGGAGATGCATTTGGAGGCTAACAATGCCACTGAAAAGACACCGAGCACACAATGTGTCTCTGCACCTCGGTGAATGTTTCAACACCATAGTACCGCAGTCTGTTTCTTCTTCATGGGACGCTTGCTCACTAGAACCCACTCCAGAGCCCACATCACCCCAGTCCTTCAAAATCTCCACGTCTGAGAGGCTCCAAGGCTCCAAGTCTGAGTTCGTTTTTTTTAAAGATCAGTTTAAGACTCTCCGCACCACGTAAAAGGCCTCAACAGCATGGCACCTATTTCTGACCTCCTCCTCCAGCATTCTACACTCCCACAGTCTCCGGTCAGCTGATGCCAGCCTCTTTGTCCCCATCCACAGGACTCAACACCGGACCTGGGGGGGACCTGGCTTTCCCTGCTGCAGCCCCCCACTCTTTGTGAACAGTCTCCCAAACCACATTGAAGAATCCAGCACTCTCTCCTCCTTCAAATGATCCCTCAAAACCCATCTTTCATTTATCTATCTGTTCTTGTTCTCTCCATGGAATGTAGTGTCTTTGAGTACTGAGGAAAGAGCTATACAAAATAAATGCATTATAATAATCATAATCATAATCATAATAATCGTAAACATTTTACTATCAACAGCTAACATTTCTGTCCCAGCGAGGTGAGGTGTCAGTTTGTGAGTGGCTCAAGAACAAACAGGTCAATACTCTGGGTAGATGACTTGGTCATGGTGTTATATGGAAGGAGGACCAATACAAGGTCAATAAACATACCTGTGGTATCTATAATATCTACTACAGATGACTGAAAATCTTTGGACCCTATAGATCACTGCACAGATGAAGAGAGGCCAGAAGGCCAACAACACTCTCTCCTGTCAGAATGAATGTCCTTATGAAACCACTGTACTTGGAGTCCATCTTCTTCTCCAAGAGTGATGGAGGCCCCCATGTAAATGGGCTGTCCCACTGACCAATGACAGCCATAATTGCAGGCACAGACCAAATGGGACCGGGATGGGGGGTGGGGTTATCTGACAGTTTGATGCAGGTGTACCGTGTCCCTGATGACAACAACACTCCACAACATGTGAGAACATTCTAGTAGGAGGAAAAGAACACCGTGACCCTGAGCTTCGAAAATAAGACAGAATGAGGTGACTGGACACATAATAGTGTATGGGACTCAGCACTCGAGTTGAGGGGGGATGGCATCCCCCCTGAAATAACATTTTTGAAAATCATCCCTCTTCTAAAACTGCCATCCCCCCTTTCCATCCCTTATGTCATTTTATCAATGAACCTGGTATTACTGCTATTTCAACATTTCGTTTGGCGCATGATGGAGTTGTCTCCCTAAAGTAATACTAGAGGATGCGATCAAATTTTTGCCTCATCCGTCCTTCTCCTCTGATGATCAGAGCTACGGATAGTATGTATTCTTTTAAAAAAAACTGTGTGTAGGGACTTTCATCATAGTTCTTTCTGCTTGTGTTTCATCAGACATAGTACATGTCAAAGGTAAACACAGTAAAGCGCAACACAGGCACTTGCTATGCATGGATGGTCCATATATCATGAATCATACATGAGTGTGAACTGCCAATTCTGCTGTCTTCTTGAGAGAGAAATAATCCTGTAGGGATAGTTTATTGCATGGTACTGGGGCTCAATTCAAGTTCTGTTCATCAGAAACTGCTGGCTGTCAGGATCTCTAATCTATTGAGACACGGGCTGACTATCAGCAGTTTAGATACAGGGCGATCTGAGCGTGTTACATGTAGATGCGTGGAGAGGGATTTTACTTTGATCAGCCCTTTGTCCAGGAAATGAAAATCCATTAATACTCCCATTTCAAAAGCTCTCCTGGGAAGGTTCTTATTCACTGTTCAGGTTCTCTGTGGTTGTGGTTAAGGTTCAGTTCAGCCTCCAAGGTCAGTGGGTTGAAGAGCAATGTGTTGACACATGTTTCTATCTGTACCATTTCCATCCATCCCTGACATACGTCCACTTTAGTTTTTCGTTTCTATAATATACCAAACAAAAACGCTGCTTTTTCTCCTGTCATCTGGATGTTGTTCTGCGGTAAAAAAAATAAAAAAAATAAAAAAAAATCGGAGGACGCTACGATTGCATGACAGCGACATTTTATCTGCTGATCTAGGTTTTCAGTAGCACGGTATACTAGGAAAAACAGAAGTGCTGCCACAGCAGACCTCAGGGTACGGATCTCTGCTGTGACGAGTGGGGCAGCGACCACGCTAGCACCAAGCTGGCGCCGTATGACGGAGCCAACCCTCAGGAGGACAGCGCACCGCAATCTGCGCTCCAGCAACTTCCTGATATCGAGTTCAGTATAAATACAGTTAGAAACAAACGACTTCTATTAAATTACTCCCGAGCAAGTGTCTCTATTGCAATATTTACGCAGAGGCTTTTTTTATCCCACTTCTCATCTTCCCATCAATAGCCCGGTGCCCGCTAATAATCATGATTCATTCCATTCAACACACAATTGATTCTGAGTTATACTTAGACATTATAATAATATTATGGGATAGATGTTTGGATTCATCATTCACTGAAAAAAAGAGTTAAAGGTGGCTACTCACTGACACACACTCCTTTATTTACAAGACATTCTGAGAAACATTCTGAGGCTTCCGCCTACAGTCTGCTTTTCAAGGGTTCAGGGTCTGATGCTACAGCTCCACTCTAGAGGATCCGTCTACAAAACATGTTACATAACTAACCGGGGAAATGCTAGAAATGCTGTTTATTGATGATCAGGTCTACTCCAGAATCGCTCGTCAAAAGGGACCTTGGAGGCTGTTTTCTCCTCCAGGCCGAACTCTGTAGCCTACGCAGTAGTTTACTACATAACATCTTTCCCCTGATCTCTGATCTGAAAGCCTCTGCTCTTTACTGTCCGTGTGGACTTTCTCCATGACGGGCCTCCTCTGCTAGATGTAACCTCCGGGAGGTAATTCAATAAAGGCTGCATTTAGGCTGTAGCAGCTTTAATGTGCACTAGTTCGCTAGTTTCTAGTTTCAAGTTTATTGTTGTGTAAGACAGTGACATTCTTAGGCTTCAGTTCCTGACATTGCAGCACAAGACAATAAAGCAATATAGGCACAATTCAAGAAAATAAAAAAGCAACAATAGTACAGGACATAAGTGACAAATAAGATGATTTACATTTAACAGTATCTTGCGATTTGTAGACAATAAGGCACTAGGCATAATTCAATAAAAAGTGTGCTATAGAGAGCTATTGGGGGTTACAATAGCTGCATGCTACACATCTGAGATCCAGCATGTTGATCAGCCAAACCACTTCAGAGGAGTAGTCCACACAGTAGCATCAGAGAGACAGGATGAAAAGAATACATATGTGCAGTGGTGTGCCGTCAGGGCCAGCAAGGCCTTCTCTGCTGGCCTAAACATCATCAGAATATACATTTTATTTTAATATATTTTTTCCACAAATATGTATTAATGATTCCCCATAGTCTATTCTCTTCATTTCATAGCTTTCCTCTTGGTTGCGCTGCTTCCAGTCTCCGATTGAGATTTGGAGGGCTGGCCTTTATGTTAGAGCTTTTATCCAATCAAAATGTGTTGCTAGGGGGCTCCAAAATCTGCCCGCCTGCACATTAAACGGTGCCGCGAATTCGACCTGTAACTTAACGTTGGAACGAGAAAACCTGTGGCGTACCTAGTAAACCTACGTAGATGCGAGCAAAAGCAACAACGGCGCCTGCTGTAAGGCTCAATGATGTCAGCACCCAGCACGTCTTTTGATTGGATACGCACTATTGATACGCACTATTGATACGCACTATTGATATTCACTATTGAGATGCGTAACTATGCCGGTAGATGTGAAACTTTTGAAAGTGCGCAGGGAAACGGAGCATCACAACGAAAGCTTTCGTTGACTGATCGATAATACTGATCGATTGTGTCCTGTTTTTGGGTAAACAATAACTTTCATTTAGGGGACACGAACAGAGGAAACTACGTTGAGCTTCTTTCTTTTCTGGCTGAAAACAACCCAGATTTACATTACCACCTGTCCACAAACAAAGTGTTTACTGGGACGTCAGGCAAAATACAAAACGACCTGATTTTTGCTATTGCTGAAGTGATGGGAGAAATGGAGATTAAAAAGGCACCCTTTGTCGCTATTATGGTGGACGAGACGACAGACGTGGGTAATGTAGCGATCTTAAAGATGTTAGTTTAACACTCTTCATTGTAAATGCGGATTTATTGATTAAAAATGCTTCGGAAATATTAATATAACTCTGTTGTACTTGTCTGACTATGTTAAGGTGATGCAACGCCCGGTTATACTGTGTTTCTGTCTAGTTTCTAGAGCCATGGCGTCATAACGATGGTATTAAGAGGTAGAATAATTCAGGTAGGAATGTGTCGGACATCACTGAAGGCCTAGGTGTGAAATGCACCGCCCGCCACTGCATATGTGACACGTTCTAGTCTTTTGGTCCTCATGTCAGTGTAACCGGCTCGGACTGTCTCGAGTCGATCACCTGCGTTGTGTTCTGTGCTGACCGATGACAGGACGCCGATGTGTACTTAAGGCACTTTTAATCTGTACAATGCACACGAAAATAATGAAAACATTAATACATGCAGGTATCTTCTCAGCACGAGTCAACCTAGCACAAAAAAGGAAAACCGAAACATTTCAGCTAAGTGACACGGAGAACAGTGACGAGCGCTAGCATACAGAAAAATGAACCACGAGGTTAGCTAAATTAAACAGTCTCTAAAACGCTCAAAACACCAATGTTTTCTATACAACATGACAGAATCTATGTGCACTCATCTTTAAATGCATGTACAACTTCTCATGTGCACTCAGATTAAAGTTATGACAGGTATATTACACATTTACATTGCACTGCTGTAGACTGCTCATAGAATTTAGACTGAGAGAGAAACGTGGAAAATGCAGCCTATAGCCACCACTGTCCTCTAGGGGCGCAATTACACACAAATCTCCCAATACCTACAAATTACAATGAACAATACCAGATTTTGGTGAAATAAAACTTACCTAACCACAAAATATAAAATGAAAGGTTACAAAAATATTACTAATTCCTTAACCTGTTACATCAGCAATCAATCAAAATGTTCAGACTTTTGAAACACGGAAATATGGAAATACGAATCACAACACAAACTCGCTAGTCAAGCCAAAATACTGCAACGTAATGGATCCGGTGAGTAATCCCCACTGCTAGCTAGTTAACTATAATAATACTTTACATTGACTAGTGATGTGTTGTTGATTTTCAACAACGCGAAATGCATTGGCATTTTTCGAAAGAAAAGTCAGATCATTACATCGGATCCCGACATGAGGACCAAATGATCCAAATGAAGTACATCATCCTCCTCAGAGGTTACTAAGCTCACTAGACTTGTGAACACACTACTGTATCTTGCATTCCTCATGAACACAAACTGTATTTCACTGTTGCAGACTTTTAAAGAATTGTTTGACTTGAAAAAGTCTGTTTGAAAAAACTGTGTGTGTGTATGTGTGGGTGTGTGGGGGGGGCAGTGTCTTGTCATCGATGGACTGTGTGTGTGGGGGGGAGTTAGGGGTCATACCCTAGCCTAGGTTATGGGAGTGACCCACTCAATGTTTGTTGACGCAGGTTATGTGTGATTTGGAATCAGTCATGACGCATGTGTCTACCTCTGCAGTCAATGAGTTCAGCCATAGTGAATGAGCTCTCACTTGAGTTTGTAATGGTGTGTGACTCATGTGACTGTCTGCGGCACACACACACACACACACACACACACACACACACACACGCACATGCACACACACACGCACACACACACACACACACACACACACACACACACACACACACACACACACACACATGAGTGCACTCGATCACCACGTCCTCACACACTCTCAGCCTGAGCAGAAGGTGAATTGAGGTTCCTGATCACATGGTGGACGGATCGTCTCTATATTTGGGTTCTAGGTCACATGACCAGATACTTTGTTTGACTGTGTAATGTGGCGAAATAATGGCTAATGTTGCGGGTTGCAAAAGGTGAAAATCTGTGGTTCCCTTGAACCTAGAAGCTAGAGGTTCCCTTTGTTTTGGTTGAACCATTCTGACCACATCGTTTTGTGGAACGAAACACTTTTTATCACCTCAGAAGATGATAAAGTGTTTCAAGTGTGAGTGTGGTTGATTTTGGTTTCTTCTTAATTGATATTGAATATTGAAGCACAAGGAGAAGGATCAATAGCTTTAAGCCTTTTATTAATATGATTACAATGAGATCAGTTCCATAGCAGTTCCTCTGGAACGCCCTCCCCCAACCACATCAGACAGGCCCACACCCTCCCAACATTTAAACAGGCCCTCAAAACCCACCTCTTCAAGCTTGCCTTCACCAGTTAACCCTCTCCCCCTCCCCTTCCCATGTGTCCCCAGCACTACCTTAATTCGGCCCCTATACTTTCTTTTATTTATTTTTTGTGTCTTTTTATTATTACTACTCAATCTTTTCAGTTTTGTAAAGCATCTTTGACTGTCTAGAAAAGCGCTATATAAGTCTAATTATTATTATTATTATTATTATTATTATTATTATTATTATTATTATTATTATAGCAGTTGCAAATGCTACAGATATATAAAAAATGGTGATGACCTGAACATCTCTGATGAAACAGTGGGTTTTATACTCACATAGACCCCCTCTCCCTAGGTCACATAGACCCCCTCCCCCTAGGTCACACTGACCGTGGCACAAAGAGTGATGACTGGAACAGAGTTTTAGGAAACCGCGCCACAGAAAGTGGGAAAGTACGTAAACAACCCCTCACACCCAGATTTCCAAGAATTGAAGTTCAGTTCTGACTAAAACAGATTGTTTATTCCCATTGTTCATAATCAGGGGCTCTGATTAACCCCTAGTAGACACTTTTTCCACCAAATGAGGAAAACAAGGAAACTCAGTTTAATTGAATAGGGCCCTGAATGTGAAGATTGTCTTCCCAGTAGTAGGTCATACAAGGGGAAGACAATAACAATCTCAGTGCAGAAACAGTAAGACCTTCATCCATCAATCTTTTGAGAGGACTTGAGATGCCTGAGAGAATGGCACAGATAATCTTCACAGACATTCCAGGAAACAAACAACATTTTAATTTGTTCAGAAATGATCCACAAATAATCAATATGTCATTTGTCTTTGAGAGGAGAATCAATCGAAAGGCTCCTTGGAGGAGTTGACCAAGGGCTTAAGGTATTAGGCCTTCATCATAACTTTTAAGTTTAATGTCTTTGGAAAAATGAATGTGAAACGGTTATCCCTTGTCCAATAGTCATTATGTTGACTACAGTGTGTTGACTTCTATGAGTTGGCAAATGTCTCTCATTGTAATGAACACAGATCTGAGTTATAGAACTATGATAGTTTTGGTTAACAATTTTGGTGATGTAACAATTAAGCAATATCACACGAGAGGGAGTGTGTTATACTGAATATCAGCACGGCTGTGATTCGGTCGTAGGTACGAGGCCACAGGCCGAGTACCGAAGACGATCACAGCCGTGCTGATATTCAGTATAACAGCACGACCTCGAGTGTGATATTGCTTTTATACAACAGTTCTACAGCGCGATTTATTAGTTAACAGTAATAAGCGACAACAGATTATGCTTTGTTTGTTTATTTAATCATAAAAATAAACAAAAAATAGTTCCGCAACTGAACTTCAAATGGACTGTTGCCTAGTAACCTGAACACAAACATGTAGTCTAATTAATGGTCATTTAGTAGAACATCTGTGCGGCAGAGTGATACATATAGTTAAAAGTCCCAGAGCTGTTATACTGTATATCAGCACTCATGGAATGCCTCTTGTCCAATCAAATGACTTGGTCGGAACTAACTGTTGTATAATAGCAAATAATTGGCTTTGTCAATGAAGCAATATTAGGACAAACCATACACTCCCATCATGTTATCAATACATAGAAGCTAGACCAGAGACGTACCTCTTTGGTATGTGTAGTGTTTCAAATATGCAAGGAATTGGGGATTACATTTTCTTAAATTTGATTTGACATTTTAAAAATGTCTCTGTTTTTGTCTCTCTCCCCTTCTCTCCCTCTTCCCCTCTCCGGGCCATGGAGGGAGGCCTGGCCCTGTGGCTGGGGGTGAGTGCCTCTCCATTCGCCCCTGTTGTAAAGGACAACTCTGTCCTCTCTCTCGCTCACAGCCATTCAACTCGAGTGCAGCATTTGCTGCATCCGTTAGATTGTGGCCCAGCTGTGGCTTTCACAGGCTCAGACACTCAGATAGCTGCTGTTATTACTGTCTGAAGCACCTAGAGGGGCAGAGGGCCTGGATACAGAGAGAGAGAGAGAGAGAGAGAGAGAGAGAGAGAGAGAGAGAGAGAGAGAGAGAGAGAGAGAGAGAGAGAGAGAGAGAGAGAGAGAGAGAGAGAGAGAGATTTGTGTCACTTAGCCTCTGAAGACAAAGACAGAGGGATGGTGTATCATGTTGTTGGGGCTAGAAGCACTGTAGTATGGTCATAAAAACCAGACAGACCAGACAGTTAGGCTATAATAGACTGTGTGTGATTGTGAGGTTCGGGGGGTTGTACCTGAATTATGTTATGTACGTCTGCAGCTCAGACAGACTGAGTGTGCAGATCTCCTGCAGTGAAAAGTGTGCTTGACATCGGGAGAGATCTGCATAATAGTATGTTTCCATGTAAACGGACTGCACTTATATAGCGCTTTACAATGACCTCTCCTTCACCCATTCACACACCAATGGCGGCCTGCTCATTGCGAGCAATTTGGGGTTCAGTGTCTTGCCCAAGGACACCTTGACATGTGGAGCTGGGGATCGAACCGCAGACCTTGCGATCATTAGACGCCGGCTCTACCTCCTGTGCCACAGCCACCCCTGTAAAGACATCACCCAGAGTGTGGCACAGTGAGCTGAGGTATTGTTTTTTTAAATTATTTTTTAAAAGTATTTTTATTCAAAAGTACACAATACAATATGATTAAACATGTTGATTTTCAATTTTTTGCACATTTCTGCCCACCCCCCCACCCAACCCCAAACATTTCCTGCAGGGCCCTAAAGTTACATTAGCATAGTAATAACATTTAAATAACATGAAAAAGAAAAAAGTTAAATACATTTTCACACTGGACAATAATAATGCTGTTGTATCACAGCTGCAACCAGGTAACTACCAAGACAGTACATATAGGATGTAGATCTACAGAGACAGGTCGTCTCAACATTACATGGACCAACACTAGAGAGGTGACATGTCAGAAGCCTGCATCCCTCAGGTTGGAACTTCAGGGAGAGTCTTAAGACCATCAAAAATATGCCAACACAGAGCCCCATGTAGAATACAATTTGCTTGTGGAACCTCTAATTGTGTATTTTATTTTTTCTAATTTAAGACATAGCATTAGGTCTCTCAGCCATGCTGAGACTGTGGGCGGTTTCGGTGATTTCCAATCAAGTAGTATTCTCCTCCGAGCCAATAGGGAAGCAAAAGACATGCTATTCTTTTGGATGTTAGTCAGTCGATCGCTCTCTGAAACCCCGAAGATGGCAGTCAAGGCATTCGGTCGTACATCAATACCCAGTGCCTCGGACATCATTTTAAAGACATTTGACCAATATCCAGTCAGTTGAGGACAGGTCCAAAACGTATGGGTAAGGTCTGCTGGGGCATTGTTACACCGATCACAAATATCGTTAAGCTCAGGGAATATTTTGGATAGTCTGTGTTTACTGAAATGGACACGATGAAGAACTTTAAATTGTATAAGTCCAAGTCGGGCACAAGAGGTGCTCCTATTCACTCTGTCTAATGCATTGTTCCATGTTTCATCCGCTATTTGTTGACCAAGTTCTTCCTCCCAGCTTGTTCTAATCTTATGAATTGACTCTCCTTTAAGGGACATTATGATGTCATAGAGTCTCGATATATGACCTTTTTGACTGGTGGGAGTATCGAGGATTGTGTCAAGTACAGATAATGGAGGTATGTTAGGGAAGGACGGGCATTGACTTTGGATGAAATGACGGATCTGGAAATAGCGAAAGAGGTTCGAGTTAGGTAGATGGAATTTATTTGAGAGGTCACGAAAGTTTGCAAATATGCCATCTATGTATAGGTCTCTAAATTTTACAAGGCCCACCTGTACATTTCAAGCCTGCAAACTGTGACACTTTAAATAAATGTGAAATAATACTATTGTGCAATATGACAACCCTAGTCGTCTATCTGTACAGTATAGTACAGTGGATAGTGTACATAGCCTTTATTTATGTAAACCAGCTCCTTCCCTTCTTGTGATTTTTTTTAAAAGTTTTTTCTTTTTTCCTTTCCTAACACCAGGGGAGCCACCCCTCCTAAATTTCGTTGTTTGGTACCTGTACTGTAGCAATGACAATAAAGTCCATTCATTCATTCATTCATTCATTCATTCATGTTGCCAAAGAGAAAAAGTTACATCTTGCTTTGCTGGAATAAAGAGGTGGTTGTGACATATTGGACTCTGGATTGAAAAGCTTTGAAGTTTGAAATGTGCTCTAAACTGGGACCATATTCGGAGAGTAGAGACAACAACTGCACTGTTGGTGTATTTAGAGGGAGATAATGGCATCTTAGATGTGACCAGGGCGTGAAGAGAGGACGAGGAACAAGACTTTGCCATCAGGCACCAGCCCGCATCTGAAGAGTGAGTCCAGTGGACGACTTTCTGTATGTTAGCGGCCCAATAATAGAAAAGAAGGTTTGGAAGAGCTAGGCCCCCCATCTGTCTATGCCTCTGAAGTAGTTCTTTGCAGACCCTCTGAGATTTACCACCCCAAATAAAAGATGATATAAGCCTGTCTATAGAATTAAAGAAGGATTTTGGAAGGAACACGGGTAGGCATTGGAATAAATATAAGAATCTGGGTAGGGCATTCATTTTGACCGAATTTACTCTGCCTGCCAAGGACAAGTGGAGAGCATCCCATCTCTGAAGGTCAGATTTAAGTTTGTTTACGAGAGGTTCGAAATTATGTTTGTAGAGGCCTGTGAAGTCACGGGTAATATTAACTCCTAAGTATTTAAAACCAACTTTGGATGTTTGAAAGGGCAAGCTACTCTGGGGGATCTGAAGCGCCAAGGCTTTTAACAGGAAGCATTCGCTTTTAGAGAAGTTCAGCATCCAGAGAAGAGGCCAAAACTGGAGAGTAGCTTTGTGATGTCAGGCATACATGACACAGGGTCGGACACATATAATAACAGGTCATCCGCATATAAAGATAGCTTGTGTTCCGAACCCCATCTCTCTATCCCATGCATAAAGGCTGCAGATTTGAGTGCTATTGAGAGGGGTTCAAGTGCCAAGACAAATAGCACAGGGCTCAACGGACAACCTTGCCGTGTTCCCCTTGACAAGGGAAAGTACTGAGAGCGGGTCCCATTTGTGACCACCGATGCCCTAGGAGAGGAGTAAAGCAACTTAATCCAGGAGATATATTTGGGCCCAAAACCAAATCTTTGTAAAACTTCAAACAGATATGTCCACTCGACCCTGTCGAATGCTTTCTCAGCATCCAGTGAGACAACTACTTCTGGTATAGTATCAGACGCAGGGGAGTGTATCACGCCTAAGAGACGACGAATATTCGAATAGGAGTGGCGGCCTTTCATAAAACCAGATTGGTCTGTTGATATTATATCAGGTAGGATGGGGTCTAAGCGGGTAGCCAGAGCCTTCGCTAGTATCTTGGCATCCACATTCAAAAGTGAGATAGGCCTGTAGGAACCACAGTTTGAAGCAACCTTTCCTGGTTTAAGCAGAAGTGTAATCGATGCCTCTGTAAGTGTTTGTGGTAAAGTTCCTCTGTCCATGGAGTCCTTGTACATGTCTAGAAGCAAAGGGGCCAATTTAGTGGTGAATTTTTTGTAGAATTCGATTGGATAGCCTGGAGCTTTCCCACTCTGCATTCCCCTAATTGATTCAATTATTTCCTGCATTTCCACGGGTCTATCTGCAATTCCTTTTTGAGAGCGATTCATTTAATTTATCAAAAAACTTTAGCATAGGTGAACTGTCAGAAGGTGTTTCAGAGGTATATAACTTTGAGTGAAACGTTTTGAAAGTGTCATTAATTGCAGTTGGATTAACTATGTGTTCGTTTGAAGTATTTATAATCTCTGATATAAATTGAGTGGCAGACCTGCATTTGAGTTGATGAGCCAGAAGTCGTCCTGCCTTTTCTCCATGTTCGAATACTAAACCTCGTGAACGAAGTAATAGTCTCTCAGCCTGATCAGTAGAAGACAAATTATACTGTGTTTGAAGACCCAATCTTTCTTTGTATATCTCTGGTGAAGGGGATATAGAATATTGTCTGTCCAGTTCAGATATGGAGTTCAGGAGGTTAATCTGTTCATTTTGTTTTGCCTTCTTTAACTGGGCCGAATATGCTATGATCTCACCTCTAATGACAGCTTTTAGTGTTTCCCATAATAAAGATGGGGAAGTTGAATCATTTTTGTTTGTTTCAAGGAAATTGTCAATTGTCACAGACACTGTCGAACAGAAATATTTGTCTGCAAGTAAGGCTGTATTTAATCTCCATGGTGGGCGTTCTCTTCGGATCCATCAAGACAGGAGAGTGATCGGATTCAACTATGGTTGAATATTTAATTTTCCTTATTGAAGGGAGAAGTGATTTGTCTATAAACAAATAATCGATCCTGGAGTATGTGTGGTGTACATGTGAGAAAAATGAAAACTCTTTGCTTTGAGGAAAGCTGTATCGCCAGGGGTCCACACATCCTATCTGGGATATAAAAGTGTTCAAAGCTGCAGCCATTTTTGAAGGGGACCTAGATTTAGGGTGGGACCTGTCTAAGCTTGGGTTGATGGCACAGTTAAAGTCACCTCCCAGGATTAATGATTGTGACTGCACATTAGGCATGGACGAAATAAGCCTTTTGATAAAATGTTCATCATCCCAATTTGGAGCATATACATTCGCAAGCAAAACTCGTGTGTGAAAGAGGGAGCCAGAAACCATAATAAATCGACCTTGTGGATCAGAAATGATATCTGTTGGAGTGAATTTAATTTTTTTGTTAATTAAGATTGCTACTCCTCTCGCCTTAGCACTATAATTCGAATGGAATACTTGCCCCACCCAAGATTTCCTAAGTCTATTGTGATCCTTGACTACCAGGTGTGTTTCTTGCAAAAAAGCTATATCAATTTTATGATGCTTAAGATGGTTGAAAATTCTAGTTCTGGTCCATTAAGGCCTTTTACGTTCCAGGAAGTAAAGCTCACTGGTGATCCAATATCCTTCACTGTGCTATTTGGTATATTAGCAATTTAGAATACTTGGTACCGTATACAGGACTTGGAAGGATATAGGCTGTATACCACATTGAAGGTAAAAGTGCAAAAATTATGAGAAATAATAAACGTTAACCAATGATAACCCCAGAGGACCCTGCACCCCCTACCCACTGAACTAAATCCCGATGACCCCCCTCCCACCCCCACCCCTCCCATCCCGAAAAACACCCATGTTCCTATGCTTGCCTTCTGAACACTGACGAGCTGCAGGACCTTAAACTTCTCTTGCCTCTCCCGGTAGGACATCCTAACTACAAAAACCTCCCTCTTCTAAGAGGTTCCCGACATAAGTATATCAATTAAAACATGTAGGCTAGTAACTTATATGAAGTGTAACAATACACAGCAATTAAACACACAGTTTAACCTAAACAAAGCATAAACATATTTGTGTATTATTAACATGACCAACTTGGCAAAGAGCATTGTTAACTATGGTAAACATAAGACCGTGGGCAATAAAACAAAACAAATAAAATCACATCACCGTACTCCTCCGTGTGTGTTTTGCTGCCCTCTGGTGTTGAGCAACTGAACGTCAGTACACAGTCTGTAATTCGCCTCCTCCGTGTGTGCTTTGCTGCCCTCTGGTGTTGAGCAACTGAATGTCAGTACACATTCTAATTAGTGCTTGATACGTACCAGCTTGTAACAACAGTTCTTGACATTAAACTAGTCTTCTCCAGCTGTTGCAGTGTTGATGCGACGATCATAGAACTCTTTAGCCTCTTCGGGTGTCTGGAACTCGAATGTCTTGTTCTGAAAGGTGACGCAGAGTTTGGCCGGGTGGAGCAGACTGAAATGGATCTTCTTGTGATAGAGAGCTGATTTGATGTCGTTAAATGCTGCTGGTTTCTTGGAAAGGGCCGCGCTCAAGTCTGGGTAACATCTGATGACTCTGTCGTGGTAGCGCAATTCATGCTGCCTGGCCCAACGCAGCGCGCGCTCCTTCTCCTGATAGCGAAGGAAGCACACCACGAACGGCCGTGGGGGAGCGCCCTCCCTGGGCTTAGGACGGAGGGAGCGGTGCGCCCTCTCCATCTCCGGTGGTCTCTCAAATACTTCCCTGCCCATGACTTCCACCAATATCTCAGATATGAATTGGATCGGGTCCTGGCCATGTTCGCTGCCTTCAGGTATGTTTACAATGCGTAGATTAACCCGGCGAGATCTATTCTCAAGGTCCTCAATTTTATCCAAAAAGGATGCGTTGGCCGTTTGTATTGACTCCACTGTTTTCTCCGTGGCATTGACTCGTTCGAAGTTTTCACCTGCTATGGTTTCCATCGAGACCAAGCGGCTTTGGTATGAGTTAACAGTGGTTCGCAGGGAATCGACAGAGTCTTGTAATGGTTTAACAGAGTCTCTGATCAGAGTGGACATATCTTCTTTGAGGCTGGCACGTTGTTTTGCCAATTCCGAAATTAACTTCGTCATAGAGAGCGTGTCTTCACCATTGTCGTCCTCCGACTGGCTAGCATTGGTGTTGGATGCTGCGGCCATTGATGCTGCTAGCTTGCTGCTCAGTCTAGATTTAGTTTTTGTCGCTGTATCTGTTTGTTTTCCTTTATAGCTTGGCATTTCTTGTTTGAAACTGAACTATATCTTTATGCCCACAATTTGGGAGTGCTTCGTAAGAGATTAGCTACATGTACAAGTTAGAATATTAGTGAAATGTCGGGAGCTCCTCTTTCTTCTACATAGCCAAACCGGAAGCCCGGTATTGATTTTCAACAGATGTGTGCATCTCATTCATTTCCATTTGGCTTCATGTAATGGTCACTTGCTGGGTGCTGAGGCTTCATCTCCAGGGGGACGGCATTTGAGGACCTCAGGAAGACTGGCGGTTGCTTAGGCAGCAGCTAATAGGAATCCTAACACGGAATACAGAATTTGAGTTCATGTGAGATTTTAGACTCTCCATACTACAAATGAAATCACTAACTATCAAGGATGAAGGACAGAGGAATGACTGACATGGCGTTATGCACCCGCTTTTAATGAGGCTATTATTTCAATCAAAAACTACACACAAAACGTACCCCTGCTGTATGATTTAATGCATTTCTAGTTGATAGAAATACAATACAAATAGAAGTGGAATTTTCAGTTATAATTGCTGTAATACAATAGTTTACCTGTATAATGGGAAGTGCTAGTGTTAGGCCCTACTGTTTACATTAGTTCTCAGTGTTCATGTTTAGCTTTATTATTATTCATGGCTTCATTGATTCTATTGGGTATTGAACGCACCCCAAGGTTTTAAGTTAGAAATGTACAGTATGGGTCCCAAACTGCCAGATGCTAGCAATTGCTGGGCAATTTGCATAATTGGCAACGTTAGCATTAATTAGCATAATCGCCTATATGGACAATATTTCAGCAACTTCGTGGCCGATTTGGATAATGTTGGAGTGGTTTTGGGGGTTATTGAGGATACTGAATCCATTTCTGATATTTTCAAAAATTCTAAATGGCCCTTTAAACCAGAAGTGACCATATTTCAATGTCCGAAGAAGAAGAAGAAGAAAAATAATGATAAGAATAATAATAAGAAGACGAAGACGAAGAAGAAGAAGAAGAAGAAGAAGAAGAAGAAGAAGAGGAAGAGGAAGAAATACAGTCAAAACTTGAAGAAGCAAGTGTGTGTGGGTGTGTGCGTGTGTGTGTGTGTGCGTGCGTGTGTGTGTCTTCTATCTTGTTGTATTTGTTTGCCTGTTATTATTTCCCTGGTGCTATAATAGTATGGGTGTGAAAAGTACTGTACATTATACAACCGTTTGCGTCAGGCCTAACAACACCCCTCAGCTGTGACTTTATACACCATTATACAACAGTTAGTTCAGACCAAGTAATTTGATTGGACAAGAGGCATTCCATGAGTACTGATATACAGTATAACAGCACTGGGACTTTTAACGATGTATCACTCCGCCGCACAGATGTTCTACTAAATGACCGTTAATTAGACTACATGTTTGTGTTCAGGTTACTAGGCAACAGTCCATTTGAAGTTCAGTTGCGGAACTTTTATTTTATTTTTAAAATAAACAAACAAATCATAATCTGTTGTCGCTTATTACTGTTAACTAATAAACCGCGCTGTAGAACTGTTGTATAAAAGGCCTGTGGCCTCGTACCTACAACCGAATCACAACCGTGCTGATGTTCAGTCAGTATAACAGCACTCCCTCTCGTGTGATATTGCTTAATTGTTATGTTCCAATCAGGAGGATCAGGGATTCCACCAACCAGGAGATGGGCGGGGCCTTACATACTTGAGAATGTTTGGTTGCTAAACACATTTCATTCTAAATCATAAAAATGCAATTACATTTGAATATGATAATGTTACAATAAATCATAGTAACTTCTTCAGAATGGTTGAGTTTAGAATGTTTGGTTGATAGGGGCAAAGTGTTCCGTTTTGGTAATAACTATAAAGACAAGACATTCTCTGAAACTACAGTGTCAAGACGTTTTCTCTGCTCTTATATCCATTTATTGAAAATGAGCTGCTATATTCAGCAAAATCAGCCTTCACCAAAGGTCATGGTACAAGGAAGACGTTGTCTTTCTAATCAAATTCGATCAACAGTGGTAAGAATCAAAAGAGTATCTATAAGGCCAATGCACACGGCGTGCGATTTTTGTCGCCGGACAAAATTCGATTTTGAAGTTTGAATTGAAGTCTATGAGAAAATCTCATTCCAATGCACACGACCCCGATTTTAATCGCACCGCGAAAATTCGATTCCATTAGTTTTGAATGGGACAAAGCACATGGCGGCCGATTTTTGTCGCACTGTCAAATTTTGTCAAGGTTTGTGGTGCGACGGATTATTGCATCACAATGGGACAATTGGGAAAACTTCAACTGGTCTATCTAAATTAATTGAGTCACTCATAACGGGGAGAGAGACTGGAGCATACATTTTACACGCGTCTTTCGGTCATAGACAGCTAGCTTGCTGAGCATCAACTAATTTTCCATAACGTAAAAAGGAGGCGGTTGGTTGTGGGTCTACGAGATTCTGCAGTCTCACAATGAAATGAGAGTTCAACTTGGTCAACAGTTGAGGCTTTAGTGTACAGGAGGACCGCTCCAGACAACTTCAGGTTGAACAGACAGGAGTTTGACGTGGATCTGGGAGAGATTGGAGCCGTCGTCTCCAAGATGCCAACCACATTGCGAGAGTATAAAATATGTGCTTTAAGGAGGGTATTGTAGTGCCAAAAAACGAGAGTCGTAGGCGGAGCGGAGACATTTCGGAGCTAGCATCAAAACACTAGTCTATTACGGTACTGTACTGTTATAAACTGTTTAATAACAGCTTCTGTTACAAATTAATTGTAACAGTTGTTTGTTTCTACCTGGCTGGCCCTGGCTCACAAACAAAGAGGTGGCTAGCTGGCTAGCTAACATTTCGGAGCTAGCATCAAACGTCTATTACGTTACTGTACTCTTATAAACTGTTTAATAACAGCTTCCAATACAAACGGAACCAAATTAATTGTAACAGTAGTTTGAAAAACATTAGTGTAACATACATAATACATACATGCAATTTCAAATTACAAATAATATAGTGTTGTCAGGGCTTGACATTAAGCTTTTTCAGTGAACTTATCTATAACTTTGCATACCTGCATTCTTATGAATATGTTGGTTTTGTTTATACGTGCTTTAGGGAGGGTATTAAGTTATTTAACATGATGGCATATATTTACATGTGAATAAAATATTACTAAAAAGGTATTATCATTGTTGTTATTTGTATTTTGTACTGTGCAGCCAAAAAGGCTATCGTAAATCTTTGAGCAAGTAACGTTATTTATACTTATAATATATACTATACTATATATATTATATTAGTTTACTCAAAGATCTACGATAGTGTTTTTGGCTGCACGGGGTTGCCAGATTTCTAGCACGACTGAATGACCAGCCAAATTGTACACACGTTGTATAGACACTGTCCACTGAAAACCGGACATCTGGCAAGCCAAAATTAATATTTACTCTACTGTACGTACGTTGTTAAGTGAAATGCGTTATATATGTCCTCAGTTGAATATATTGTGTTTATCCTATGCCCAGGTTAATGAGGGGATGCAGTGCTGTTGTTGTACCACTGGGGGGCGCTGCATAAGACTGCAGGCTTGTGTGTTGTTAATATTGTAGCGAACGGGAACTTGGTAGTGTAACTCGCCCCATGCGGGGGGTCGAACCCCGATCTCCCGCATAACCTCGCTAACCACAACACCAAGAGAGTTAACTCCCTTGGTGGAGCTGCTAACGGACCTCGGGGGGGTTGGTGGAACAGCATAGGTATAGGAAAGTGTAGCGAACGGGAACTGGTAGTGTAACTCGCCCCATGCGGGGGTCGAACCCCCGATCTCCCGCATAACCGCCGGCCACAACACAATAACAAGAGAGTTAACTCCATTGGTGGAGCTGCTAATGGACCTCATACAGGTTCGTTACAATATGTTGATGTGTTGATGCACTTGTCCGAGTTGTTGTCTACCATTCTAAGTTAGCTCGGCTGAGCGAAAGAGTTTTATTCCTTTTGGTGAGGAGAAAATAAAACCATGCCCGAGGGCAAAACAGTTCATCGTCTCCGATATTGATTCTCCCCGAGTGCAACGTAGGTGGAAGCTGCCATCATAAACGTTAACATACGTGTATGTAATTTACCGGTAACCTGAATGGATGACGAAAAGCTCATAACTTGTCAACCAGTCAACCTGACATCTTCAATTGTGGATGGAGCAATCATCTATTTTAACGGTTTGACAGTCAAGGGCAAGATATGAACATCACCATCAGCCAGCCACTACACCTATATAGCCCACATCTGCAACTATACACATTACTAGCTATACGAATTACTGCATGCATGATTTATTTCCGTGTCATGCCACATAGCTACACGGCCCATCTCACATACAAGACGCCTATATTACATAATAATAACAATCGAGCATGTAGGCACAATATTGTAGCGTGAACGCAGGAACATTCGTCAGCCAGACGGACTTACATATTGAGCCTCATCGGTTGGACGCAGTGCACCACTCAGACCCCACGGGGGGGTCTCAAATACCCGGCGAGTTATGTGCCCTTTTAATTATTTACTATTCAGCCAATATGTCCAATGTTTGTCTTATTTATAGGCCTATGATTATTTGAATGAGATGAATTTGTACTACTGTATATTTATGATGATTAATTGAGATAGACCATCATCTGAAGCAGACGTACAGCGATCCCGCAAGAGAGCAGGAGTTGGGAGAGTGCAACATCCTCATAGACCCCCCTGAACCGGAAGAGCAATTCGACATGTCGGAGCTGCAGCTGAAGGAAGTCAGGGAGGTTGTCCGCAAAGCAAGGGCAAGCTCTGCTCCAGGACCGAGTGGCACTTCATACAAAGTGTACAAGAACTGTCCCAAACTCCTGCTGCGTCTGTGGAAAATCCTGCGAGTCTTCTGGAGAAGGGGGAGGATACCTGAACAATGGAGAGTGGCTGAAGGGGTTTGGATCCCGAAGGAGGAAAACTCCACTCAGCTAGACCAGTTCCGCATCATCTCCCTGCTGTGTGTTGAGGCAAAGGTTTTCTTCAGCACTGTTTCCAGACGGCTGTGTACCTACCTGGCAAAGAACACCTACATCGATACATCCGTCCAGAAGGGCGGTGTGTCAGGAATGCCAGGTTGTCTGGAGCATACCGGCGTGGTGACACAGCTCATTCGGGAGGCCCGAGAGAACAAAGGCAACCTGTCAGTGTTGTGGCTTGACCTGGCAAATGCATTCGGCTCCATTCCACACAAGCTGGTTCAGTTCACTTTGACGAAGCATCATGTCCCCAGCAGGTGTAGAGACCTCATCGCTGATTACTACAGCAATTTCAGGATGAGGGTCTCTTCAGGAGCAATAACATCCAGTTGGCACAAGGTGGAGATCGGTATCATCACAGGGTGCACTATCTCTGTGACACTGTTCTCCCTAGCCATGAACATGCTCACCAAGTCTGCTGAGCCAGAGTGCAGAGGGCCCCGAACGAATTCCGGACAACGGCAACCACCCATCAGGGCATTCATGGATGACCTCACAGTCACGACAGAATCAGTCCCAGGCTGCCGGTGGATTCTGAAGGGACTCGAAAAGCTAGTGGAGTGGGCCCGGATGCGTTTCAAACCCGCCAAATCAAGATCGATGGTGCTGAGGAAAGGGAAAGTGGAGGACAAGTTCCGGTTTACCATCACAGGCACAGCCATCCCAACTATCACAGAGAAGCCAGTCAAGAGCTTGGGCAAGGTTTTTGACTGCTCTCTGAGAGACACAATATCCATCCAGTCGACCTGCACTGAGTTGGATGGCTGGTTGAAATCCGTGGACAAGTCAGGCCTACCCGGGAAGTTTAAAGCCTGGGTTTACCAACATGGCATTCTTCCCAGGATCCTGTGGCCCCTCCTTGTCTATGCGGTCCCTATCTCAACAGTGGAGACCTTAGAGAGGAGGGTCAGCAACCACCTCCGGAGATGGCTTGGATTACCAAGGAGTTTGAGCAGCACCGCACTCTACGGGAACACCAACAAACTGCAACTGCCCTTCAAATCCTTGGAGGAGGAATTCAAGGTGACAAGAGCCAGAGAAGTGGTTCAGTACAGGGACTCAAGTGATCCGAAGGTGGCTAATGCAGGGATCCAAGTGAGGACTGGCAGGAAGTGGAGGGCAGAGGAAGCTGTTCAAGAGGCAGAGGCGAGGCTGCGTCACAGGAGCTTGGTGGGAGTGGTCACACGAGGTCGAGCTGGGCTTGGATCCTTTCCAACTCCCCAAATGAACACCAGGGGGAAGGAAGGGCGCCGCCTTATTCAGGAAGAGGTGAGAGCAGCAGTGGAGGAGACAAGAACCTGCAAGGCAGTGGGAATGAAGCAACAGGGAGCTTGGACGAGATGGGAGAATGCGGTTGAGAGGAAGGTGACCTGGGCTGAGCTTTGGAAAGCCGAGCCTCACCGCATCAAATTCCTCATCCAGGCAGTCTATGATGTGCTTCCAAGCCCGTCAAATCTGCACACATGGGGCATAGCAGAGACACCAGCATGCCAACTGTGTTCCAAGCGAGGAACCCTGGAACACATCCTCAGCTGCTGTACAAGGGCCCTTGGAGATGGACGGGACAGGTGGAGGCATGACCAAGTCCTGAAGACCATTGCTGAAGCCATCAGCGCAGGACTTGTGTGGGCAAAGCAGTTCCGACCCTCCAAGAAAACCATCGCCTTTGTCAGAGCTGGGGAGCAGCCAACCCCTGCCAGGAAAACATCTGCAGGCATCTTGACCTCTGCAAGAGACTGGCAGCTGTTGGTTGACCTTGAACATCAGCTGAAGTTCCCCAGCCACATTGTAGTCACCACCCTGCGACCAGACATTGTTCTCTTGTCTGAGTCCACCAGGCAAGCAGTGCTGCTGGAACTGACAGTCCCGTGGGAAGACCGCTTGGAAGAAGCCTTTGAGAGGAAGCTCTCCAAGTACGCGGGACTGGTCAGTGACTGCCAGCAGGCTGGTTGGAGAGCGAAGTGTTTCCCAGTAGAGGTTGGTTGCAGAGGATTTGTAGCCCGTTCCTTGGCCAGAGCCTTCAGCAGTTTGGGAATCGAGGGAGAGAGAAAGAGGAGAGCCATCCGCAGTACCACCAATGCGGCAGAGAGAGCCTCTAGATGGCTGTGGCTCAAAAGAGGAGAGCCATGGAGTCATGGTAGCTAGTTAGCCATCTGGACACAAGCTGGGGTCTGATCAGCCCCGGCTGGGTCACCTGGAGGAGGGTGTATGATGTTGAAAGACCTGAAACGCCCGATGATTCCAGGAACATCACTGAAGATGTGTCCAGAGGCATCAGTAGATGCATGTACACAGATGCATGATCAGTTGTGGAAGTTGAGTCCTAGGGGCGAATAGCTAGATGTTGGACTGTCTCCGTCCTCCGAATCTATGTCTGCCTGATCATCGCCCATAATAATAAAGTGGCTTTTATAATACACCTTTCTGGCTGTGTGTTTTGTGCGCTCCCTCTCCTGACATTTTACCAATACCCCTAAATCAGGGGACCCACATATTTTATCACAATATGTCCAGTTGTATCTTGTAGAAATTGTGGAAGCAAGGCAAGCAATATTGGTAGAGCCTATTGTAATCAGCCTGCCTGGTCCGACTACGTAACAATAAAGTAACAATTGAGAATGGAATGTTGTGGTGCGACAAAATCGCATCGCACGCCGTGTGCATTGGGATGAGATTTTCTATGATTTTCTCATAGACTTCAATGGTGTGAGTTGAAAATCGAATTTTGCGTTGCGACAAAATCGCATTGCACGCCGTGTGCATTGGCCTATACTATACTATATATTTTTCTTGAGGAGAGGCTTGGGAATCATTGCTCCTATCATACTGTATATGTCAGTATCTCATGTCCAGGATACATTTAAGAGCTTATAGAGGTTGCTTTTTATACGTTCAAAAACCATGGGTGTGTGACCTTCAGTTCAGACAAAGCCTTTGGTCCAGAAGTCTGGTATCAGGCGGTCCACCCTCCCTCCATCACGTCCACTGGTGCTCTCTGCTGCAGGGGACGGAGGCAGGCGTGCGCCCCAGCCGCAGTTCACAACTTCAGTGAGTACCTTTCTATCCACTAAACTCTCCTCACAACTTCAGGTGTTTTGAGAAAAAAACAAAACACATTGCAGCATGAATTATTAAAATTAGTTCATTTTTCTCCAGCCTACCTCTCATCAGCCTCACACCCCAGCGCAGGCGGCCGCCCCCTGCCTCTTAGACGGCTACAGCCAACAGAAGAGAGAATTCCTCCACCGAAACTACATCACCTTCTGGAAATACCAGCACAACATTCTCAAGGGGCGTGCTACTACAGGGATCTGATCGACAGGGCAGAGTGTGTCCACAGGGCATACAGAGAGACCTGCAGGACCCTGGCGTCACAGCAGAGGAAGAGAAAGGCAGAGGAGGAGTTGGGGCCTGCACGGAGGAGAACGTGTGAGCTGGTCTGACCAGCGGTGGCTCAGTCCTGAGGAGAGGAAGGAGGAGGATCTGCTTGCAGATATGCGCTTCCTGTCTGTCACAGACAAGTAACTCTCCACCTCTGACTGACAGCTCGATCCCTCCTCTACTTTGAAAGAACTCAACCCCAATGTGTTGAATTAATAGAGATTTATTTGAAGTAATATTAACATTTCTGTCAGCATACATAAATAAAACAATTATAAATAACAGTGTTTTTTTGAGTGAGATATGTGTATCCTTTGGAAATCATTTCAAAAGGGTGTGTTAAGTGACAGAAAGGAAGAGTGTCAAGTGTGTGTGTGTGTGTGTGTGTGTGTGTGCATGTGCCTGTGCGTGTGTGCGAGCGAGCGTGCGTGCGTGTGTGTGTGCGCGCGTGGCGATCCACTGTCTTGTTGTATTTGTTTGCCTGTTATTATTTTGTATCTAACAACATAACTTCAATGTGACGGTCTTTATTCAAATACCGAATGGTTCTATGCCATGAAATCAGTTGTTTAGTGCCTACTCTGGACAAGGCCCTCAACCCACAACGAGAGAGCACCACTGTGTCTGAGCGTGTGCACCTAGTTTGGGGGAAAAAGAGGAAGAGAAGAGAGGGGGGTATGCAAAAGTGTTACCTAAAGTAAAAGACAGCTTATATAATCATCGACGGTTGATGGAAAGAGGAGCAGTGAGCTGTTTTGAAATCAGGCAGACGTGTGAGTCATGCTGCATGATTTATAACCATTTATGTTAAACGGCCACCAATTCTGATGTAGCCGACCCTGTAAAGAGGAGCAGCTCATCACTATCAAACTGCCTGACTAGTGACTACACCGATGTTTTGTATCACAAGGGGAGGTCACACAGGTCCGTACATCAAGGAGGGAGCATGGAAATAAGTCAAAAGTGTACTGCAACAATAATGAATTGACCACTTGTTTATTCAATAGAATAAAAATCATCATCACCATATGCACACCATCGACAGCTCTCATCTTGACGGAGGGCGTGTCCAGAGAGAAGGAGGGCAGGTCCAAGCGGGCTTTGGACACCATTGCCTGAGATTTTACTTAAACTCTTTTGGCTTACTTTTTTTTGGGGTCTTTGTACTTTTGGCTAAAAGACAGTCACTGCTCCCATCCTCCCAGAGCCCAGCATGAGCCTAGTATGAGCTGGCTGGTTTTCCCTATACGACTCAAAATCTGCTAGACTGATCTGATCCTGGATCAAAACAATTATCTGGATCATTAGATTAAAGGACTTGAACTACTGGTCCCAGAGGACACACCAACCAGCCCACAGCAGGGGGGTCTCCTGGATGAAACAGCAAGACAGGCTACCCTGGTTAAACCCAAACTCTACCCTTCATTACCTGGGTAACTGGGAGACAGGGCTTGTTCAGAACTTCAACTCAGTCACACTGTAACACTTATATGACACATACTGCCACCTTACATGCTGGTGGAGATAGAAATCGGAAGACGGACTCATTGTAATGCATGTCATGGAATCCATTCCTCATTCCATTCCATGCATTCCAATGAGCCCGTCCTCCGATTTCTACCTCCACCAGCCTCCCCTGCACCTTACATTACAACACCTCGTTCAGTACATGTACAGTATGTACATACTGTCTTACAGTACAGTATTTGTGTTGTGATTTGGATTTGTTCAGTGTCTCAGCAGGATTCTACAGTTAAATGCGGGGGAGGATGGACAAGTAGCAGTCAGTAGAATCCATGGGGAGTTTAGCCGAAAGTGCACACCCTAACGCTTTCTCTGTGCCATCTAGCCTCCCTGGGAGAAGGGGCCAAACGATTACAGATAAAGAGGACAGAGAGCAGGTATTAACAAGCAACACACTATCTAAAGGACGGGGTTAACCCTATGTAAAATCAGCAACAGAAAAAATGCTGTTCTAATTTTTTTTTTTTTTTGAGCCAGAGCAGGTAAATAACTAGCTGAAATCCTGAGAAGAGCGACTCTAGAGAGAAATCAATGTAGAGCTAATCTCCCCAACACCCTGGCCCCCCCCCCGCTAGCTCTAACAAATGGACGTTTCAATCATGGAGGCAACTGTTGCTAATGGAAAAAGGAATGTATGTCCCCGTTTGATTTCCTGGATCTATAATTGGGACTTTGGCATTTACATTCACACATTGTGTTTCAGGTGCCAAAGCAATCAGTCGTTGTTATGACTGCTAGCTATCTACAAGCGAATACACATAGGTTATTTTGCCTGTGCGGGTTTCTTTTTGTAATACTCCAGTGAGCGCCTGTTTCTTGGCCTCCAGCAGCATGGTTGAAGCTCAGCCAGTTGATGTAGTGACAAAGAAGGCTATTTGGGTGCCAGTGTTACAGTACGGCAGTACCCAGTACGAGGAGAAATGTAATGATGTGTGTTTGGTGCTTGGCCAGGTTGGCACCGTCCTGGCACCCCGCTGGTGGAACGAGCTTCCCGCTGCTGTCAGGACTGCAGAGTCACTACCTAATCTTCCGCCATAGACTAGAGACCCATCTCTTCAGGCTACACCTTAACTGTCCCTCCTGAAACCCCCCCCATCCCCTCTACCCCTATGTACAGTTTCTCTAAGTACTATACGGTATATATATATATATATAAACATAATTCTACCTTCTTCAAGCAGAGATTACTTTTCTTGCGATGACTGATGGATAGATGATTCACTTGCTTACTTAGGCAAATGTATTTGCTGTAAGGCGCTTTGGATAAAGGCGTCTGCTAAATGCCCAAAATGTCAATGTAAATGTAAATGAGTTGTGTCTCAGAACTGCGTTGATGGACATACTGTATCCAGAAAGGTGTCCTTCTAAAAAAAATCTTTTTTTCTGGCACATGAGACAGACCATGAGTGGTGGGGGGGATGAAGAGTTTTGACCCTGTGTCTGGGTTCATTTTAGCAGATGGGGATCTCGATAAACAGAGCCCCGTCTGCTAAACAGAGCCCCGTCTGTGTGTGACTTTTGCACATAGTGCACATAGTTTGCAAAGTGCACGATGACTGTCATTCATGTGTTGGAGATATTAGTCATGCATGCTTCCTCGGACCCCAGGAAGACTAGCTAATGTCATGGCCTTAGCTAATGGGGATCCTAATAAACAAACAAACAAACATGCTGGTGCACACACAGCCTGCTTCAGTACAGTCACTCTAGATCCATGTGGGACTTATAACGGTTGGGGTCACCATTTCCTGGATGACTCCTTGGTGCCTCTCTCTGGCACCCCCCGGACCCCAACCGTAACAGGTACTCATGTGTGTGTGTGTGTGTGTGTGGGCATGTTTCACATGGCTGAGCTGGCCTGCGTGCCGAGACAGCTGCGTGGGCTCTCTCAGTTTGCCAACTTTTATTTCTGTTCCCACAATCCCTCTTTTTGTCTGCGTGTGACCTCCTTTCCATTATTCACACAGTTTGCATTGCTGGAGTGCTGATTGTGGGCCGCAGTTGACATTTGGTTATGCCTCTTCAAATGCAGTATAATAATGAAAATCACATTGGGAGGCTGATGAAACCGCTCAAGTCGTTGAGCGAGGGACTGTCGTCAGGCTCTGTAGGGAAATCAGACTGAGGAACAGGCTTTGTTGAACCTACTTGTCAAATATACTGAAGCTATATTGTATTTCTCTGTCTCTCACACCAGGTAGGTAATGTATCTGTAAAAAAGAAAAAAAGGACAATAGAGAAATAAGAGCACAAGTGCAACTGATCCCATGGAACTGGATACACAATCACGTATCCACTCGGATTTGTTTTCTTCACTGAAAACAATGTGATGTCAGATTGCTTTTCACAACCTCTCTCTGTTAATTAGCATGCATTTAGAGAGATGTACTCTCCTGCTAATCACCTGTACGGGAAAAAAAAGAAAACAAGTATTCATCCTCGTCTCCATGCAATGTGTGGCATCGTCAGCTTCAGCTCACCATGGCAACAGGCTTCGTCGCCAGCAGTGCTGTGTTGCATCCAGGTGGGTCCCTATCTGAAGCCCAGGGTTAAAGAGCCCCAAACCCCATCACAGGCATTATGCCAAGCATAAGGCTCGCCATTATCACCACAGGAACACACAATCCCCAATGTAATCCCTGTAAGAATTCCTGAAATTACTGAAAATGGTACAGAATGTAGAAAGGGTGGGGGTATCGTTATGTCACATATTATGTTAGCGTTGCAGAGAGATACTGTGATGCAGGCTAGGTTAGTAGTATGAGTAATAATGATGTGGAGATGTGGAGGCAAAGGAAAGGAAAAGCCCTAGCCTGTAGCGTAGCAGAGTAGCTACCCTCTACTCACATGTGTGACACGTGTCAAGGTCATTTTTCTTTTTTTTCCAGAAAACAGTTAGAAGATATGGTTATTTGAATGTTGGTACACCTCAAACCAAATACTGGAGAAACTCGCTACAGTTGCTACTAGCGAGCGGCTAAGAAAGAACATTGCTATGAACATCTAACTGCATGTTTAGCACATCACAACATGCTGATAGAACATCAACATACTAAAAACACAAAACTACACATAATTAGATGATCATATAGTCCTTGCTTTTGAACACGTCCTAAAACGTAAGTTTGTTTACAAGCCATACGGCAGACAATACAGTGAATCCAATTATTAAGTATTTAGTGATCCTAAAACTGTTGTTTGTTATATCGAGTGGGCTCTTCAACACGTAATATTAAAAAAAAGGAAAACACATAAAAAAGAAAAAGAAAGAAGCTTTTTGGTCATTTGCGCGACTTGAGAATAGGCTAGGTGCACGATCTCACTACTTCCTGAAAGGCAACTGGTATGAACATATCCTGTCTCACTCTATTGGTTTAATTGATTAATCAGCTGTGCGGTAAACCGTTGGAACACACAGTGCACAGCTGATTAATCAATTAAACCAATAGAGTGAGACAGGATATGTTCATACCAGTTGCCTTTCAGGAAGTAGTGAGATCGTGCACCTAGCCTATTGCTGACATGCGCACTCAACCACTATAAAACTGCATTTGAGAAATAAGGAGAGAGAAAAGAGAGGATGACCAGGGGTAAAAGCAAACTAAAGGAGAACTAAATGGCACATAAAACACTAACTGTCACACAGAAATGTAGAGAGTGTCATGAGCTTTCTCTGCCAGCATAAACTCTGACTGTGCGTGCGAACTCTGGGCGACTTGGCAGACACAAACAATTACTAATCAGCAAACCAAAACATGCAGAGGGACACTCCCGCCCGTAAAACGACAAATCAATCATCGCGAAAAAGCACAAAAAAACACATACAAGCAACAGACGTACAGTAGCAGCCACCCCTAAGTGGTGATTGGTTGTTTGTCGTACCTCATCCATATGATCTGGACATGGCATCAGCCGCAACATCATCCCTGCCTCCATCAAAAGGCATCAAATAATACTCTGGGAAAAAGCGAGGACATTTCTGGGTGCATGAGCTAAGCTCAGCGACACGGTCTCCAACAGTCTGGGTACATACATAGTCCAGTCAATTTCTCAAAGTATCATTAACCAACCACTTCTCCTGAAACAGAATGTGCCTCAAAAAATATCTGAGGGATTCCTGGTTGTCACCAGCAAAAACCAGGAATATCAGAACAATAGTGACGGACTCTTGACTGTTGTTGAACGTTATTGACCATCCTCCTGTCAGACCTGGCAGCCGAGAGACACAGGATCAATTTCACAGACAGAAATTGCATCTTCAAAGACAGAGGAAAGATTGCCGTCCCGTTTCTGTTCAAGTGGTGTTCCAACACCAATTTTCACACGGTAGGGCACAGAATCAATTTCCTCAGAAACTGCATCACTAAAGACAGGCAGGAGTGGCATCCTTTCTCTGTTCACCCAACAGTACTCTGGACAGAGGGAGCTTCTCAGGCCCAACACATCCACCTGTATCATCCACCCGCACCGCTAATGTAGGGCCAGGGGACCATACCTAACCCAGGTCAGGTTGTGAAATGAACGTATCACATATAGACCAACAAATCATCACATCAGGGCTCGTAGCTGTCGCACGAGTAACAACACAAGCAGACAATACCTCAGAGTCTGTCTGTTCAAGTTCAAGTACACACTTCAATGTTTACTGTACATTGGGGGCACTCCACAAAAAAGCACAAAAAGCAAAAAAAATCACTCCACAAACACTTTACCACCAGTCTTTCCCCAAAATGAAGGAAGCACTCTCCACAGGAAGACCACTCCCGCCGCGACAGGACACGACGCTAGATCAGATTTGAACGTGACAGGCTGAGTCCTGAGTGACAACCCAGCCCACAACACCTTCATATGGTGAGAAAAAAAATTGCTGTGTGAACGTACAGTACAGTGAGCCTTGCATACACACGCCAGACATACACACCTTGATACAGTATGGTTGAACTGGCAGCACAGCACCCCATTCACAAGCACGCACGCACGCACGCACACACACACACACACACACACACACACACATATTCTTAGTGAACCAGCTATCCTCTTTCTCATTGATCTCCTATGTGTCTGAATGTGTGGTTGCTCTGCTGGACGCATGTACGCACACACACTCACACACACACACACACACACACACACACACACACACACACACACACACACAGACACACACACACACACACACATTCTTAGTGAATAGTGCTATCCTCTCTCTCATTGACCTCCTATGTGTCTGAATGTGTGGTCGCTCTGCTGGAGCATATTGGTAGCTGCCTATCCGTTTACTCAAGGGAGCCTTCAGACCAGAGCCTCATCCCTTATCCCTTAAGCACCCGTCCTGCTCTAGTGAAGGGGCCTAGGCCTCAGGTATAGCCACATCTGGACTCATATGGAACCAGGAGCTACTGTAAGCACTGTCTGTCTCTGACCTCGGACATTTGTTTGTCTCTCAGTTTAGACTTTAGGAATTATATCTCCCAGACTACCCAACACTGGTAACTCATTACATTGGGTCGTTCCTATACCTGCATGGTAACACTGTATTTACCTTATACATTGTACTAACAATGTGCTATATAATATTTTGATAACTGTTTTATAACTCTGCATAGCATACAGTGTTGTTTTCTTCAGTAATTGCAGCACACAATCAGCTTTTTATGAAGTCTTTCTTGTGGTGTTGTAGCCAGATTGTTTATGGTAGCAAAACCTAGCCATGGCAACAGATCAACATCTAAGTCAAAAACGTGCACACATGTCAGGCTCTTTTATGCTGTTTGACCTGGTTTCTCTTTTATGTCTCAATGTATGTCATTCAAATAAAACACTATTCAGAGATGATGCATGCAATTCTGTATATAATGACAGATCATTTCCTCTTCAATGGTATTAGGCATTGAGACATATAACACATCACATGGAAGTTGGAATTTTTGGGGGACATACGTAGCCTTCAGTGTGGCCGCACCTACTCTCTGGAACTCCCTCGCCATAGTGATCCGCAACGCCCCCACCCTGGATTAGCCCTGAAAACCCATCTGTTCACCAAGGCCTTTAGTCCCTAGTCAATGTTTCAGTTTTGCTTTGTTTGTTTTCTGTTTTGTCTGTCTGACCAGCTTAGAATTGTAAAGCGTCCTTGGGTTGTTTGAAAGGCGCTATAGAAATTAAAGTTATTATTATTATTATTATTATTATTAAGTTGATGAAACAGCTCTTCTTAGACTTATTCTTTGTTAATGGGATTCACATACTGTAGCATGTAAGTAAGTGCAGCGAGAGAGAGGAGCTGTGTGTCTCACTGGTGGGATGACGTTGCCCCCTTGTGGTACAGAAAGGAAGGATTGACAATGTCCTTGAATAGAGATGTATTGTTATATCACATCCATAGGTGGACTGGGCTTGTTGCATTTTACAGTCAGTGTGTGAGAGAGAACATATAGGCTAGGCTTTGTTGTGTTGCACCATACTAGTCAACACATACTAGAGATGCTACCTTGTTTGAGGGTTTATGATGAGTTAGGGTTTATGAGTTTTTGTGATACTGATAATTGTGCCTTTAGTGTAGCCAATCTTTTCACCTTCATAGTCTGTACCACTCTGGGTGCACATGATAATATGAAACAGTTGAATGCAAATCTATACATCTATTAATCTATTTGAAGAATTCTTACATATATTAATCTATGTGAAGAGTCTATAAACATGAATCTATGTCAAGAGTTCTTACATATATGAATCTAGGTGAAGAGTTCTTACATAATTAATCTATGTGAAGAGTCCTTACATATATGAATCTATGTGAAGAGTTCTTACATATATGAATATATGTGAAGAGTTCTTACATATATTATGAATATATGTGAAGAGTCCTTATATGAATCTATGTGAAGAGTCCTTACATATATGAATCTATGTGAAGAGTCCTTATATATGAATCTATGGGAAGAGTCTAACCCAGTAATAAGGTAGCCCCCTCTTTCCACATTGGAGGGCAGTATTTTCCAACATATCCAATGCAATAGTCCACAGCTGCTCAATCGAAGTAAAATAAGATACTGTATACAGTAAAAGTCACTAATATTGTGGTACATTTTTACATGAATATGTTACGCATCCAATGCAGAAGGTTGAAGTCAAGGGATAGAATGGAGGTGATATATAATATACAGTGCTCCCCACAAGTATTGGAAAGAGGAAGCATGTTGTCTTCTTTTAGCTCTATACTCCCAACAGTTTGGATTTGAAATACTGCGATACTATGAGGTTAAAGTACAGATTCTCAGTTGTAATTACATTTTTCCTTTTTTTCTGATATGGTATTGGTATTCACCATTAACAACCCTTTTTATACATAGTCCCCCTGCTTCAGTGTACCACAAGTATTGGAAAATTGCCTTGATAGATGTTTCTGGTTACAGTTTTTCTCAATTGCTAAAACACATTTCACAAAACTTTCCTCCATTTTCACAAAACTCTAAACACAACACACTTTTCTAAAGCTACATAAACAAAACCACACCTTCTCGCTTCAAAACTCAAACGTTCACACCAAAACAGCTGCTCAAAGCCTGCAAAAATGTAAACACTATAAGCATCATTACAGACTACAACAAAACAACTGAAAACACAATGTTCAGTGTGTGAGAATGTTCTTTTTTTTCACAACTGCCAAAGCACATTTTTAGAAACCTTACAGTATCTGTTCTCAGAATATATCACTGTAGAGTATTGGGCATTCATAGATGTGTGTGTTTCATATGAACAGTATGTACATCTACAGAAAATACAGTATGTATGTTGTTGGAAAATATCCTTTTACAGTATGTATATGTTCTTCATGAATGTTTTACTGTAATGCTTGGCTAATTTTACTATATAACTAAAAGACATTACAGTACAGTAATTCGAACTTGATCTTATGTGTGGACAATCGACTTCTTTCTAAAGGGATCTCTTGACCATTCTGAAGTACGCATTCACCCACAGGGGTGGGTGAGAGTTACAGTAATTGAAATAGTATAACTTCCTTCAATGTTACGGTACATGTGGGAATACGGTACATGTGGGAAAACTAGGGTTAGGGTTAGGTGCTAGGGTGACTTGGTACATGCTGGCATGTCTAACCCTAACCCTAACCGTAACCCTAACCCTAACCCTACCCCTAATCCTAACCCTAACCTTACTGTAACCCTAGCACCCTAGCACCTAACCCTAACCCTAGTTTCCCCACATATATGATAGTCATGCATAAAAATAAATCTGCGCTCCCTGTCTAACGTTATATCTAACGTTACATATTTTACATTACAGTAAGTCTGCTTTTGCATGATAGTCATGCATTTTTAGATATCTATTTCCCCCCTTTTTCCCGAAATGTTACTAAAGTTCAGCCGCGAAGTTGTTGCACTGTTGTCCTATCGAGTTTTACGTAAATAAAGGTTTGAAAAAATGTACCGTATTCCCACATGTACCGTAACATGTACAATACTGTACTGTATCACAACTCAATGCAAACACACACACACCACAATCATTTGCAACAAGTGTCTTAAATTTTGAGTCGTTATGTTTAATGAATGAAGCCAGGTGTGTTCATTGTGTTCAAATTTTGCTGACTGTGGCAAGCATTTTGCATCACATGAGCTTTAATTTGAGAATTTGAGCAGAGTTTTTTGCAACTTGTGTTTTAGCAAGACAAAATGTGTTTAGATTTATGAGAAAAGGAGGATTGTGTTTTGTGAATTGTGTCTTCATGTGAAATGTGTTTATGGTTTTGGCAAATGGGAGCTAGTTTTATTAAATGTGTTTAGAGAACTGGTCATTTGGTTTAGAGAATTGGCTTTTGTGTTTTAGCAATTGGGAAAAACTGTAATCAGAATCTGGTGTTCCGTCACATCATTTGTGCAGGCATAAGAGAGCAATGTCTAGTGTTGAGGTTGGTAAGGAGACCCAGCCACCATTCATCGTATTACTTCTTCTGATGACATCACAGCTCTGAAAACCTCATAACATTCCAGGGGATGGGGCTCTCATCCTCACTACAAACATAATATATACTATATGACTACCTGCACATGATTACTTGAACACTACCTGACTACTACTTGACTACGTACTGTATCATATCTGTATGATATTGCATAGTGATAGCATAATGATATTGCATTTCATCATATTGTACCCTGTACAGTATTTTGCGCTGCTGTTTCTACTGCAGTACAACTGGTATCTCTATAGTAAGTAAGTAAGTAAGTAAGTAAGTAAGTAAGTAAGTAAGTAAGTAAGTAAGTAAGTAAGTAAAGCTTTATTTATATAGCACCTTTCATACAAGAAATGCAGCTCAAAGTGCTTTACAACAGGAATAAGAACATAAAGTGAATATAAAAACATATATAAAAACATATACAGTACATGCATAGAATGAATATAAAAGCAGGGCAAAACACTAAAAAGAAAAGGTAAAGATCTAACTTTCCATATCCCTTTCATCTCCCTACCTTACACAGTCTTTCTGTACTTCCCACTGGCTTTCCACCAGCACCACAAATAGTTTTTTGGAAAAGGTCTGTCTCAGTCTCTGTGTACGTTCTCAGTCTCTGTGTACGTTCTCAGACGTTCTCAGTCTCTGTGTACGTTCTCAGTCTCTGTGTACGTTCTCAGTCTCTGTGTACGTTCCCAGTCTCTGTGTACGTTCTCAGTCTCTGCAAGACCTTGCACCAAAAATCCAACTACTCAGTATCAACATTACAGTTTCTTTCTTTTGCACACCTCTTTCAACTAGTCAGTCTGTGTACGTGAATATAAGAGCAGGGGAAAACAGTACAAAGAAAATGTAAAGAAAATACAATAAAAAATAATTTAAAAAAGGGCAAATGAGCAGTAGGCAGGTGCAGATGAGGTAGTTGAAGGCTATATTGAAGAAGTGCGTTTTTAGCTTTCTTTTAAAAATATTTAGTGAGCTGGCTTCCCTGATCTCTAAAGGTAATGTGTTCCAAAGCTTTGGGGCATAATTGGCAAAGGCTGCGCTCCCGATCTTCTTCTGACTATTGCTGGGAACCTCTAATAAACCTGCGATAGATGATCTTAGTGTTCTTGAGGGCACATAATTGGCAAGGGAATTAGCAATGTACTTTGGGCCTCGCCCATTAAGGGCTTTGTATATAAGGAGGAGGACCTTAAAATCAACCCTACATGTTACTGGCAGCCAGTGCAGAGTAGCTAGGACCGGAGTAATGTGCTCTCTCCTCTTGGTTCTAGTTAGAAGTCGAGCTGCAGAGTTTTGAATGAGCTGAAGTCTTGCAGTAGTTTTTTTAGGAAGGCCAGTAAAAAGTGCGTTACAGTAATCGAGCCGGCTTGAGACAAAGGCATGAATCAGTTTTTCAGCATCTTTTTGGTTTATAAGTGGTCTTACTTTAGCAATGTTTCTAAGGTGAAAGAATGATGTTTTCGTCACCTTGTTAATATGGGACTTGAAGCTTAGGTCTGAGTCGAAAATAACACCTAGACTTGTAACCTCAGGTTTAATCCATGATGTCAGTTTCCCCATATTATTAAGCAGCATATCCCTCTTTGCTTTAGGGCCGATCAATAGGACTTCAGTTTTGTCCTCGTTTAGCTTCAGGAAGTTATTGCTCATCCATTTATTTATTGCTAGAAGGCAGTTCGTAATGGAGTCTATAGCTGAAGTATCATTTGGTTCAGCAGAAATGTACAGTTGCGTGTCATCGGCATAGCTGTGGAAACATACGTTGTGCTCTCTAATGATGTCCCCGAGTGGTAACATGTATAGTGAGAATAGTAGTGGACCAAGGCAGACCATAGTACGACTACCATCACTTTATCCCTTTATTCTACTTTATTATTACTTACTTTACTTATTTTCTTTATTCTATTATTCTATTATTGTTGTATGTTATATAATATTCTATTATTTTGTATATATGTGGAAGAACCTTCCACTCTTACTCTCTGGATGTAATAAAAGCAATTCTGATTCAGATTCTGATTCAAAGTAGGGCAAAGAATAGCTCCCCCTTCAGAAGAATGTCCAAAACTCCTCCTGTGTGGGTGGGTCCAGGTACGGTCCATGTTGGGACATGTTGTGTCATGAGGAACCCAACCAGTATGAGGACCCAGTGCAGTCTAGTCCTCCTCCCTGAGGACTTATACACCAGTCTGCTGGAGAGATAGGTCCCAGTACTAGGTATCCACAGAGAGCAGTTGTAAGGCCCAGTCCCAGTCTGGTTGTGTAGGGTACTTGTTACGTTAAACAGCCCGTCCTCGTCCACCTGGATCTCTGTGCTGGAAGACTCTGTCATATCATCTGTCCCGTTGGACCAGTGCACTGTACCATCAGGGTAAACCCCATGGAACTGGCATTCAATCTGAGACTCGTTCCGTACTCGTTCTGTACTCAGTCCCTGGCACTCTGCAAGGACAATCATTGATTTAGAATGGTGACGTTTTTTTTTCAACTAACATACAGTAGTCTGTTGACTATCATATCAACAGCAGTTTCACTGGCCTGTTTACATGGTTAGACGTGGCTGTTTAGTCCGGTCTCTATGATACAGCTGTGTCGTTATTTCAATGATTGACATACTCAAATACACCTTGTTAGTCTGTGGCTCCAGTGGATTCAACCCTAGTAAGTTCTTGTTTACTCTAGTCTGAATTAACCACATTTACATGTACGTAGGTCAACCCAGGGAGCTGATTTAACACTAGAACAGCCATGTGAGTTAAGAAACATGTTATATCTTTGCACTCGATCAAACTTCAGGACCCTCCTTTCATGACTTTTCCTAGATATGTGCGTTCTACCACCCAGTATCCTTACCTTTTCTAAATCACACCAGGATAAGCTAGTATAAAGCTAGTTTGACGTTTTTCTCTGTAGGAAGCAGGCTAAAAAACAAGACGGCCAACTAGTGGTCGTTGTGTGTAAGTAGCAGATTTACATTATAAAAAGGGGGTCTATTAGACCCCCGAGGCGGCTCTACTAGTAGGTAAAAGAGGCAAGGCTATTCTAGTGTTAACCCATTGCATATGCATGTTGTATGTCGTAGCTCATTTGCACTGTCCAGTCATTTCACCATGCATATCTGCAGGTCTGGGTGAGAAGCTCACCTGGCAGTGTCACAGTGGTTTTGCCGAAATCAACCCCGATATTGGAGCGCAGCTTACAGACGTACGTCCCCTCGTTGGCCGGCACCACACGGGTCAGAGTCAGCGTGAGGTTGCTGGCGGCGTTGTCACACAACTTCCCAAAGGGGGAGTTCACCCCACTGTCGTTGGCCACGCACAGCACCCTCTCTGTGGACACTTCCACCCAGGCCAGGTAGAATTCACCCCTGAGTTCGATTTTTCTTGATGAGATGACGTCACAAGGCAGGGTCACATTCTGATGACAGAGCGCCTGCATGTTAGCAGTGGTCCTCAGCTCCACTTTACCTGGGAAGGGATGGATGGATGAAGGAATGGATTCATCGGTGGATGGTAGATGGATAGAGAGAGACAGGAAGAGAAAATGTAAGGGTATTGAAGGCCTTGGAAACTTGGAAACACTGTGCCTTTACTGTGACCATAGCCAAGCCAGAGAATCAGTGTTCATTTTTTAAAGTCAGCATGTTTGTGAAGAGGCGGCTCATCTGTTCTCAAATCTGCTCAAGTTGAATTCCACAGATTCCATCTCTCTTGTCATAGAGACCTTAACCAGTGAAAACATGTTTCAGAACTCTAGACATAATACCACATTTTACACCCTGCATACTTTAGTTGTGAAACCCCACATGAAAATCATTATTTAAATTCTCATTTAAAAACATTCATCCATCCACTTTTAAGACTTTCCCTCAGGCATCTTTTCCTTTTGTGTATTGAAAAATTGCAACCAAAGAAATGTTACTAGCACTTTATATTATAGCTTACAACTACATTACAGCTTAAACTATTTTGCCTGTTACCATTTTGTTCTGGTGACGCAGTCAGTGGTAATGTGTAGGCCACCTGCAGTAGTACGGGTATGCATGCATCCACCGAATGTAACACAGTTACCCAATGGGTTTCATACATTACATTTTTATGGATGATTTCCATGCAGTGAATGTAAAGGTACTCTCCACTAGGAGGTCGCTTCCTGTCAGGTGCTCATGTTTCTTTCAATAGAAGAGCCAACTCACTCAACAACAGTGATACAGTACAAAACACTTTTATGCTATTACTATTATGTTAGGTTAATGAATTAATATTTGTAGCTAACATCTTTATAATTGTTCTGAATGAAATATAGTGGTGAATATCATTGGAAGTATTCTTCATTCCAATAGAAGAGCCAATGCTGTATGGTGTAAACTGTGTGGATGCAGGGCTCCCTTGTAAAAGAAACCTTGTCCTCAATGGGACTTCATGCCAAAATAAGTTTAAATGAAATTGTAACAACCATCTCTGTTTTTGGGTAACAAACCAAGCATTTCCCAGTGTTGAGATTATTTCAATAGTAATGACCTTCTCTGTTTCTTGGTTAAACATCTTTCATGCAAAATAATTAAGTGGAAACTACAATCCGCCTTACCTTGTAATAACAAGGTAATTATCTTTATTTTTTTCGTTTCTTTTTATTTTACTACTCAATCTTTTCAGTTTGTAAAGCGTCTTTGAGTGTCTAGCGCTATACAAGTCTAATGTATTATTGTTATTATTATTATTATTATTATTATTATTATTATTAACCACTTATTCCGAGCTGTAATGTAAAGTGCTAGTGAAATGTCCTACGGCGGGTGATGTTCACTCTCTGGTAGTGAAGAAACCACTTACCCTCATGGACATCTAGTAAGGTCAGCAAAATGACACAGCCAAAAAACACCTCGGTTGTCTTCTGCTTCTTGATCTGCATTTAAATAGATATGTATACATATTACTCCAGACAGAACATATAAATAGATATTTATACATATTACTCCAGACAGAACATTTAAATAGATATTTATACATATTACTCCAGACAGAACATTTAAATAGATATTTATACATATTACTCCAGACAGAACATTTAAATAGATATAGAACGTGCCCCCCCCCCCCCCCCCCCCGTGAAAAATGTAGAGATTTTTTTTCTCAATTCCTGCATTCTAGTGAATTTTCATAGTAACACTGCACTTCAGACAACCTACAACTGGTGATGGTGTCTAGGTCTTTAAGTGTTAAACAGCTGAGAGCAGTCACTGCTGTTTTGTGGTCTTCTTTCACACACACACACACACACACACACACACACACACACACATATTACCAAGTGTGTATGAACATCCTTACAAACCAACAAAGAACATGATCTATATAAAATTTAAGACAGAAAACTCCACACTGGTATCTGATCGTCAATCACCGGATAACTTTATTTTAACTATATACGAACTGGTGAATGAAATGAGCAACAAACTTAATGGTTGCACAGACGTTTTTTTTACTCACTGAGCACAAATTATACTTTGGGGGCCCCCCAAAGTATTAACATGCTGTGGGAATCACTGTACACCTTCCATTTACAAGCCCTCCACAGCAGTAACGTGCAGTGAGGTCATTGGCTGGGTAGGCAGTGAGCTATTTAATCATGCGATTAACGCAGCAGCCAGACTTCAAATGGCATAGCGCATACTATAAAGGCAATCAATAGCCCTTATATCTTTTAACCCAGGCTCAAAACTCACTTCTTCAAGAAGTAGGCCTACTACCAGAATCCTCCCTGTTAAGCACCTATTGTATTGTTAGTCAACATTGTTAATCAACATTCAAATATCCATGACTTCTTCAACTTGTTTCAGATTTCAATGTATGACACATAATTTTAAAGCTTACAATCTACCCTTTCATAATCTGGAAAAACAGAAAAATGATTTTGCCCTAGTTGCAGACTTTTTAACCATGCCCTGTCACAAATAGATATTTATACATATTACTCCAGACAGAACATATAAATAGATATTTATACATATTACTCCAGACAGAACAGCTCCCAGCTCAATCACAATGGATTCAAATGGAGGACCCAATCCAATCTGAAAAACAACACAGGTTTGGGATAGGTGCTGTGTGATAGCTGGACTACTTACCATAATGTCACAGCTTTCAAAACAACATACACTTCACCATCTGTAACTTCCTGTCTCTTGTGGTCGATGGTTTACAGTACTCCTTCACGACTAAACACACGTTAACTGGCCAGCATTTCTTTTTAGGTCTAGCGAGTTTATGTTGGAAAAGCAGTGAGTGTCTCTTGTCTGAGTAGCACTGCACTCTAGTGTAAATGCTTCCTCTAAGCTCTGGTTGCATTCTTGTATCTCACGTGCTTGAGCATGTATAGGCAAGCCTCTCTTAACTGAATGACTAGAAATGATGGAAGGGGAAAGGAGACAGATGGGAAGTTCCAATTTCCTGACCTCAACCCTGTATTGTTTATCAGGTGACCATTCAGGTAACTTCAGAGGGATCTGTGTTATTAGTCTAGGGGTATAGGGGTAGTGGTGTCTAGTGGATAGTGAGTTGGACTTGTGATCGGAAGGTTGTGAGTTCAAATCCCGCCTGAAACCACACCACTACTAGTGTGCCCTTGAGTAAGGCACTTAGCCCTCAGTTACTCCAGGGGGAATGTCCCTGTAATTCGTAATTGTAAATCGCTTTGGATTAAAAGCGTCTGCTAAATGGCAAAATTATTTATTTATAAATTATGGTCCAATCCCGTTTCCCTTTCCTACCCCTATGGCTCGTTTTGGAGTGCCACTCCCTTTGGAGCCAAGCCGTTGGAACAGAGCCACAAGGGGCAGTGGTTGAAATCTTCCCCTATGAAATGGGACAACCCTTCAAGACCCTGATACGTCATCAGTCGTATCATAGAAAAGTATGAATGCTCGCGATTCATTCACAACTTAAGTTTCATCCTATCAATCGATCAAAGAAGTCATAAAATAAAAAAGAACAATGCTTCATTACCAGGACAGTTCATGACAGAATAGTGGTGCTCTGTAGGCTAGCAACCCGTGCTTCTACCCTGCCAGTCTGCACTGACATTAGAGGAGCGGTAACAAGTGCAACACCTAAGCGGTTGAACTTAAATTCATCGTCATATGCCATCGAACGGGGGACATGGAAATATGTCAAAATGCGGGACTATCAGGCACAAATCAGCCACATGTAACGTTAGATCGCTACACACAGCTAGACACTCAGGCATAAACACATAGGCATAAATAGCGATTTTTTGTTATAAAGAAAAGGTCTATACATTGAAATGACATTAAACTAAGATAATACAATGGTTATCATCACTTCTAAATTCTTTATTAACGAAGAAAATAATTACATTTGTGGTTTTCTCTTCCGCAAAACGGAGCTGTAGGGCTGAAATCGGGGCGGTAGCGGTGAATTGGGATTGGGCCTTTCACTCACTTCATGTCTGGTTTAGTTTCTTTCCTTCTGTTTTCATTTCGTTCTGTTTTCTGTCTTCAGTCAAATCTGTATACTGTATTCTGGCACTATAGTCTTCCCTGATCTACTAGTCCTCCTTAGTTACCTACTAGTCCTCCTAGTTACCTACTTTAAAGTGTTAGAACATCAGCTCCTGCCATCAAAGCAGTTCTATAGACAACCACTATGCAAACTTAACTGGCACAATAATACATTCGTCCCCCTGTTCCATCAAACTGACACATGTACACTATCACATGCACTTTATATCACTACAGCACTTAATACCATTCATCATTGAATATTGGATTTATGTATGTTGTTTGGCCATCTTGTCTCGTCTTGTTGTTTTAATACATCCTGACATGAGCAGTTTTTATGATGTAAAGCATACGTGCTGATAACAGACCATGAAAAGCTGACCGTATCTTATTCTCTGGAGAACTCCACTGAACTCCACTCTGGTTACCACTGTAGAGCTAGTCAGATTCTTTCTCCTTTCCTCCAACACTGAAGTCAACAAAGTCATAGTTGTATGTCCTTTAGAACACCTACACACCCAAACCTCCAAGCTTTTATTCGACTTCTCCCAAGAACATTCTCTCCAACTGTATTAAATGGACTAATAAATTGTACTTCTTTGCCACACCACCAATAATTTAGTTTTTCAGTTGTCCTTGAGTCACAGAGAGACACACTGGGGTTAGATGTGAAATACATTGGTCTAGCAGCTATTCACACTAAGAGTTACTGTCCCACTTAGCCTGACAAACTTTGAAGACACCATGAAAGACTTTCTCAAAGAGGTGTTGACACTCCAATAACAGTGGAAAAATCAAAAGTACTCTGTATGTTCTTGGGTATGCCTAGCGGAGATTATGTTCTCTACTTTCAGCCGGCAGAACACAGACTCTGAAATTGTGCTCTGAAATATTCGGGCCTTAAAAACAGCAAAAAACAACAGCTGATTGTTCAGACACCCCATAGCTCCACCCCCAGCACCTGTCACTAGCTCCACCCCCAGCATCTCTCACTAGCTCCACCCCAACACCTGTCATTAGCTCCAACCCCAGCACCTGTCTCTAGCTCCACCCCCAGCATCTCTCACTAGCTCCACCCCAACACCTGTCATTAGCTCCAACCCCAGCACCTGTCTCTAGCTCCACCCCCAGCACCTGTCTCTAGCTCCACCCCCAGCATCTCTCACTAGCTCCACCCCTAACACCTTTCATTAGCTCCACCCCCAACACCTGTCATTAGCTCCAACCCCAGCACCTGTCTCTAGCTCCACCCCCAGCATCTCTCACTAGCTCCACCCCTAACACCTTTCATTAGCTCCACCCCCAGCATCTCTCACTAGCTCCACCCCCAGCACATGTTATTAGCTCCACCCCCAGCACCTGTCTCTAGCTCCTCCCCAGCATCTCTCACTAGCTCCACCCCAGCACCTGTTATTAGCTCCACCCCCAGCATCTCTCACTAGCTCCACCCCCAGCACCTTTCACTAGCGGCCATGTTGGCAGCAACACTGTTTTTACGTCTCATTTTGTGTCCATCATCAATACTGTATGTCCTAAGCCCCAAATGTGTGGGTTTTGTTTTATCAGCCTCATTACAAATCTTTGGGAAAACAACAACTTATATTGTCTTGTTTATTTGCTTTTTAAATGAGCCAAAAGTAATGTCCGCTCTGATATTGGATCCTGATGGAAAGACTCAGGCCATCTAATCACCTAGATATAACATCTAGATATAACACATTATTAACCGAGAGAGAAAGAGAGAGATAGTCTTGCAGTGGTAATTACTCTCTATATCTAATCACTGCAGCATTAAAATCGGCCCTGCCGTATGAAAGGCAGAATGTCAGCTTGCACTCAAGGGAGGCATTCAAATCTTTAGCCTCATTGATGGCACTAATGAAAGTATTACCCTTCAAATAAGAGGGCTTTAGTCATTAGGCAAGGAAGAGCATGGCCTTTCTCTGTGTTCTTTGGCCATGGTGACACTGAATGAGAGGGAGACAAATGTAGTCAGATTTCAGATTTCAGGATATGTGGACGTACGGTATGCACACACGAGACACACACGAACGCATGCACAGACAGATAGACACAGACAGACAGACAGACAGACACATGAACGCATGTACAGACAGACAGACACACACAGACAGACAGACAGACAGACAGACAGACAGACGGACGCATGTACAGACAGACAGACACACACAGACAGACAGACAGACAGACAAACAGACACACACACACACACACACACACGCACACAGACACACGAACGCATGCACAGACACACACAGACAGATAGAGAAACAGACAGACAGACAGACAAGCACGCACACACACACACACACACACACACACACACACACACACACACACATTCTCATCTTGGACCTTTTTAAATGTCATTAATGATGTGATTCTCTGACAATGTTTTGTGAAAATACTTTTCCCAGACCCTGCTGTGTTTTATTTAGGGATGCACCGATACTGACACCAGTGTACTGTAGTCTGAGTCATAGTATGACAAAGCAGGACCTGCAGATTCTTGTTCATGCCCTGAGTCTGAAAATTCCACTAATACTTACCCCCTCCTCACTCACCCCCTGACACACTCATACTGCCATTGGCAGTCACAATGCTAGAGGAAGGAAGGTTTACTTTTTCAAAGAAACCCCCCCCAAAACAACCCCCAGAGAAACTGTACAGGGGGGTAGTGGGGATGAAGAGGTCTTTAGGAGGGACAGATGTAGCCTTAAGAGATGGGTCTTCAGTCTACGGTGGAAGATAGCCAGTGACTCTGCAGTCCTGACAGCAGTGGGAAGCTTGTTCCACCAGCAGAGAGCCAGGATAGTGTAAAGCCATGGCAGTGTAACCACTGCATCCTCATAGAGGCAGTGGTGTCAGGTGGCCAGCCCAGGTAGAGGAACAGAGTGATCAGGCAGGAGTTTGGGGGCTGTCCATTGCTTGCAATTAGGGAGGGGCTGTTCCCCATCTTACCCGGGTTGCCTGTGTACTGGAGTGCAGTCATCTTGGAGAGATGACAGTTTCAACACACTGACCTCTTTCAAATTCAAAGTCTTGACTTGCCCCAGAATTAGCAGTGCTAAACACATGACTTGCTCGATAATTAAAGTATTAAAACAATCAATGCATGTACAGGACTGGGCAACGTCTTTAAGACACAGTCAAATCTACCAGTAATACTGCTTTTTCTTGCCAAGACTAACACACTGGGTTGTAAGTACTTCTTGGAGTCTTACAGTATATATACAGTATATCATTAATAATTGATACTGAGTTGAAGCAGCACAAACAACTTTTTTTCTTTCATACAGTTTTCTGAACAAACAGCATATCTGCCTACAAACAGCATATCTGCCTACAAACAGCATATCTTATCTGCCTTTGGATGAGAAGCATCCAATCGGAGTCAGAGTGTGAGAAACAGACTGTGAGTTCTAGCTAAAAAGCCTGTGCCCTAGCAGGAGATCAGACACAGCGTTAACGACTCTCCCCTACAACACAACCAGCCAGAAGGTGCAAATGGGGACAGATCTGGATTGGCTGAGATTGAAGAAGCTCACACTGGTACACTGAGATGGATGCTACGCTAACACAGGCGTTATGCCGTCGAGAGTCGTTTGACAGCCGACAGACAGCCTTCAGCATTGGGTACAGAGAGAGGTATTCTTATGGGGGATACTGTAAACCAGCCAGTTCCTCTGAGGTGACACAGTGAGGGTGTGTAGCATAGAAAGAAACAGAAACAAAACAGAAAGAGAGGGAGGAAAATGTGTCAGTTCCTCAGCCTTCATACAGTACAGTAGCTGGTTTGTCTTTGATGTGTCAGCTTTCTGAACAGTGTACTACTGTACCTGAGACAGCTCCCAATGCACCAGCCTCAGTCCACAGAAACACAGATGAAAAACAAGCCTGTCTGATTGATCTGCATTTCCTTTATACTGAACAATATGCTCCCACAGGATGAGACACAGTATAATAAACTCTACATTCATGGTTTCTAACTTTTTGGGAGTGAAGCCTACTGGAGTTTTGTATGGATGACCCACAAGTGGACCCTTTTGGACATTTTGACTGTGTGGATTCAGTGGATCTTTGAATCCCAACGCAATTATGCAGTTATAAAAGCACATATAATCGTATCAGTAAAAGTAAACCATATCCTACAAGTATCACCACAGTTCATATGCTGCTAATGGCATTTCGAAGCACCTTCCTTTTTAGGCCATGTGATTCATAGCTATTGCTTTGGGATCAAATCTTCAATGAGGGATGACATTTCTAATGCATAGTTTAGTGAGTTCCCACTCTCCCTGTCTGTACGGTAGGTGTTATCTCTGATGGCTAAATGCTTTCCCAAGTCTCCTTAAACCAGTCTAAGGGGAGGAAGCCCTGAGAAAGAGCCCTTCATCTCTTGAAACTGCCTCTCTCATCTCAGCCTCTCAGCCTGGGACGACAGTAAAGCAGCACACAGTGCTGCAGTGCAGAGAGACGGCTCTGTGCTTATCAAACCTGTCAGGGAAGGGAGCCCTACGGAGACCGAGCCAGGAAAACCTCAGGTTGGGCTTATCTTGGGCCTCCTCTGAGGCATCGCAAGTACCCTCATTTCTCTCCTGAGGTAAATAAAGTTTTATTGGCTTTGAAGTGTGGTGTCTTTCCATGGTTCTGCACAGCCAGGGGGCTACACTTGTAGCGAGGAGGAAACTGTGCCAGAACTTTGGTGTTTATTTTGATTTCCAAGTTTCAAGAGTTTTGAAACATTACAGAAAGATGTCATTTATATCAATCATTTATATCAATCATTTATATCGATACATAGTGTTGTGCAACACGGTCCTCTCCTCGCCCTGCCTGTGTGAGAGTGCAGTGGTCTGAATCGTAGCATGGAGAAAGCAGGACCTGCAGATTCTTGTTAGAGCCCTGAGGGGGAAATTCACACTACTCCTCTCTCATGACATTCTCATACAAGATGTGGAGAGTTACTGAAGTATCTTGACTTTAAAGAATTTGGTTGAAATAGATCAGAGTTCTGAGAGTTCAGTCAATTTATTAATCCAAGTTACAATTACAGATTACAGCACTTCTCTCGTGGCCGTTCTGGTCAGCTGGTGATGGACAAAGAGGAGGAATTTTCCTTTGTCACACATTAACATACCCTCAATGATATGCAAATACAAGTCTATGACAAGGTATCTATACAGGCCTATCACATTACTTAGAGATGGTCAAGGTGTCAAAAAAAGGGGTTAGTAGTAAGTAAGTAAGTAACATTTATATAGCACAACATTTACAACGACAAGAGCCGCCCAAAGTGCTTAACAGATACAATATAAAGAGAAAAACAATGTAAAAGGGATACAGATTAAAGGGGAAAAAAAACTGACAAAATAGAAAAATACACTAAAAGCAAGGTGCAGTACAAATAAAAGTGCAAAGAGTGCAGTGTCGGGAAGGCAGGCTCACCTCAGGTCAAAGGCCAGGGAGAAAAGATGTGTTTTTACTAGTTTTTTAAAAGCCTCAATGCTCTGATGTGGAGGGGGAGACTATTCCAGAGCCTAGGGGCAGCCTTAGAGAAGGCTCTGTCCCCTCTAGTTTTTAATTTAGTCCTGGGGACCTCCAGGAGCAGTTGCTCAGCTGACCTAAGGGCTCTGGATGGAGTGTGGTGGCGCAGTAGGTCAGCCAAGTACGGGGGTTACTGTCACTTCAGGTTAAAGGTCACACGACATTTTGAAATGAACATGTGGGGGCAATGTGGCTTAAGACAAAGGAATGCTAAGTCATAAACCCCCCCTTAGGGGGTTCCTTACAGAACTATACAAGTCTATGAATGTGTGCTAAAGACAAATTCTACAGGTGTATACATTATACAGTTTATGTGTGTGTGTGTGTGTGTGTGTGTGTGTGTGTGTGTGTGTGTGTGTGTGTGTGTGTGTGTGTGTGTGTGTCAACATTTACCACATTACATACAATGCCCTCCATAAGTATTGGAAAGAGGAAGCATTTTGTTTTCTTTTAGCTCTATACTCCAACAGTTTTGGATTTGAATTCAAACAATTACTCAGAGGTTAAAGTCGAGATTAATGGACAAGAACGTTTACCTTTTTTGGAATCTTCAATTCTGTTATGCCTTATCCATTGACTGCCAGCTCCTTTCACAGGGGAGTCTGTGAGGAGACAGGTCTGTCTGTTTGGCAGGCTGAGCTACTGGTGGAACTGGTTCGTGATTGACTCCATGTCCCCTAGGCAACATAAAGATCATCTCAATAGGTTTCAACATATAAAATGAACGGCCATGACCCCCCCCCCCCCACACACACACACACACACCCCAAATAGAAATGATATGAGTCGACATACTAAGACACCATTCTTCTCTATATTTATGGATGTTGTTAATGCAAAGTGAAAGATTTATATTTGGACTGTCAGCTACGTAGGACTGCCCCTCCCTGGGAAGTCTTAATAATGTCATCCAGTAAGGCTTCTGACAAGCAGGAGGGCAATGAAAAAGTCTAATAAAATCCTCCCTCTCTCAAGCTGCGATTGGAGTCGATGTCGGAAATCAATATGCCACGGCGAGGGATTGCCAGCTCATTACGAAGGATGAAAGCGGAGTACAAGCCCATGTTTCCTCACTGAGACCATGTTGCATTAATGGCAGGTGATTATTGCTAGAGGGAAGTGAAAGCTCTCGCTTGCCGCATCGGCAGGACACGGCCATGGAGACAGAGTTCATCTGAGGCTATTAAGAGGATGTTTTTCCAAGTAGTCCCGGAAAAAACGCTGTTACCCTATTTCGTCTATGTACAGTATTTAGCGTTTATTTGAGTAGGGACCGATGCAATAACACTGGCATCATTTGCAACAGTCATACACTGCACCATAAAGTTAGCTTGCTCTCAACAGTATTACACTGATATTGACATCTCATCATGATCATAAATCATAAACCTCTGGTATGAATAAACAGTTTAGATGCTAAATTGAATCACATCATTCAGTCGAGTCTAATAGAAACGAATCAGCCTTTCTGGTGATCAGTTAGACTGCGGGGGGTTGGTGGGGAAGGGTTTTGTGACATTATTGTGCTGCCATTGTCTGCCATTGTAATTTCTTTCAATAAGTGTAATGTAATTATGATCATATTTTTTTAAATCTGTTCTCCGTTTCTTAGTTAGCTTTCGGAGGTAATATTTAAATGTATTGTTTCAGTCGTAATGAACATGACACATAAACTGGGATAATTACATTACACCATTACAGTTATTACAGATTGCATCTCTATGCAGTCACGGCAGGTTGCTTATGTAGACCATATCGACCATTGTGTAAATGATGAATTACCCTGTAGAGATGATGGAGGAGATGGAGGCCCCAGCGTGAGTCATTGGTAGTGCAGCGTTGTCTTGGCTGTCTTTCACTGCTGCCATTAGCTGCAAAGCATAAGTGCCCTTTTAACTGATCTCAGACAACGATAAAGACAGCAAAAATCGGTAATAAGAGAACAACCATGCTGGAACCACATTAGCGATGTCTTATAAGCAACATTTGTGTTTCGAAAGATGTTACATTTGACAGTTGCACCAACTTCCACTCAATAGTTTCATGTTAATGTATATCTCTATGCACTCTTACCGATTGAATAGTCTCACTTACAGTAGTCAGACTCTCTGTGTTCCGGGATGACTGATTGAACAATATCTTTCTCATCAGTCAGTGCTATTTTTTGGTTGACAGGAAGTGTTACTGGCTCTGTGATGTCATGCTACTGTAACGAATCGTCCCCACCAGAGGGTGGCCATTTTGTTGAGGCCATTGGGACCATAGATGTTCTCTATCTCTATGATTGGGACATAGTCAGTAAGTGGTGTTCTGTTGGATTACTCCTGGGAGCCACAGACATTCAGAGGTATATTTTTCTCCCACCCCGGCCTGTCAGTTAATTAGACTTCAGCTTCTGTCCCTGGGTCGTTTATATCTTATGGAAACGTGTGACTGCCTCTTTTCTTGTCATTTTCACCTAAAAACATCAGCCTGCTGCCTTGACACGCTCTGCCGCTCTCTCCTCTCTCCCACAGAGGGCATTTAATTGCCTGACACATCTTGTCAGGGTGTGTAATTTGTCTCTAAAAAACTGAATCGCAAAATCAGACAGTTTGTTGCTTCAATCAGTCGGCTTCAGTGAAAGTCAGAATAACATGTACTTTCATCGATTTTTTTTCAAAGGTGTGAACGTTCACACAGTGAATTTAAATGTCTTCTGAGTGAGAAGATTTCTCACTGTTATTTCTAAATCATGCACAACATGCATATTAAGGTATGGATGAGAAACTAACTTTTGCGTCCTTTATTTCTCTGTGATGAAGTCTCTGTTCTTGTAGTGTCTGTCTGTCCCCTCTTCTCTGCGTGTCACAGCGGTCGTTCACAGAGCTTGTGTTTCCCCGACGACAGGACAGCGTAACCCTGCATCTCTCACATCTCTCGCTCTCCTCTCCTCCCCGGATGACTGACAGACGAACAGTGGGAGAATTGTTGGACGGCGGCCAGAGAATCAGTATGTAGGACACTCACCAGTTGACTGTGTTTTATACTGCTCTGATCAGAGTCTACAAAGCCTAAGCGGAAGGGAGAGACCCATTGATTTTTTCATCTGTTTTCATAATGAATTTACAGTGAAAACGGAGGAGCTTTGTGATACGAAAACATTGATTTCCGTCCCGGGCTCCCTTCCCTAGGGGGGGATCTTTCCCAGTGAACAGAGAATCATGGCTCAATCTACTGTAATCACTTTCAGGAGCTCTCCTGCCCTCCCAAGAGGGCTCTTCTGTGAACTCACAGCAAAGGAAAGCAGACTGACATGAAGCAGTGAGAAGGGGTAAAGTTAGGGAGGGAGAAAGAGAGAGAGAGAGTGTGCTATCTTTTAATGGTGTGAAAAGCAGTCTTAGTGCAAACGACGTGGGTGCCTGCGATAGGGGTGCTGACGGTGGCTCTAGGGGGGGGTGTATCTGGAATATGAGTGCTATTTTTTTCAAGGCCAGACTTTTTCAGCCATCCTGATTGGCACTTGACCCGCACACTGTCATGAACAAGCCTCCATTACCGTTACTCATCCCACCTGAGCACGAGATAGGGCCTGCTCAGGCTGAAAACAGAGTGAGAGAGAGAAAGAGAGCAAGAGAGAGTGAGTGAGGAGAGAGAGAGAGAGTGAGAGAGAGAGAGAGTGAGTGAGAGAGAGAGAGAGAGAGAGAGAGAGAGAGTGAGAGAGAGAGTGAGTGAGAGAGAGAGAGAGAGAGAGAGAGAGAGAGAGAGAGAGAGAGAGAGAGAGAGAGAGAGAGACAGATTGTTATCCTGGGTAAACTGTTTTAGGATTCATTACAAAATGATACTGTATCTCTTAATCTTGAGAAGGTAGCGGTCAATGCTGTCATTTATCTATCTCTCTGGAAGTAATTATAGCTACCCACAGCCAGATATTGTTTTTGTTGCAAAAGAAAACTCCAAGAATTATATGTATATATTCATGAGCAGCATAGAGAGAGAGAGAGAGAGAGAGAGAGAGAGAGAGAGAGAGAGAGAGAGAGATGGAGAAAGAAAGAGAGTAATGTTGAACTTGTCTGACTGACAAGCCCAAGCTGATCCTCCACATCCTTCCAAAACGTTGTTGCTTGTGTGAGTGCACAGTATAAATAATGCAGTATAAATAGCACCACGAACCAAAGGATGGACGGCAGAAAAGACCTGCAGAAATAAGACCAGTGTTTTCTTCTCCATCTGCGAGAGAGTGAGAGAGTAAGTGAGAGAGAGAGGGAGAGAGTGAGAGAGTGAGAGAGAGAGAGAGAAGTAAGAATAAACTGAGTAAACTCTCAGGATTTACACTTAAATTATACTATATCTCTTCCTCTTAGAGAAGGTCATAGTATTATGTACTTCATTTTCTATCTCTCTTATCCCTGAAAGTAATTATAGCTACCCACACACAGATATTGTTTTTGTTGCAAAAGAAAAAAGCATATTCCAAGCAACCATGTATATTCATGAACAGCACATGTATGTATGTATTTTAAGTAATTGCAATAAAATGATTTATAAAAATCAGTAATGAAATGTAATATATTATATTAATGGCTATTCACTTTACTAAAATATGAATTTGTAACTTACAGTAGGGTTTAGACACCTAACACACTCGCACACACACACACACACACACACACACACACACACACACACACACTCACACACACACACATACACACACACACACATACACACACACACACACACACACACACACACACACACACACACACACGCACACAAACACACCGTCCTGTCAGATAGGCCTGCCCTGCTATCTTGCTAAAAATGTCAATTTGTCTGCCATCCCAGCGATGAAAGCGTTCCTCACAGTCAGTCCAGATGAATAACAGTGAGAGGTTGTCATCTTAAGTGAATGTGATCAGACTGCCAATGCCTTTGAAGCCAGAGCTTGGGTGTAATGCCATTCTCCACACCCAGTCCACACCGGGCCTGCCAGAGAGCCTATTCGTGTCAGCAAGGGCCCAGAGTGAAACAGTTGCCATGGCAGCGGGGCGAGGGGGGGGGTGGGCGCTCTGTCATAGCGGGATTTAGCCCTGTCTAACCTAGAGAATGGCTGTCTGTCCTTTTTCCTTGTCTGATTTCCTTTCCTTTTCCTTTTCCGTGCCCTGCGTAAGTAAGCAAGCATGTTGTCTTCTTTTGGCTCACTTTCTATGGATACCGTAGTCCTCCTATTTCAGTATTGTCATGTTTAGTGGTGGACAATCCTTTGCCTGAAGTCTGCCACCCTTGGTCTCTACCAGACACTGGGGATCTTCTCTGGTGATTCTCTGTAATCCTGACCCCTAGCCCTCCTATCTCCTGTCCTGTCTCTCTGTCTGCAGCTATAGAGCTGACCGCTAGCCCTCCTATCTCCTTTCCTGTCTCTCTGTCTGCAGCTATAGAGCTGATGTTGGCGATCCAGAACAGTCTGACCCCCAAGGCCACCCTGAAGAAGTTTAAGGAGGCCCTGGCCCATGGAGAGAAGCACCAGCAACAGGTAGCTGAGATCAGGGGGGAGGTGGAGATCAGGGGGGAGGTGGAGGCCTTCGCTGGGTAGTGGTGGTCTAGTGGATAGTGAGTTGGACTTGTGATCGGAAGGTTGTGAGTTCAAATCCCACCTGAAGCCACACCACTACTAGTGTGTCCTTGGGTAAGGCACTTAGCCCTCAGTTACTCCAGGGGGAATGTCCCTGTAATTCGTAATTGTAAGTCGCTTTGGATAAAAGCGTCTGCTAAATGGCAAAATTATTATTATTATTATTCGCTGGATGCTTCCCCATGCCTGGCCTGCCCCAAGCTCTAGACACCCACAGGCACATGTTCATGTAACATTCAAGGATCTTGCATAAGAAGGATATAATGATTCTCTGCTGTGTAGAAATATGGAATCAATTCATGGATAGACCAGAGAATCAACTAGGGAGCTGTCCACATAGAATCTCTATCTGCAACTCTATTCTTAATGTTCCACACCATAGAAGAAGACCCTGCTTCTTTTCCAAAGCCTTCATATCCGGGGCTGTGCCACTGCTGTGTTGTAACCGTTCACATTGATGCTGTGGATGAAAAGGAGCTTTAACTGACTGTTTAATTGTTTCCCTTGTACTTCTGGTTTTGCCTTGTTCTTGATGAAGAGTAACATCTTGTACAGCACATTGTGATGTCACTTCCTGTTCTGAAGGCTGTAAAAGTGCTTTAACTGATTGTTTCGTTGTTTCTCTTTTACTACTGTTTTGATGAAGATGTTACTTCCTGTTCTGATGGTTGTGTCCACTGCCGTGACACTCAGCTCTGACTACTGTAATTCTAAGACCAAATAAACTCAACTGTACTGTGCTAGTAATGAAATGGACAGTCATGTTTATTTTGTAATGACATTCTTTATTCATTTTGTTAATTATGTTTTGAGAGTTATACGTTCTCAACGTTACAGTTTTTTACGATTGCTAACTCACCATGTTCAATACTGAAACCACAGTTTCACAACTCTTCATACAGTCAGCAGAGCAGAAACCCATGTGAACAAAACTGTGACTCTTTCTCTGTGATTTGTGCATTGCTTTCATACAAAATGCATTCAATGACGACGTTCTCCAAATGCCATAACACTTCTCTCATTCAAACTCCCCCACTTGCAAAATACTATGTATTTGCAACACATTTTTTCATTGCTAACATACTGTGTTCAAAACTCTGAAGAACACATTCAAAACTGAATTATTTGGTGCAATTTTGCAGTAATCATATTCCTATCATATATGACAGAAAGCTCGCAATAAACTGTTTTTTTGCACAGTGTTTGAGTGTGCAGATGCTGTTATTTTGCACTCTATTGATACTCCTCCGTTCCAGAACCTCAGCAAAGTCTGATAACGGATGAGCGGTGGTATTTTCACTATTTGCAGTAATCATATTGAAATGTCTAGAAAATATTACAGTAGCAGAATATATACAATGAAATGAAATAGACTAGATGCATTGCCAGGGAAGACATTGGATGTGACCAGATGCAGACCAGAGGGTGGACCAAAACCCTCAGGAGTGAGACATTTTTGGTGTGATTGCTATTGTATTGTAGGCCTGGAATTTCTGTTTTTCTTTTTTATTTGAACTTTGCATCTTCCACTTTATTTTTCACTTTTTATTTTACACAAGTAAATGTAGTGTACTTTGAAGTAAATGTACCGTAACTTACTTTCTGCAAAGATACTGAAAAAAAAGGATAAAACAGAATACATAGAAGCAAATGATAGAATAAAGGATAGAAGCAAATTGCGGCATTTCTGATTCATTCTTGTTGCCTAATACTTTACAGTTGTACAGTCAACTATTCTGTCTATGATTACTATAAATCAAACCATTTTTATAATGAAATATTCATTCTTGTGAAAATCATTCAAACTATGTAATGCTCCCTGTTGTTAGTATTTTGTAAGTCAGAATGTTATGAATGACAGTGTATGCTTCTGAGTGAACATTGTTGACAGTGTGTGGTTGAACGAGCTTCTTTTGAGACATGAATGAAGTCATTGGCCAACATGAGTGTTACGAATGCAGACTGTATGAAGAGTTGTGAAACTGTGGTTTCAGTATTGAACATGGTGAGTTAGCAATCGTAAAAAACTGTAAAATGCATTTCTTATTTTTCTTTGGTGAAGCAGGTTTCAAAGTCCAGATCTCGATCCTTCATCTTAGATGCTTGGAACTCTGGGGAGCCCAGCAGGTGGAGCAGCTCAGAGTTGTCCATCTGCAGCAGCATGCCAGTGATCTTTTCAGCCTTCTTGGGTTGCAAGTTCAGGATCGATGGGTAGAGATATTCACCTGAGGGAGGGGAGGCAAAAAGGGGGGTTAGTGTCATGGCTCGTCTTTCTGAGGGTATAAAGAGGGGGACCATTAACAGTGTTACACCTCTGGTCCCACTACAGTGGACTCACCCAGAATTTGCTTCTGATCCTTGAGAGGAACAGTAGCCAGGAAGGAAGCAGTCAGAGGCTCCTGGCCCTCTGCATGGACAGCAGGCTGTAGGGGAACAAGGGAGAATTCAGATTAGATCAAATGATATTACATTAGACATAAGACATTTACCAGAATATCATATCTGAGAGTGAGATGTTTACCTGCTGCTTGGGGACCTGCTGCTTGGAGTTCCGTACATCTGTTGCAGTCTTGTACTGGGTCACACCGTCCATCAGGGCTGCATCTGCACTGGCAGGGCGTCTGGAGGTCTGGGTAGCCATGCGCTGAGAGGTCATCATACAGCCACCTGAGAGGACCTAGGCTTCATAGCATTGTAGGTATGAGGCCTGGGGGCCAATGGATGCATAGTGTTGGGCATGTTCTGGAAGTGCTCAGGTCTGACACTCTGAGTGGCCCAGCGAGGAGCGGGTCTCACCTGAGCCAGCTGGTTGGTGGCGTAGTAGGCAGTATGGTTCTGGGCCTGTGGAATGGCAGCCATGAAGTGTCCAGATGGCTGAGCAGGTTGGTAGGGGTTGATGACTAGGTCGGGCACGGTGCAGACGCTAGCCATCCTCTGCATGTACTGCAGTAACGTGCAGTGAGGTCATTGGCTGGGTAGGCAGTGAGCTATTTAAAAAAATCATGCGAGTAACAATCAAATAGCCCTTATATCTTTTAACGCAGGCTCAAAACTCACTTCTTCAAGAAGTAGGCCTACTACTATAGGCTATTATACTACTATACTATATATACTATATACTATACTACTACTATAGGCTATTCGGTCGTCTGAATGAGACAGACGACGAGGGAGAGAGAGCGAGAGAGAGCGAGAAGACAGGCAGCGCTGTCCGGGAATGAGTTTGGTGTCAGCGCACCACAACCACCATCACATTATAACATGCACAAAGCCAATGGGAGGGGGGCACTTACTTTATTTGTAAATGAAGTCCATCCGTCTATCCTTCTGGACGAAGATGCTGATCACTTTGTTATAGAAGTCCTCCTTGTCTGGTGCATTCATTAGTTTCATGAGTCTCTCCTTTTCAATGGAAATCAGAGCCAAAGATGAAAGCCTGTCCTGTTCCATCCTATTTCGGCTGTAGGTCTTGATGCGTTTTAATGCTGAAAAGGTCCTCTCCACAGAAGCGGTTGTAGCAGGTATAGATAGTTAAGACCAGCTTCAATAGCTTTGTGGCCTGAGGTACTGTCTCCTGCAGGTCATTGTCCCTCAAAAATGTAAGCAGTTGTACAGGTGACATTCCCTGGACCATTTGTGAACAGTATAATCCCACCAAATCAGATTTTAATCTAACTAGATCAAAGTATTTTGCGTATTTGGACAGACTTTCCAATTTGTCACAGTCAAAATTAACTGACATCTCCGCAAATTTCTTGCTGTCAACGAGGCCAAGGAAAGCAAGCTCATTCATATTGTGAAACCGGGCCTTCATTTGTACAGTGATGTTGTCAAGAACACTGTAAAACAGTCTCCTCCTCTCATCTCTGGGGGATCTGCTGTGGCGAGAATTGTCTTCCGAAAGATTCAGTTCATTGCATTTCTGTTCAAAACGATCATATAAACTATCAAACTGTTCGCGCTGATTGTTCAACGCACACATGGTGTCTCTGACGCGCACACAACATAGGCCAATATCCATTGTCTTGTTCTGAAGAACACGAAAGAGCGCGTCTGTCACGTTGAATATGTCACCATAAACATTCAAGAGAAAATAGGTGGATGCTTTTGAAAGCCACAGATGAAATCCAGAGGCCATAGCGAGAGTCTCGCCGTCCCATTCATCAGTGTTCTCCATCATTGTCCGGAAGACTTGGCGGAGATCTGGTACGTGTTGGAGGATAGTCTGTACCAACCTGGAGTTTGAGTTCCACCTAACAGACGATGCCCTAGGGATGCGGGATTTCACAATTTCATCCAGTAGATGTGTGCGTTTGGTAGAATTGCTGAAAAATGATGCGAGCCCTTCAACAGTTTTGAAAAACACTTTACACTCTGGAATGTATTTTGCTGATTGTGAAAGGACTAGGTTTAATTTATGTGCATAGCAATGCGTAAAGGTAGCTTCTGGCACTTTTTCTTTTCTTTTTGCCTGTACTCTGTTGAGCTCAGAGGCCATCACTGCAGCTCCATCATAGGTTTGGGCGACTAACTTTTCAATGCACTCATATTTATGTAATACAGCCAATACATATTCTGATATTGCCTGTGCCCGCCTGTCATTGCTCACGTCATCAAATCCCCAAAAGGCTTCTTTTACTTCACTGTCGCTGTTGACATATCGAAAAATCACAGATATTTGGGCTTTGTTTGTGATATCCGTGGTTTCATCCACTTCGAGTGCAACAAATGATGCAGCCTTTATGTCATTTTTTATATGAAACCTTACGACATCACCGATTGCTTCAATAATGTCATTCTGAATTCTATTCGATGTACCCATAAACACAGTTGATGATTTTAAATGTGCAGCTAATTTCTCATCCTTTCCTGCCATCAAATGTAAAAGTTCGACATAATTCCCACGATTGATGGAGCTACTGCTCTCGTTGTTCCCCCGAAATGCTAATTCTTGTTTAGCAAGGTAGCATGTTGCATCAATTAGGCTTTTCAAGATTTCCCTGTTCTCCTTTACCTTTGCGTTGTGTGCAGTAACATGCAGCCGGTGCTGCTCATCCAGGGCCATGTCTATGCGACTTTTGCCAAAGGTTTTCAAGGCCATCTGAGAGTGGATGTGGGCTATGGATTTTTCATGCTTCTCTAAAGCTCTTGGAAAATTGTTCAGGTCACAGTAGCCCCCTTTCACCCTCACGCTGTCGCTAGACGAGAACAATAGGCAAGGGAAGCAGAATAGCTTGTTAGCCTGGCTACATCCACACAGCCAGTCCTTTTTTGTACCATTCCGTTTGAAATGTTCGTACAATCTTCTGTCCCTTCCTTTGGGTTAATTGAGATAGGTCAGGTGTTGCCCTCCCATTTTCAATCACATTTACTTTTTGCTCAAAACTGAAGGTTGAAAATCTTTTTAACTGTTGGATATCCATGATGCCGATCGCAAGTTAGCTGGGGAAATGTAGAACCGTGGCGCAAACAGCAGAGGAATGCCGCTACGGCAAGCCAAACAAGCCAAACGCAAACTGTCAATCATGCTGTCAGAGGCAGCGTGGCACGGTGCCTCAACGTCCATCAATGAAGACAATGTGAGAACAGACTACGCATGCGCAAACCTACGAAACCGTTGGTCTATCACTTCGCATAGCACAGAGGCACAAGCACAGTCTGCCTCAGCCTCTCGCCAGCAATCAGCTAGCTTTGGGAGCAAACTCTCCTGGTGCCAGGGCATGCATTCTATTTTTAAAACAACACATTTTACATCATTTATTTTTATTTTAACAACATTTTAACACATTAAAGTTAAGAATAATTAGTAAAATAAATAAAAAAAATATTTTTTTTTGAGATAAAAAAATAATAAAAAAATATTTTAAAAAGACTGATATTCTTTTTCTTTCTTAAATGCCTGGGTGAGGCACTGCCTACCCTGCCTCACCTGACTGCACGCCACTGATGTACTGGTTGGTGAAGTGGGGCCTGGCGTTGTGCTTGGCGCTCCCCCCTGCGCTGGGCCAGGGCCACGTACAGGCGCTTGGTGCCACGATGCGACCGTTCATCTCAGTCACAGCCTTGGTGGCCGCCTCAGGTGAGGAGAAGCACACAAAGCCAAAGCCCTTGCTGCGTTTACCCTCCGTCATCACCTTTGCACTGGTGATTGTTCCGAAGTGGGAGAACTATCATATTCGTCCCAACTATCATCCAGGTTCTTCACATACAGATTGACTCTTTGGTATCTGGTTGTGCGGCCCTGCTTTATCTGCTCAAACTGGTGCTTCAGTTCAGGCTGACGCTCTCCTTTCTTCTGGGCACGGCCCACATACACCTGTCTGCCGTTGATCCTTTTTCCATTCATATCTTCAATGGTTGTCTGGGCGTCCTCATGTTTTTTAAAGTCAACAAAGCCGAAACCCTTGGACTTTCCATTGTCATCAGTCATGACCTGAACACTCAGGGCTGGTCCATATTTTTCAAAAATCTCCTGCAACTTAGCGTCATCCATTGTCTCTCCAAAGTTTTTGATGTACACGTTAGTGAACACTCGGGCCCTGGCTCCAAGTTCAGCCTGTCTTTCTTTGCGGGATTTGAAGTGTCCAATAAACACTCTTTTGCCTTGTAATAACGTGCCATTTAGCCTCACAATGGCTCTTTCAGCGGCATCCTGGGTGTCAAAGTGAACAAAGCCGTGGCCTTTTGAGACATTCTCATCACAAACCACCTTGGAAGAAAGGATGTTGCCAAATACAGATAATAAATCATAGAGGACCTTGTTGTCAATAGACCTTTCCAAGTTCTTGATAAAAAGGTTTCCAACCCCACTTTTCCTCAGAGAAGGGTCACGCTGAGACCACATCATGCGCATAGGTCGTCCATTAAGGATGTCAAAGTTCATTGCACTTTCAGCATCAGCTTGCTGTTTAAAGTTTACATAAGCATATCCAAGGGACCGGCAAGTGATCATGTCCCTGCAAATTCTAATGGAGAGAATTGGACCACTGGGGCTGAATTTCTCATACAGCATTGGCTCAGTGACATCCTGGTGGAGATCTCCAACATACAAGGAGGCCATAGAGCAGCTAGGCGCACTAGGATTCATTTCTGATGGTGTGTACTCTCACAGCATGAGGGCTCCTTTGTCTGTTTCCAATTTCAATAAGAAAATATAATGTATCAATCAATACAGCAAGCTTTATTTAAAAAATAAAAATATTCATTTTTTTCTTCTTCCAAGTAGCACATTTCATACATGAATGCAATGCTATGTGCTTGACAACAAAGTTAAAATAAGGCACATACAATATGGAAAAATATTATAAAAAAAAAAGTTTGGATTCCAATAGTGGACTTATAATAGTAGAGTGAGAGACTAATGCAATAACATGTATGTAAAATACCCTATTTTATAATATTAACAGTAGCTATGAATGTAGCTGTTTGCTTGCACACCCTGTTATGTGGTCATCGTTTGTTACATCACTGTCATTGTCAGTGGTTACGCTGTGTATCCACAGCGACAGAGTTTGGCCCAGTCTGGCCCATAGAGATAGAACACTGAACCAGAAGCATTGTGATGCATTTACATGACACCACATCATTCCATGGCAGCCATAGCTACCCATATGGAGTTTTCACCAACAGCAGTTTATGGAATTATTTGAATATAAAACAAATCTAGAAAATGGATCTGTGTAAATGGTGTTCAGACCATAGATAAAGAACACTGTTATACTGGGCCACACTCTCTGTACCTATGACCTTATGAAGGAAGCAAGGAAAAGAAGCAAAGAGGATATAATTTATCTTTACTATAAGAGAAGAAGAAAATTAGCTGCTAAATTAAAACATTTTAAAATGCTTGCGAGATGTTTGTTGCTGTGAGATGTTTGATTTGCAAGAAGTAAAGACATTGTTTGAGCCTGCCTTTCAAATACAGTGCCTCAAAGAAGTTACATCTGCCAAATTAAAAAAGAAACACAAGATCAATATACCCAGGGATTCACCATAGAGACTCTAATTGTAGACTACTCTGCTGTGGAGGGGGAGTCAAAAACAAATCTCCCTACTGTCTGGCATACAGCCCTCTGCCAATTGTACTCACACACAGCACTCGAGTTGAGGGGGGATGAGGGGGGATGGCATCCCCCCTGAAATAAAAACGGTCAAAATCATCCCCCTTCTAAAACTGCCATCCCCCCTTTCCATCCCTTATGTCATTTTATCAATGAACGTGGTATTACTGCTATTTCAACATTTAGTTTTGCGCTTATTGAGTAAAATACTGTGGGCGATGGGGTACGCACACATGCAATTACATTTTTACCAAGACACTGACACACGCTGTGGGGATGCTAAAATTGTCCCCATATATGATCAAATCCACCATCCCCCCTGATTTTCTTTTACAACTTGAGTACTGCTCACACATGAATACAAATGTAGGCAGATCACAGGGCACCAGGACTCTGATTGTATTGCTCGATCATCACGAAAAACATTTACTACACAGGCACAATCATAGTGCAAGGCTCAGAAAACAGTCTGAACAACTTCCAGCGGAACTTCTATACACTAACAGAGCTAGCAAACACACACACACACACACACACACACACACACACAACCAACAGCCAGAAATAACAACTCTGGAGAGAGCAACCCTTCGAAATCTCACCAACAGGCCAGCGACTCCACCTTCCCACACAACAGCCTCATCTCACCCAGACTCTCCAACCACATCAGGACACTGAGGGAGGGTCGGTCGGTTCTGGAATTCACTGAACAACTGCATTTACTGCACCTGCCTTTATAAAATCTCTCAGATATTTATATATATATTTCCAGAAAAATATATATTGCTCTTGTTAGTATGTACCACCACACCTCACTCTACGGTATATCCTCTAATGTCTGTTAGCTCAGGGGTTCTCATAAACATTCAGTCCACTGTGCATGATCTCATTCTGTGTGTGTGTGTGTGTATGTGTGCAGGGCCGGCCGCTGGAATAAGCAGTGTAGTTGCTTAGGGCCACAACTGCTAGAGGGGCCCACACTTTTGCCGTCGATTTAGCTACCACCCATCTATCAAAAACTCTGCTACCCCCGTCGACGAACAAGAATCTTGCTTAAGCCACAAAAGTAGTTTGGATTGATCAAAACTCCCCTACTTTTGTGGCCCTAAGCAAGATTTCTGTTCATTGACGGGGGTAGCAGAGTTTTCAATCTTGCTTAGGGCCACAAAAGTCCCAGGGCCGTGCCTATGTGTGTGTGTGTGTGTGTGTGTGTGTGTGTGTGTGTGTGCATGTGTGTGTGTGTGTGTGTGTGTTTGTGTGTGTGTGTGTGTGTGTGTTTGTTGGCATGTGTGTGTCTCCCCCAGACCTGTAGTTAGGGCCGGATCATGGTCCCGTGAGGCCCCTGGGAACCTGCCTGCAACGTCTCAAGCAGTTTACTTCTCCACTTCTCACCCTCAGAGTCAGCCATGAAATACTTGAATTAGATGAGTTTATTGGAAAAGTTGTCCAGGTCAGATGGATATGCAGTGGAGAGTGCATTAACCTTTTCCACTATGACATCACTGTTAGACACCTAATCTGACATTTACAGAACTCCAAAGACACTGATCAAAGGTTCAACGCATGCCACTAGCTTATCAATGACCACATACAATGTTTCTATTTTGAACTTCTCCCTCCCCTCAAGTGTCACACCTGGCTCTGAGCTCTCATCTACAAATGTGTTGCATTTCCTCTTTTGCTGAATACCATGCTTATATGACTGAGAGACACCTGTCACATTTAAGGCTGCCCTTTCAAAAGCCTCAAACTGGTCTCGCTGTCCCGCCATATCTGTCTTCCGAAAGACTTTCCCCCAACTGTGTGTGGATGAAGAGCAACATGTGTACAGTGACTGCAACATGATCAAAAACATGTCAGCCTCTGGGCTGCCGCCGTCTAAACACCAACTATGTTAAGTGAATGCGCTGCGCAAGACACATACTCTATCAGAGTTTTTTTTTGTGGTTTGTTTCAGGTGGGCCTGTAGCCCGTTGTATTTTCCTGATATGTTGCTTGCATTGTCATATGACCCAAGGCCCTCCACCATCAAAGTCACACAGTCTGCTAAACTTTTACCAGTGTGACTCTCTATTGGCTCAAAGCTCAGGAATCGCTCCACCACATTCCCGCTGCTGTTAACAAACCAGAAAATGAACGTCAATTTGACCACATGTGACAGGTCTGGGGTGGAGTCAACAATTATTGAAAAAATATCTGCTATTGCTTGGCGAGTTTTCTGACTCATTATCTCTATGAGTTCCTCATATATTGCCGATGAAAAATAGAACACTGAGCCTCTTCCTTTTCTGCCATTTTAAAAAAATATGTTCAGCAAAAACTGGGTCAAATTGTGATTGCAATTCTAGGATGCCAAGGATGCAGAGGAAAAACCTAAACCGTTCATCATCTCCCCTAAACGTAAGTCCTGTTTCACCCAAGAATTCGATCACTGTTACAACTCTTTTTTAAATGTCCCCTCCAGTATCTAGTTCCCCATCAAGCTGCTGCATGAGATCTGCAAATATAGCACTTCCCTTTGTCCACTAGTGCAAGGCAAGTATGCATCATCTGTGTTCTGGACTCTTTTCGTATTCTTTCGAGTGCTTCCAGTCACTAAACCCCTGACTAAAGCCACCGAGCAACAGTTTGCATGGAAAACAGTACACACACCCTGTTGCGGGTGAGTACAGTAGCCACAGTCTAGAAATCGTATGCCCATTTGGCAATAGCTGGCAATAAAATAATGGCTTTTAGTTAATTGTTGAGTCTTTCCTCCAAGCGCTCTATCTTGGACTGAAGCTGGGTATTGTTTTGGAAGAGGTCTGCTCCTCTTTCAATAAGCACTGACTTAACAATGTCACTGGAAAAGCTTTGCCATAATGCAGGGTCAGTGACCTCATAGCACCAGGAATGGCTTGGTTGCTGATTTGATTCTTGTGAACTGCCCAACTGCTCTTGAGGTGGAAATTATGTTTCTTGTATACCATTAGCTGTTAAGGGTTCACCTTTAACCCTTGTGTGATGTTGACTTTTTGGACCCTTTCGTACTGTTCGGGTCCAGTTGACCCGGGACATCATTGGGGTTTTAAAAGCACTTGTCCTGACACGGTGCTCCTAGTCCCAAGGGTGACCCGTACAAGGGGTATACTCGGGGCGCAAGAAAGCCCCAAAATAGCCCTGTAGCAGACTCTAGGCACAGAGGGAGGTCGACACAGAGGACTGGGTTGAGACAAGCGTTTTTATTCTGTACAGCTCAGCACGTCATTGACGTGCTGGCGGAATTGACTTTGCGAGAAAATAATAAACACAACTAAATAATAACGCGCCCTTTCGGGACTCGCTCGCATGCACCCCTTTCGGGCTCGGCTCGCTCGCTCGATACAGTCGTCTCTCTCTCCTGGGCACGTACTGTCTCTCCTCGACATGTGCTCTCTCTCCCGTTCACTGCCAGGGGGAACAAACACACACAGGTTATAAGATCGGCTGGGTGCTGAGGCTGATCACTGACACCTGTCCGTAATCAGCTCCAACACCCATCTCCCACCAACAGTCTGGCTCCCTCTACAGGCCAGAACGCGCCATGCTCCCCACATACCCCCACCGCCAGACCAAGGCCGGAGGCTCATCCGGCCGATAGCCTACTCCCCCCCCCCCTGCCCGGGAGAGGAAGTCGGCCACAACCATTTGTGCCCCCGGCCTATGGACCACCCTGAAGTTGAAGGGTTGCAACGCGAGGTACCAGCGGGTGATCCTCGCGTTGGTATCCTTCATGCGGTGGAGCCACTGCAGGGGAGCATGGTCGGAGTAGAGGGTGAACGAGCGTCCCAGCAGGTAGTACCGGAGGGCGCCGACCGCCCACCGAATGGCCAGGCACTCCTTCTCCACTGTGCTGTACCTGCCCTCCCGCTCCGACAGCTTTCGGCTCAGGTACAGCACTGGACGGTCGGCCCCCTCCACCTGCTGGGTTAGCACCGCCTCCAGCCCTCTATCCGATGCGTCTGTCTGCAGAGAAAAAGGGATATCAAAGTTAGGAGCATACAAGACTGTCTCTCCGCAGAGGGCGTTCTTAATCCCGTCGAACGCCACTTGGCACAGCTCACTCCATCGGACCGGATCTGGGGCCCCCTTCCGGGTGAGGTCGGTAAGGGGGCTGGCCAACTCCGAGAAACCCGGCACAAACTGCCGGTAGTAGCTGGCCAGTCCCAAGAACCTACTCACGTCCTTCCGGGTCCTGGGCCGCGGGGCGGCGGCGACCGCGGCGGTTTTATCCACCTGCGGCCGCACCTCCCCGCCCCCCAGGATAAACCCCAGATTTCTCCCCCCGCCCGATCACGCACTTCTCCGGGTTAGCCGTCAGCCCCGCCTGCCTCAGCGACTGTAGCACCGCGGCTACCCTCTGCATATGCTGTGGCCAGGCGTCCGCATAGATGACAATGTCATCTAAGTACACCGCAGCATATGCAGAGTGCGGCCGCAGAATACGGTCCATCAGCCGCTGAAACGTGGCCGGGGCCCCAAACAACCCGAATGGAAGCGCGGTGAACTGGAATAACCCCCGCGGGGTAGAGAATGCAGTTTTTTCCCGGGATACCGGCGATAATGGTATCTGCCAGTATCCTTTCGTGCAATCCAATGTAGTATAATATTTAGCCGTGCCAAGCCGGTCCAGGAGCTCGTCGATCCGGGGCATAGGGTAGGCATCGAATTTTGACACTGAATTCACCCGTCTATAGTCAACACAGAACCGTACAGACCCATCGCGCTTTGTTACCAGCACGATGGGGCTGCACCAGTCGCTGTGCGACTCCTCGACCACGCCCAGTTTTAGCATTGAGTCTAATTCCCGGCTCACCACGTCTCGTTTGTGAGCCGGCAGCCGGTATGGCCGCGTACGTACCGTAACACACGGTTGCGTATCTATATGATGCTCTATGAGGCGAGTACGACCGGGTATAGAGGAGAACACATCCGCGAAACTATGTTGCAATTTATCAACGTCCGCCCGCTGGCACGCCGAGAGATGGTCGCCTAAGCAGGCCGGGGCACTAGTACTAGTTTTTGGGACCTCCGGCCCGAACTCATCTTCCTCGGGAAGTAGCGTAACCAGGGAAACAGGGACCACAACGTTCCATTTTTTTAGGAGATTTATATGGTATATTTGTGTGCTATCCCCTCTATCCGACCGCACTACCTCGTAGTCTACATCCCCAATTCGCCGTGTGACCGCGAACGGCCTTTGCCACTTGGCGAGTAATTTAGAGCTAGACGTGGGCAGTAATACGAGGACTTTGTCTCCCGGTGCGAAATTGCGTAGGCTAGTCCCTCTGTCGTACAGCCGTTTCTGACGCTCTTGGGCCTCGAGCAAATGCTCCCGTGACATAACCCCCAGTGAGTGGAGCTTTGCTCGTAGGTCCAGGACGTATTGAATTTCATTTTTACTGTCACTAGACCCTTCCTCCCAGCTTTCTTTAATCAGGTCTAGGACGCCCCGTGGCTTGCGCCCGTACAGGAGCTCAAAGGGGGAAAACCCTGTGGAAGCCTGGGGTACTTCCCGCACTGCGAACAACAGAGGGTCTAACCACTTATGCCAATTACGACTATCTTCGTGTATGAACTTACGGATCATTGACTTAAGCATCCGATTGAACCGCTCACACAGCCCGTCGGTAGCTGGGTGGTACACGCTCGTTCGGACCGCCTTAATGTCTAACAACCCGTAAAGTTCCCTAAGTGTTCGTGACATAAAGTTAGTGCCTTGGTCGGTGAGGATCTCTTTCGGGATCCCCACCCGGGAGATGACCTGGAATAACGCCTGTGCTACACTGTTTGCAGAGATAGTACGAAGCGGTATTGCCTCGGGGTATCGAGTCGCGTAGTCTATGAGAACTAACACGAACCGATAGCCCTGTGAGCAACGTTCAAATGGCCCGATTATATCCATCCCAATACGATCGAATGGTGCCTCCACCAAGGGGAGGTGGCACAATGGTGCCCTGGGCACCGCCGGGGGATTAACTAATTGACACTCGCAGCAGGACGCGCACCACCGCCGCACCTCTGCCCGAATCCCCGGCCAATAGAATCGAGCCATTATCCGGTTGAGTGTTTTATCGTATCCTAAGTGGCCTGCCATAGGGTTATGATGCGTCGCCTGGAATATAGCTTCCCGGCAGCTCCTCGGTACCAACAACTGGGTCACTTCCTCGTCCCTGCGAGTGTCACGACTCACCCTATACAGTCTGTCCCTAATCAATACGAAATATGGGTGGGCGCGCACAGCGTCTGGCTGTACCAGAACACCATCAACACTGATCACCTGGTCGAGGGCGCAGCGTAGAGTGGCGTCACGAGACTGCTCGAGGGGGAAGTCCGCCACCGGAGGGAATGCAGGCGGCGGATCCGCGGGTGCGGGACCCGCCGCCTCCTCCGGCTCCTCGGCAGCGTCGGGCGCCCTCGCATCAGCGCAGAGTACTGCACACGCCTCACATGTCCCTGCCGGTCGTGCACGCACCCCCGTAGTTCCCCCTAAAACCTGCGGAAACCCAGCCCAATCTAACCCCAAGATTAGAGGGTGCGTGAGGCGCGGGCTAACCGCCGCCCGAACACTATACTTTTTCCCCTTATATCGAATCTCGATGGAGACCACCGGATACTCGTGAATATCCCCATGTACACACCTCACCAATACCCTCGATGCCTCTAACAACGCCCCGGGTCGAACCAGGCGCTGGTGGATCATGGTTTGTAGACTACCAGAATCCAACAGCGCCTGGTGCGTCTCGCTCTGTACCCTCACCGGGAGGAGGTACGCCTGTCCTGGACACGGGGGAGGGGTCGGATCGCCGACGACGCGGACCACCTGGCCCACCTCCATCACGGGGCACTCCCGGCGGAAGTGGCCCGGCTGCCCGCACCGCCAGCACCCCTCCTCTGCGCCCGCGGGGCCGTCTGCGGGGTGGGAGTTGGCCCCCCATGTGTGCCCCACCCCCCGGCGGCCCGCCCCGTCCTCGGGGCGGGGACTGGTGGCTCCGGCCGCGGCTCCATCCCAGGCCGTACCCCGGGTCGCGCCCCGCCGGCCCAACGGCGCGAAGCCGGGGTCGAGGTAGGGCGCGTGACCGGGGTTGCGCCAGGGCTTGGAGCCATCGGCCGGGGAAGGTGGTTCCCTCTACAGGCCAGAACGCGCCATGCTCCCCACAAGCCCATAATATTAAAGGGCGCCTCCTGTGGGCACAAACAAGTACTGTACCCAATAATGCACAATAGGTACTGTGTACACATTCAAAAGTGCATATCTTTTGTTCTGGTGGATCTAGGGGGCTGCCCTTTGGAGAGGCTTTAGCAGATGATGCTTAGTAACAACCCACAAAGTGTCAGACCCCTAGGAATAGGTGGGGCTGAACGACAGCATGATGAGTAGAAGCGTTTTTACGCACATGATGCCCCTAACTTTGAAAATGCGAAATCCACTATAATAAAGACCTGGGTGTCATAAATCATACTTATCTAGGAACATTTTTTATGAAACAATGTTTTCATTGCTGTTTATTATTTTGAATTCATATTCTCAATTGACTTTCACATTTATCTAAATATAATCCAAGCTGTAAAGAAAATACAGGTGATGAACAAGAATAGAAATGAAAGAACCAAAATAAGATTGTTTATGCCAATAGCTATGAAATACATCTCTCAAAAATGTCTGCAAATGCTGAATCACAAAACACGAACGGAATGTACACTGTTTTCACTGTCACTGTCGAAATACAGTATTATGTCTGAAAAATCCCAAATTATTCTGAAATAACACTGGCTACAATTGTGTGTGCATGGGCATGCCTGTCTACACAACACATGAAGCACAGAATGTGACAGTGCGTGTACCTCAAATGTACTTTTTGCAGTTGCTGCATACGTTCTGTACAGTGCAAGAAAATGTAAAAATGTTTACAATGTTTCACTTCAAAGGGTAAAAAGTGCGAGAGCAGACGGCTTCTTGGCATGGGAAAGCTAGAGCAGAGGTGTGTGAGTGAGTGAGTGAGTGTAAGTGTGAGTGTGTGTATGTTTCTGTGTGTCTCTGTGCATCCGGGCCTAAATGACCCGAACATCTTATGAAGGACATACATTTGTTGGGGTATTGTAGGATGTGTAAAAAAAAAAAAATCCTCCCTTTTACATGTTTTTCATAGAAAATAAGCCAAGGCCATGGAGTTTCAGATTGATAAAAATGTATTCTTGTACCATTTCTCTTTAAGTAAAAATGTAAAACGGGTCCGGTTGACCCGAACACCACACAAGGGTTGGCTCAGGGGGAGTGACAACATTACTGGAAACTGAACTAGTGCTAGTTCCTTCCTCACAGCTGACAATAGTGCTGCTGTCATCATTATTACTAGCAGAGCAAAGAAGATGGCAATGAATGGAACACTGAAGAAAAACCGCCTCTCTTGCCTCCTTTTCTTTTTTGGCTTTCCTTTTGGAAGCATCACTATTCCAAAGTTTGTGGTCCATATTTCAGAACTATGTGGCTGTGGCTTTTCTTACCCAGAACTGTTTTATATACCTGCCTGACACAGAGAGAATTATGTTGCTTGAAATTCAAAAGAGAACTTTTGATTGAACAACCAACAAAGGTTTCTAACAAGTCAGTGAAATTACTTGGTGGAGACTATGCATATTGGCCACAAGGCATCGATGGTGAGAGAAAAAAAAACAACTTCTAAAAGTCATCGACAATTTGCATGTCAAAGTTAGCGTTATCTACTTCTGTGGATCTAAAAACAGATTGTCTATGGAAAAAAATAATGGGGTTTTCCTTAATCTAAGTATGGATTGGGTCTCCTATGTGTTAGTGTATGAAAGAAATTAGCTTTTGGCATATTTTTTTTATGTTTCAGCTAATATGCTCTCACTTAGGTTTTTATTCCCATGGCCACAGCATCCTATGTTTTGAAGTAATAGTAGTAATTCGTTTTGAACTAATAGTAGTAATAGATTTAAGCGTCATGATTGTCTATGACATGCTGTTTATTCAACCCACTGTAGCTAACTACCCTTTTATCTTATTGTGTGCCACCTAAATAGTTAGACAGCTACGTTTTAGGCCAATAGCTAGTTAACTAGCTGACTTTTTAGTGCAGCTAATTAAATAAAAAATGTTGGTTGTAAGGGTAGCTGGCAACAATGACAGCTAGTTAACTAATTTCTGTTAAGAAACAGATTCATATGGGCAGCTAGCTATAATATATAATAATCTGCCATTAAGCTGATGCTTTTATCCAAAGAGACTTCCATTACAGTGAGTGCATACATTTTTCAGTGTACAGTATATGGACCCAGTGGGAATCAAACCTGCAACCTAAGCATTGTTAGCGCCATGCTCTACCGATTTAGCCATAGGACTATACTGAGCCATAGAGGATCATAGCTTGCTAAAATAAAGGGATAGCTAGTAACGTATAAGTCAAACAATGAACACCTTGCATAATAAGATGCCCTTCAAATTGTTCTGTTATGCAGAATGAACTGACTTGTTGGTGAATATTGTATCATGTCACAGCATGTTGTAGTGTGCCAACCAGCGGCTCAGTTGTACAGAAGTACTGTGCTCTCTGAGAGGCTAGCGTTGTAAGAATGTACTGTATGTACCAAGGGGCCTGGGGGTCCTAGTGGTCAACAGTGTAAGCACAGAGAGGCCTCTCATTGTAAGCATGGGGGGCCTGGGCACCCTAGTGGTCAGCTCATGCTTTTAAGTCCCAGGGGCCTAGGGACCCTAGTGGTCAGTATATATTTTAAACACCAAGGGGCGTGGGAGTCCTCACATTGTAAGCACTGAGGGGTCTGGGGGCCCTAGTGGTTAGCTCACGCTATAAACAACCAGGGGCCTAGGGGTCAGCTTGCGCTGTGCGCACTGAGAGCCCTGGCATTCAACATCCTTTAGAAGCCTTGGGATTGAGGTTTGGACTTCCTTCTGAAGTTTTGGGACTGAGGTTTGGACTTCCTTCTGAAGTCTTGGGACTGAGGTTTGGACTTCCTTCTGAAGTCTTGGGACTGAGGTTTGGAGGCCCCCTGGCAGTCCGAGCTCCGGGGCAATGGCCCCACTGGCCCTGTCCATAATCCAGTCTTGCTACAAGGCCTGTACTGCAGCAATCTACGGTTGTTGTCAGTTTTGAGGTCTTTTTGCCTATAATGTTATCATCAGGAAATGAAATTCATGTTAAATTGGATTTATATCTGAAGATTGACTTGGCCAGTCAAGACCTTTCCATGTTTACACCCTGAAAAAGTCACAGTGTTTCACAGATGAGGTGGTATGCAGTAAATCTTGGGCAGATACTTTTTTCTCTAGCAATCACTCTGGTCCATAATAATATTCTTTTTCCAGATCTCTGCAGGCTTGTTAAGTACTTTTAGATTTTTGATTTTTGCAAGCCTATGGTTTTCACTATGTTTCTGCTGTTTCTTTTTTCAGATTTTTCTGCCTAATAATGGCTTCCTTGACTCTCTTTGACACCTCTTTCCTCATGTTGACAGATACAGATAGCAAGCCTAGAATCAATACTACACATTGACAGCTCTCTTATGCCTGTATGTGACTGGCCATACCTGTCACCTGTCAAACACTTAACTCTTACCCTAACCCTAAAATAGGGGGACTATACATAAAACAGTGTTGTAATTTATGAATGGTTAAACCACACAAATACCATCAAATAAAAGCTGAGAATCTCTATGTTAACCACGTCCTAATTGCTTGATTTAAAATCCAAGAAAACATTCCCCACACCATTACACCGACTGAATGAATGAGAAGGTGTACAGGGGGCCGTTTCACTAAAGTGGATTAGTATATCGGCGATTGAAATAAATCAGGCGATCAGGCAACTCGGGATTGGAATTCAAGCCTCAGGTGATTCCTCGAACGAGGATCAGGCTTGTGTCATCAGTGTTCACAGAACACCGGCTTACAAATCCTCGATATGGGCGCGTGCACGCAGACATAAAGAGCTCCGAAGAGTCGATCTGTCGAAATTAAGATACTCCACTCTGCAGGGGTTCTACATTTGCGCAGCATTCCGAATTATTGATCTTTATGAAGAAAAATAAGATGTAAAATAGTTCAATACTGCCGCAATTAACAAGGCGAGGGAAATGGTTTGGCAAGAAATTGCTGACCGATTAAATGCGTAGGTCATATTAGCCCCAGTTATTGTTATATGTTCATATTTTAATAAATTAATATTTACTACTGTGGTGATATCAGCAGCAGGCTACAAGCCGTCATATCGTCACAATGGCCTAGTGGTATCGACTGCTGCCATAGTATTTAATCGTCATTTTAAATCGATGGTTCAAATCCCTCTTCAGACCCACTTTTTACTGCATTTCGTTGTCTGAATCTAATCTAAAATCTCATCTAAAAAAGTATGTAGGCTATAAAATTATGGTGCAGGCTAATTTACAAGAACTGACACGATTACAATGGTGTTTGAAGCCTTTGCATGAAGGTTTCGGTTAAATGTAAAAAATAAAAATAAATCACTAAAATCAAGTCTCGAACTCACAACCTTCAGAACTCTAGCTGGTTGCCTTAAACACTGCGCCAGCCAGACCGCTGTGACAAAAGCAATGCAAGTTAATAAAGATACCTATTTATTTTATTTTATTTTTTACACTTTTTAATTTATTTATCTATCAATCTATCTATCACACTTTCAAAATATCAAGTTATCTATCACACAATCAAACTATCTATCAATCGATCACACTTTCAAAATATCAAATTATCTATCTATCACACAGTCAAACTATCTATCTATCTCGTGTGAAGTGGGAACTAATATTTCCTAAAAGACACTTGAGGAACTGTCGTTCGGGATGTAGTATCCGCCTGTGAGCCTTTTTTGACGCACGCATTACCTTAGCCAGCCTGTAAGTCTGCTCGGGACCAGGCTAATTATATCTGACTCAGAAGGATATGTTGCATAGCAACCCAACAGCTAATTATTTGAGCCACATTGATGGCACCGAGCGCAAGCTAACATTATCGCCGATTAGAACCTTATCGAGGATTAGAAGATAATCCACCTTCGTGGAATGGGCCCCAGGTGTTCCTAATAAAGTGTTCATTGTGTTTATAATGAGTCACACAACACAAACAGTCTCGGGCTACTTTTAGTTTAGCCCAGTGGGTGCCGCTGTTGATCTTCTGTCTGGCCGCCGATTACACCAGGGAGCTGACCATGGTGCTGAAAGACACTCAAGTAGGAGGAAATTCCATGTTTACTGTACGTAATGTATGGTTAGATGTTTCACTGAGTATAACACCTTTTGAGTCACTGCTCCGACACAAACGGGCTAGTGGTATCATTATGGTGTTGCGTCTAGTCAGGCGTTACGTTTCTGACTAGAGAACGATGTTTGAGAACGACTATTATACATTCAGGAGATGTGTGCATTTGGCTGTAATATAGGAACTTTTTGTTTGTATTTACCACTCGTTAGATGGCGCTGCGCAGAATACAAAAGTACTTGAACACTGGCACTAAACCTAGTCAGACAGACTGTGCGAGTCCTGTGCTCACTGCCGGCTTGATGAAGCAGTTGTCCTCACAAGGTGCGAGAAATCAACGGGATGCCCTGGATTACACTAGCCTACGCTTTATGAAACCCATTTGTTCACATTTGTTTCCAGGTTGAAACACCTTTAAGGTTGGAGGAGCAAGGATTTATTGTGCATTAGTGGTTTACGTCTACTCTTTGCCTCTCCGGCAACAGATCGTTTTGTTGGACTCCGAGGTCATGAGCCAGTGTTGACGGGCTGAACTCAACTCAGCAAAGGTTGTCTAACAGCTGGACGCGCTCGGGGAATCCCGTAGAAGTTCACCACGATAAGCACGGCCACGATGATCGTCTGTTGCCCGGTGCCTTAGTGCATTTGCGTTTTATGTTTGATGCTTTCTACATTTTCTACATCTGTTTCCAAGATCTCAAAGTCGAAAGTATGAATAAGTGTTAGCGTCTGAGATTCTGGAGGGTTTCACAGTTTGCTTCTTTTTCTTTGGAAAATGATCGCGGTTAACACAACTATGGTGAGAAGATGTCTTCTGACGTTCAGACCGTTCAGGTAAGCAGAATACCGGCCGGTTACACGAGTTCACATCTTTCACCACCGCTGCATAGTTTTCCCAGTGTTGTCATCATGTCCCTCTTTCTCTCGGTTATAGATGTAGTATTTTCAAAAAAAATATTGGCAGTTCCCTATAAAATTATGAACAATATATGTAAAGAAAGCAGACCACATGCAGAGTATTTGACTCTCTTGCCAGAGCAGGTGTCATCAAGAATCGTGTCGTTACTTGCATGTTTTTGACCGCTGGTGATTATTATAAATAATAATAATATGAATAACCTTTATTTGTATAACACCTTTTCTGCAAACGTTGCAGCTCAAAGTGCTTTAACATATCCACACAGTTTTTATTTTTATTTTTTTAGAACAATAGTAATCAATAAAACACACAATAACATTGAATGTGTTCGGAAATACATGATGGTTGTGGTGGAAAGTCAGACTCAATATCTGTTAAGTTACCTCAGATGCACCGAGGGAAAACATCCATAACAGCACTGCAGGGATGCATTTCAGTCAAGGCAGAACGAAATAGGCAACAGCTGAAAAAAATCTACTTTATAGTCTACCAAAAGTGGTTGCAATGCCAATTGAAATACCAATTATATTTGCATATGTATTACTCTATGCAGACACTTTCTGTCAAAGGGAACACTGATTTGTTGTTAGTCACTGATAAGGTTGAGCTCTGTTAGCACTCCAAAAGCTGTCATTAGGATTAGGGTTAGGGTTATGTATGTGTATGTGATATAGGTTACTGTATGTGTTATAGGTTACTGTATGTGTTATAGGTTACTGTATGTGATATAGGTTACTGTAGGTGTTATAGGTTACTGTATGTGTTATAGGTTACTGTTTGTGTTATAGGTTACTGTATGTGTTATAGGTTACTGTATGTGATATAGGTTACTGTAGGTGTTATAGGTTACTGTATGTGATATAGGTTACTGTATGTGTTATAGGTTACTGTATGTGTTATAGGTTACTGTATGTGTTATAGGTTACTGTATGTGTTAAAGGTTACTGTAGGTGTTATAGGTTACTGTATGTGATATAGGTTACTGTATGTGATATAGGTTACTGTATGTGTTATAGGTTACTGTAGGTGTTATAGGTTACTGTATGTGTTATAGGTTACTGTATGTGTTATAGGTTACTGTATGTGATATAGGTTACTGTATGTGTTATAGGTTACTGTATGTGTTATAGCTTACTGTATGTGTTATAGGTTACTGTATGTGTTATAGGTTACTGTATGTGATATAGGTTACTGTATGTGTTATAGGTTACTGTATGTGTTATAGGTTACTGTATGTGTTATAGGTTACTGTATGTGTTATAGGTTACTGTATGTGTTATAGGTTACTGTATGTGTTATAGGTTACTGTAGGTGTTATAGGTTACTGTATGTGATATAGGTTACTGTATGTGTTATAGGTTACTGTAGGTGTTATAGGTTACTGTATGTGTTATAGGTTACTGTAGGTGTTATAGGTTACTGTATGTGTTATAGGTTACTATAGGTGTTATAGGTTACTGTATGTGTTATAGGTTACTGTATGTGTTATAGGTTACTGTAGGTGATATAGGTTACTGTATGTGTTATAGGTTACTGAAGGTGTTATAGGTTACTGTATGTGTTATAGGTTACTGTATGTGTTATAGGTTACTGTAGGTGTTATAGGTTACTGTAGGTGTTATAGGTTACTGTATGTGTTATAGGTTACTGTAGGTGTTATAGGTTACTGTATGTGTTATAGGTTACTGTATGTGATATAGGTTACTGTATGTGATATAGGTTACTGTATGTGTTATAGGTTACTGTATGTGTTATAGGTTACTGTAGGTGTTATAGGTTACTGTATGTGTTATAGGTTACTGTATGTGATATAGGTTACTGTATGTGTTATAGGTTACTGTATGTGTTATAGGTTACTGTATGTGTTATAGGTTACTGTAGGTGTTATAGGTTACTGTATGTGTTATAGGTTACTGTAGGTGTTATAGGTTACTGTAGGTGTTATAGGTTACTGTATGTGTTATAGGTTACTGTATGTGTTATAGGTTACTGTAGGTGATATAGGTTACTGTATGTGTTATAGGTTACTGTATGTGTTATAGGTTACTGTAGGTGTTATAGGTTACTGTATGTGTTATAGGTTACTGTATGTGTTATAGGTTACTGTAGGTGTTATAGGTTACTGTATGTGTTATAGGTTACTGTATGTGTTATAGGTTACTGTATGTGATATAGGTTACTGTATGTGTTATAGGTTACTGTATGTGTTATAGGTTACTGTAGGTGATATAGGTTACTGTAGGTGTTATAGGTTACTGTATGTGATATAGGTTACTGTATGTGTTATAGGTTACTGTAGGTGTTATAGGTTACTGTATGTGTTATAGGTTACTGTATGTGTTATAGGTTACTGTATGTGTTATAGGTTACTGTATGTGTTATATGTTACTGTATGTGATATAGGTTACTGTATGTGTTATAGGTTACTGTATGTGTTATAGGTTACTGTATGTGTTATAGGTTACTGTATGTGTTATAGGTTACTGTATGTGTTATATGTTACTGTATGTGATATATGTTACTGTATGTGTTATAGGTTACTGTATGTGTTATATGTTACTGTATGTGATATATGTTACTGTATGTGTTATAGGTTACTGTATGTGTTATAGGTTACTGTATGTGTTATAGGTTACTGTAGGTGATATAGGTTACTGTAGGTGTTATAGGTTACTGTATGTGATATAGGTTACTGTATGTGTTATAGGTTACTGTATGTGTTATAGGTTACTGTATGTGTTATAGGTTACTGTATGTGTTATAGGTTACTGTATGTGATATAGGTTACTGTATGTGATATAGGTTACTGTATGTGTTATAGGTTACTGTAGGTGTTATAGGTTACTGTATGTGTTATAGGTTACTGTAGGTGTTATAGGTTACTGTATGTGTTATAGGTTACTGTAGGTGTTATAGGTTACTGTATGTGTTATAGGTTACTGTATGTGTTATAGGTTACTGTATGTGATATAGGTTACTGTATGTGTTATAGGTTACTGTATGTGTTATAGGTTACTGTAGGTGATATAGGTTACTGTAGGTGTTATAGGTTACTGTATGTGATATAGGTTACTGTATGTGTTATAGGTTACTGTAGGTGTTATAGGTTACTGTATGTGTTATAGGTTACTGTATGTGATATAGGTTACTGTATGTGTTATAGGTTACTGTATGTGATATAGGTTACTGTATGTGATATAGGTTACTGTATGTGTTATAGGTTACTGTAGGTGTTATAGGTTACTGTATGTGTTATAGGTTACTGTAGGTGTTATAGGTTACTGTATGTGTTATAGGTTACTGTAGGTGTTATAGGTTACTGTAGGTGTTATAGGTTACTGTATGTGTTATAGGTTACTGTAGGTGTTATAGGTTACTGTATGTGTTATAGGTTACTGTATGTGATATAGGTTACTGTAGGTGTTATAGGTTACTGTAGGTGTTATAGGTTACTGTATGTGTTATAGGTTACTGTATGTGTTATAGGTTACTGTATGTGATATAGGTTACTGTAGGTGTTATAGGTTACTGTATGTGTTATAGGTTACTGTATGTGTTATAGGTTACTGTATGTGTTATAGGTTACTGTATGTGATATAGGTTACTGTATGTGTTATAGGTTACTGTATGTGATATAGGTTACTGTATGTGTTATAGGTTACTGTATGTGTTATAGGTTACTGTATGTGATATAGGTTACTGTAGGTGTTATAGGTTACTGTATGTGTTATAGGTTACTGTATGTGTTATAGGTTACTGTATGTGATATAGGTTACTGTATGTGTTATAGGTTACTGTATGTGTTATAGGTTACTGTAGGTGTTATAGGTTACTGTATGTGTTATAGGTTACTGTATGTGATATAGGTTACTGTATGTGTTATAGGTTACTGTATGTGATATAGGTTACTGTATGTGTTATAGGTTACTGTAGGTGTTATAGGTTACTGTAGGTGTTATAGGTTACTGTATGTGTTATAGGTTACTGTATGTGATATAGGTTACTGTATGTGTTATAGGTTACTGTATGTGATATAGGTTACTGTATGTGTTATAGGTTACTGTAGGTGTTATAGGTTACTGTATGTGATATAGGTTACTGTATGTGATATAGGTTACCGGAGGTCAACACTGGTATGGCTGTGTGGGTGTTGTTCTGTGTGGGTATTTTGCTCTCACAGTTTTATAGTTGTTATTGGACAGTGACGTGGCATGGCAGCTCTCTCAGGCAGTAACTAAAGCTAGTTTCTTGGTCGTATGAATCTTTCTCTAAGTTAAATTAATCTAGCATGCCTTTTTTTTTAAAGGCTACCCTACAGCATTTGAGGAGACACAAGTTGCCATATCGCATGTCACATCACATGTCAGCAAGTGAGCGAGGGCATGTGAGCAGTAACATGCAATATGGAAATATCCCTCTCCTTCATGCAGCTCTCCTCTGGGTGTTTCAAAACATCTACATTAGCTCAATGGTACACTTTAAGCAGGCAAGGATGTTATCTTTATCTAAAAATAGAGAAAGCATTAATTTCACTCAGTATTATGAAAAAATAAGAAGTATGTACTGTATGGTTACACTCACAAATGTACCTTGATTAATACTCAACTGCTATACTGTTCTGTATCTGACCATGTCTCATAAAAAAAGTTGCTGAACTGCATTTCATTGTCTAGTACTTGTACTCTGCAATGACAATAAAGTTCAATCTAATCTAATCTATGAATGTACAGTAAAAAACAAACACTGCCACAGTACAGTAGGCTCAACTGAAACTGAATTGCACTTCCTCCTTTGCTACAGGACATCTCTTGTACTTGACCTCCGACACCAGGGTTCGACAGTAACGCCGTAACGCCCGGAGCAAGTAAAATATTCGCCAGGTTTGTTTGCGAGAGCACGACGACGCTGCTAGATCCCGGATATTTTTACCTGTGTGCAGGAAGAACAACAGACGGCGCGTGTGAACAGCGCGAGTGAAGATATTATCAAAGCGTACGCGCCTGTCGATCACCCGTACGCTTTGATAATATCTTCACTCACGATCATCTAGTCTAGTCTCGCGCCTGCGCCGTCTGTTGTTCTTCCTGCACACAGGCAAAAATATCCGGGATCTAGCAGCGTCGTCGTGCTCGCGCCAACAAACCCGGCGAATGTTTTACTTGCTACGGGCAAGTAAAAACGGCGTTACTGTCGAACCATGGACACCTTTCCTTTCACCTCTCCCGTATCCCCCTCCCTCCCTCCCTCCCTCCCTCCCTCCCTCGCCTCCTCCCCTCCCCTCTGTAACCCTGTCTATCCCTCCCCCCTGGGTTCTAACCCTGTCTTTCTCTCTCTCCTGGTCTCCTGGTGGCCTCCCTGGTCTCTGCCCCCTCCAGGATCTTCGTGGCGGGGATCGGCTTCTTCAGCCTATGCTTTTTAATGACCTCCCTGGGGGGCCAGTTCTCGGCTAAGCGACCCGGGGACTCTCCCTTCACCATCCGAGCTGAAGGTACGCCGCCGTGGCGAGTGTATCGGTCCTACCGCATGACAGGCCTTGGCTTGCTGTACGTCCGCCCTAAGCACATAATGAACAGCGAAGGAACATGCTCAGTGCACCAGAGGTTGATGATTACTGGTAACCAGCTGACAGACCCCCCGTCCCCCCCCGTCTCCCCCAGTCCCCCGCCGCGCCTCCCCCGCCCCCCCTTAATCTGCTCATCAGGTGGGGGTCAGGGGAGGCTTGAGGAGGTGGTGACAGGGGTCTTGTTCTCCCTCCTCCCTCCCCTCCCCTCCCCTCCTCTCTCCCGTCCCCTCGCCTCCTCTCTCCCCTCCCCTCCTGGTGGACGTGCTGAGACGCCCCCTCCTGAGCGTTAGCCCTCTGCTCACAGGTCAGTGTCGGGAGGGGCTCACTGTGCTGTCAGCGCAGGAGGGCTGTTGGGTTTCGGAGCACGTTCCCTGTATTTGTTCTATGTGCCTCTGTATATATATATACACTGGCTGCACAGGCCATTTGGAAAGACTCAGTGTTAGCTTTCGCGGCCCCACGGCTCGCCCGCTTTTATCACAGCGTGGTACTCTGTGGACTCTGCGCTCCAGCTCTCTGCCCCAAAGTCCCAATGGGAACGGCTCAGGTATTGAACGCTTTTTTATAGATTTGCTCTCTTCAGCAGTAACCACCGATGCGTCTGTCTGTCTGTTTCTCTCTCTCTCTCTCTGTGACAAACTGACGTGGCATATTGAGGCGACAGGACGGATGAGAACAGAGTATAAACATCCCTAGTGAAACACCGCTGTCCGTCGGTGGAAGAGCTCAGCCTGCTTCTGAACCAGAATCCCTCTCTGGCTCTCCGGAAATGGATAAATTCCATAAGTGATGGATAATGTCAATGTAATACAATCTGCGTTGCTGCGTTGCACGGCAGCCCCCCCGCCCCCCCCCCCCCCCCCCCCCCCCCCCCAGCAGAGGGTCGGAGACTCTGGCTGCGTTCGTAAATTCGCTCTGAGAGCGCCGGAGCGTAGGCCGGGTTCCCATAAAGGGACCGAGTAATTTGATTGGATGAGAGGCGTTCGGTGAGTGCTGATCAGATTTTCGGGGGCGAATTTACAAACGCCGCCTCGGTCAGAGCAGAGAGAGAGAGAGAGAGAGAGAGAGAGAGAGAGAGAGAGAGAGAGAGAGAGAGAGAGAGAGAGAGAGAGAGAGAGACGCGAGCAGAGCGGCAGAGGGAGGCTGGAGAGGCTGTCTGATTAATTAACCACTCACAGGCTGCAGTCGAGGGAAGGCATCTGGGCCCCTCAGCTCATTAAACACTGTCTGCTGTAGCCAACCAGGGAATGGCAGGCTGAGTAAACTCTAAGCCTCTTTTTGTGTGTTTCTGTGTGTTTTCTGTGTGTGTGTGTGTGTACGTGTGTGTGTTTGTGTGTGGGTCTGTGTGTGTGTGTTTGTGTAATTAATGGGTAAGGATTGAGTGTTCATTAGAGCATCACCAGGATAGTACACTCCAAGTCAGGCACTTCTACCCCCAGGAGTGATACAGAGAGCCAGTTGACTGTAATCCGCTTTAGCGATAAGAAGCTTTTTCGGTGAGCGCACACATGCGCGTGCACACACACACACACACACATGCACACACACACACGCATGCACACACACATACACATGCACACACACACACACGCACACACACACACACACACACGCACACACCCAAAGACGCATGCAAACACAACCGCACGCATGCACGCACACACACACACACACACACACAGCTTTTTGTGGGAAAAGGCAGGAAAAAAGGCTTGGGGGCCAAGTAACAATGGTGGCTCTTATTGCAATGTAGACCAACTGAGCATTATGTCCCAGATCTGTGATGTAAAAAAAAAAACTTTTTTTAGTGCGATAAAGAGATAAAGAGAGAGTACTAGAACATTACAGGGAAGAGAAAGCAAGTGTCAATTAGGAAAACTAACAAACTGTTCTCTAATGTACTGGTAGAGAGGAGAAACCAGCTCCATCAAAGGCTGTTCCACACTTAAACTCCCGCAGCAGTTAGTTTTATAATGGAAGTCGTTTAAATGCAACCAGAGATAGCTTTAACAAAACTGTGTTAATACTGTGTATTATAAGTATTCCAGATACAGTCACGAAGCAGACTACAACTATACCAATATTACCTTGTAGGGTGTATACAGTATACACTCAGATTAGTCTAAATGTGAGGAGATACACACCCGCAACGGCAAGGTTTCTTGTCTTTTGAACATTTGCACTGGATTTAATAACTGTATAGATAGAGGAATGTCATTTCAATGCACCCATTGTACTATGCAACTATGAATCCCTGAACATGTATCATTCAAGATCTTGTGACTGCAGCTGCTTATCGATAGAGCAATATCACACTCCTTGCCTTTCTGGTTATCTTTTTTACTGGTTACGCGCACTAAGGCCACTAACATGATCTGCTGGGTTAGTTTGAAGACTATGGCTGTACTGACATAAATGCGTTTAACACATTTTACTGGTCTTTGATGGAAACATGAGATGTGTCAGAGAATATTTCTTGGAAAAGAAGGCATGAAAGAGCGAAGCGTTTGATCGCCTGTATCTTAAAGGCTGCAGAGCTGTCCAGAGGGTTCCTAACAGGGTCTTTGAAGCCCACCCTCACAGTGTGTCCTTTTCCAGTAGGGTGGGGAGGGGTGTGTGTGTGTGTGTGTGGGGGGGGGGGGAGGCTCTGCTTGATGGGGTGAAAAAACAGTACATGTTTGGACAGGTTTGGCCTCGGCAACAAGGCAAGGCAAGGCAAGGCAAGTTTATTTGTATAGCACATTTCATACAACAGGGGCAATTCAACGTGCTTTACATGCATTATTTAAAAATACAGCAAGAGGAGCATAAGACATTTTTAATTACAATGAATAAAAGCAAATATAAGAAGTAAATAGATAAAACATTTAAAAAGACAATCGTTAATGGAAAAAAGACATTGATAGAAGTGTTTGTGTTTAATCATAACTGGTGCAAAACATGAAGGTTTTTAGCTTAGATTTAAATATTTTAAGAGTTTGGGCCTGTTTGATTTCTTCAGGGAGTTTGTTCCAGGAGCATGCAGCAGCGTGACTGAAAGCTGCTGCACCGTGTTTTGTTTTTACTCTTGGAATTATTAGCTGATTTGTCTCAGCTGACCTTAGGGACCTTGCGGGAATATAGGGTGGGAGGAGATCTGATATGTATTTTGGTCCAAGACCATTTTGTGATTTGTATGTAATTAGGAGGATTTTGAATTCAATTCTCTGAGAGACTGGTAGCCAGTGCAGGGATCTCAGGATTGGTGTAATGTGTTCAAATGTCTTTGTTTTTGTTAGGACCCTAGCAGCGGCGTTTTGGATGAGCTGCAATTTACGAACAGCTCCTTTAGATAGGCCTGTTAGTAGACCATTACAATAATCAAGTCTACTCGAAACAAATGCATGGATGAGTTTTTCAAGGTCTTGCTTGGACATGAAACCTCTCATTCTTGTTATGTTTTTCAGGTGATAGTAGGCTGATTTAGTTATCGAGTTTATGTGGCTGTTGAAGTTTAGATCGGAGTCTAGAATTACACCAATATTTCTGACCTGTTTTTTAGTGTGAAGAGAGAGAGAATCAAGTTTTGCACTGACTTTCGATCTTTTGTCAGGTGCACCGAATACAATTATCTCTGTTTTGTCCTTGTTTAGTTGGAGGAAGTTTTGTGTCATCCAGGTGTTTATTTGCTCAATGCAATTACAGAGATTGTCAATGGGACTATAGTCGTTCGGTGAGAGGGCTATGTAGATTTGAGTGTCATCCGCATAGTTGTGGTAGGCAATTTTGTTCTTTTTTATGATGTGTCCCAATGGAAGCATGTAGAGATTGAATAGAAGGGGGCCAAGGATTGACCCTTGGGGAACCCCACATGTCATTTTAATTTGGTCAGATACAAAGTTGCCAATGGAGACATAGTAGCTTCTGTCCTGTAGGTAGGATCTAAACCAGTTTAGGGCAGTGCCCGAAAGTCCTACCCAGGTTTTTAGTCTATCTATTAGAATGTCATGGTCTACAGTGTCAAAGGCAGCACTAAGATCTAGTAGTACCAAAACTGAGATTTTTCCGGAGTATGTGTTTACGCGAATGTCATTAAGGACCTTAATAAGGGCCGTTTCAGTGCTATGTAGGGGGCGAAAGCCTGATTGAAAGTCATCAAAGAGATCATTTAGGGTCAAATAATTGCTACGTTGTTCGTGGGCAACCATTTCAATAATTTTTCCTGTACAGGGAAGGTTTGATATGGGTCTGTAGTTGTTTAGTACAAATGGGTCTAGGCCGTTCTTTTTTAGTAGAGGCTTAATAACTGCAGTTTTCAGGGCTTCAGGGAAGATTCCTGATGAAAGGGAGGTGTTAATTATTTGTATTAGTTCGCCTGCCATGCAGCTAAATATGTTTTAAAAAAAAGCTTGTTGGCAGGACATCAAGGGCACAGGTGGATGGTTTAAGACGTGACATGATTTTATCTAGGGTCTTGTAATCAATGGTGTTAAATTGTGACATGGTTGTTATGTCCGCCCTATTTGGGGTTGTTAATGGGGACATGTTTTTCATGCCTGACACAGAAGACCTAATGCCTTGTCTAATGGTTTCTATTTTATTGTTAAAAAAGGATACAAGATGAGACTGTTTTTATACAAGATGAGACTGTATAAATGGTTGGTGGATGGTACAGTGCCTGGATGTGAGTGTTTTTCCTCTGTTTTTTTTGCTGAACAGAGTGCACCGTGGTGGGTGCCGTTCACTCTAACCTGTGTCATTGTACGATAGTGTTTTCCAGTGCTGCACTACAATCTCTCAAAGCTTTTCCTGAGATGAAACATCTCTTCATGATAGTCCTGCCTCCCCATTTACTCACTCTGTTAATGCACCGTTGCTGTGCATGCAGTATCCTGGCCTCAGGAGCTCCCAGTAAATGCCACTGATGAATGTTGGTGCACATCTCATTTACAGCAGTCTGGTGGTAATAAGCAGCCATGGAAGTAATCCTGCTCACATATGAAACCCAGAGGCCTTGTGAGGTGGAATAATTCATGAGCTCTCTCACCATTGGGTACTTTTAAAAACCAAAATATTCCAATAAATTAAAGGATGGATTCACCGTTTACGTAACAGAAAAAATAACTATGTTTTATATAATAATCTTAACCTAGTCTTATCAGAAAATAAAGTAGTTTGGCAGCAGATGTTATGGTGAATATAAGGCTTTTGAGATCGTTTTTACAGGGCTATTTGTATACGGTTGTGTGGCTTGCAGGCATGTTTTATATTCACGTCAAGCGTTCTAGAGCCTGTATTCCATTCTCCAGCTCAACAGTCATCACTCCCTGATGCATACCTTAGACAATAACAACGTATTACTCACTTAGAGTGAAGGCATCACACAGGTCTGTCAAAAACATAAACTGCCAGGGGTTGTGGTTTTATGAAAAGATAGACACATTGCCCTTGATCCCAGCAAGCATTGCAGCCCTGTGGAGAGCCACTGCTGGTGGTCCGTTGAGATGTTCTGAAGAGCTGTGCTCGAGCAAGACATACAGAGCTGCTTGTTAAATCTTAATCTTAAAATCTTTATCTAAACCCCAATTTGTAATAAAGACATTCCAAATAAAGGACAAAAACTAATAAATATGATAAGAAAGTGGAGAACTGAAATTCTCTTAGTCCCAAAACAAACTTAGTCCCAACACAGCGTTGGAATCTAACCCTCTTGATTAAGTCAGAGGTGACACGTCGTGTTATCTTAGACCCAGATCTGAGTTTTAATTCCCACATTAGCAAGCTAACCAAGACAGCTTTTTATCATCTGAGAAAAGTTGCCAAGGTGCGGCCGTTGTTTAACTCAGCGGGAAGCTGAAAAGGTGATTCATGCTTTTATTTCAAGTAGACTTGACTACTGCAAAACCCTCTCTTTACTGGCCTCCCCAAGAAGTCTATAAAGAGGGTTCGGCTAATAAAAAATTCTGCTGCTAGTCTACTGACAAAAAAAATAGGAGAGAGCATCACTCCAGTCTTAACGGCTCTGCACTGGCTCCCTGTATCATTTAGAATTGACTTCAAAGTCCTTCTACTGATGTTTAAAGCACTAAATGGGCTGGGATCAGCCTACCATACTGACAACCTACGCCCCCAAGAGTACTTGTTGAGATGATTTTATAGCCTTCCCGAGACTGATGTGCTCTCGCTACCCTCTTTCTGATCTCCTTTCCTCTCGGCATGGTGTGTTTTGCATTGACCTGTATGGGTAGCACATTGACCTGTATGGGTAGCACATTGACCTGTATGGGGAGCACATTGACCTGTATGGGTAGTACATTGACCTGTATGGGGAGCACATTGACCTGTATGGGTAGCACATTGACCTGTATGGGTAGTACATTGACCTGTATGGGGAGCACATTGACCTGTATGGGGAGCACATTGACCTGTATGGGTAGTACATTGACCTGTATGGGTAGCACATTGACCTGTATGGGTAGCACATTGACCTGTATGGGTAGCACATTGACCTGTATGGGGAGCACATTGAACTGTATGGGGAGCACATTGACCTGTATGGGTAGCACATTGACCTGTATGGGTAGTACATTGACCTGTATGGGGAGCACATTGACCTGTATAGGTAGCACATTGACCTGTATAGGTAGCACATTGACCTGTATGGGGAGCACATTGACCTGTATGGGTAGCATATTGACCTGTATGGGGAGCACATTGACCTGTATGGGTAGCACATTGACCTGTATGGGGAGCACATTGACCTGTATGGGTAGTACATTGACCTGTATGGGGAGCACATTGAGCTGTATGGGGAGCATATTGACCTGTATTATTAGCACATTGACCTGTATGGGGAGCACATTGACCTGTATGGGTAGCATATTGACCTGTATGGGTAGCATATTGACCTGTATGGGGAGCATATTGACCTGTATTATTAGCACATTGACCTGTATGGGTAGCACAACATTGGCCAGGTTTGTTATTTCTATTTATCAGAGTCCCGCCCAAACTCTTTTCCTAAAGATCTCTCCTTTGGTTAATTTGGTACCAAATTATTTACCCATCTGTTTACTGCTGTAGCATATCTGCTACTTACCTACTTGATTTAACCAGTGCAACTTTGGGTTCACTTATTTTTGCACCTGCACTAATTTCTTTCTAATTTAGTGTTTCTACTATACGCATGATTTCCTCTAAACCAACATACATACATGGTCAATATAAACCTGTTATGTCCGATACAAACAGAATAAAGGTTCTGAATAAATAAAGATTTTGTGGTAAAAAACAAAACAAAAATCTATAATTGCACAAGGGATTCACATACTTTCAAGCAGCACTGTATGTACTATACAATGACTCTTCCATGAGCCTTTCATTTGTATTGTTTTCTACAGGTAAGGCTGTGCCAATGTTTTTGAATCTTAGCGATTGAGAGTCATCTACTGGTATGAACTAGACAGGGGGGTTCTGCAGAGAGGGAGGTGTGTGTCTGTGTGTATGGGGGAATTGTCTTCTGATTCTGATTATGGGGGCGGGTGGGGGCTAATTATGTTTTATGCTGCATCAAAGCCAGGAGTGACGAGACTAGTTCTCAGACTAGACAGTATTGTCTGTATGTTAATTATCACATTTTTATCCAGTCAAAAAAAAAAAACAGTCACAGTGACTCAGAGATTTTCCTGGCTTTCTCATGAATCCGGAATTCTATAATAAATTATACAGAGGTGCTGTACGAAGAAATATGTAAAACCTTTGAAGTTTTATCAATTAGTTATCTGGGGTGCATCCTGACACATGCTGCATCATATTATGTCACGTTGGCGCCTTGGGATAGAATTACTGCAGCAGGATAGTCCTTCATGGATTGAATCATTGTTAAATTGGTGTTAGTGTAGGTCAGACCCCTGACTATTGACTAAATTGTCTGTGAGCCGTTGGCAAAGGAATGTAAAACAGTTCACTGCATTTCTGGAAATTAATTAAGACTGTGATGGATAACACACACACACACACACTCACACGCACACGCACGCACACACACACACACACACACACACACACACACGCACACGCACACACACACACACACACACACACACACACACACGCACACGCACACACACACACTCACATACACGCACACACACACACACACACACACACACACACACACACTCACATACACGCACACGCAAGCACACACACACACACACACACACACACACACACACTCACGCATATTATGGGGATGACTGTGAGGTAAGGTCAGGCATTGGCAAGGACGTCACAATGCTATATCCTATGTCATACGTCATATGTCATATCATACACAGATACATTGTGATACTTGACATATACAGTGCCCTGCGGAAGTAATGAAACAATTACGCATTTTTTCTTGGCTCTACACAGAAAGAAAGTTGGATTTTAAATGACTATGAAACTATTACTATTACTATGATGATATGATTATTACTATGATTTTGAAACAATTTCTATGAGGTTAAAGTACAGATTCTCAGCTTTGATATGATGGTTTTTGTATACTGGTTTCACATTGAGAAATTACACTACTTTTTATGCAGTCTCCCTGTTTTAGGGCACCCAAAAGTGATGGGACAGATTCATCAAATGACCAAATGACGCACGCATGTTTAGTATTTGGTTAACAATACTTTGCATGCAATATCTGCTTGTATTCTTTGACCCTTGACCCCACCAGACGCTGGGTATATTCTCTGGTGATGCTCCGCCAGGCCTGTACTGCAGCAATCAATAGTTGTTGTTTATTTTGAGGAAGCTTTGTCTCCTCTTCAGCAAATGAAATGTCCAGTAGGATTTAAGGCTCCTGGAGACTGACATGGCCAGTCAACAACTTTACACCTTTTGGCCTTAAAAAAACGATTGATTCTAACCCGGGTGGGGTCCTGTCTCACCCCACCATCTTAAGAGCAGATATTATTGATCAGGAGATGGGAATGATGCAGTTGCACCTGTTAAGTGGGTCGGTTGGTTGGCTTGCCCATGTATTTATTGCTTTCCAGAGGTTCCCAGCCTTGTCATTGTTTTTTTTCCACGCAGAGGATAGGAATTTGGTAGCTTGCTGTTTTTGCCGATCCGCTTCTGAAGCAAAACACAGATTCCTCATTCAGCTGTCTGTGTGAATAATGAGCCCGGGAAAATCACACTGTCAGCATCTGAGAAAATCATTAAGGTACCAATACATAACCTTATGTTCAACACAATATTAATGTGTACAGTATACACTATACATCTGTCTGTGTGTGTGCGTGTGTGTGTGTGTGTCTTTCTGAGCAGTTGAGTCAGCGGTTCCACTCTTTGTCTTGGTGGCTGGGTGTGACTTTCTATTTCCCCTGAAAATAGAGGACCTTCGCACATGGTCTATCAAAAACAACAACGCCGGGGTGAACCGAACGCTGAGCGACAGCGGCGTTACTTTTACGTGAGCCCACGGCCCAAGGCTCGTCGGGAGTTACCCGTTCATTATGTTTGACAATGATATCAGAGGAGACCTAACACTTCAACCCTAACCCTAACCCTAACCCTAACTTATCTGTCTCTGTGTGCTGGGAGGTGTGCGGTGGGGTGGAGGAACTGTAGGAAGCAAATTGGGGTAACGGGAGGGCGTGGGAGGGCAAGGGAGGGCGAGGGAGGGCAAGGGAGGGAGAGGGAGGGCGAGGGAGACCTCCAGGTTTTAATTGAATCCTCTGAGAAGTCTAGATAGAGGAATTAGTGCGGACGGTTTCCTCTTTCCTGGGCTGTCAGGTGCGGTGAGAGGACCAGGCTGCGGAGAGGAGAAGTGACAGAGGGTGTCGGCGGTAACAGGTTGTGGGTCTGGCAGCTAGCCCCATGGGTGTTGCGCGCAACAGAGTAACTCGATCAGTCTTCCTGTTAATGAATATTCGTATGAGGCGTCAGAGTGTGTGTGGGGGGGAGTGGGGGAGTGTGAATCTTCCACTCTGACAGGTGAGAGGGAGCAGCCCCCCCAACTTCTCCAGTCCAGGGCCGTAACGTGAAAAACAAGACCAGCACATAGTCATGTGGGAGAGGGGGGGGCAGTCATTTGGGAGGGGGATGTACAGGAGGAGGTATTATCGAATGTGGCAGTTTCACACACACAAACGCTCGCTTGCAGTCGTCTACACACACACACACACACACAGACACATACACACACACACACACACACACACACACACATGCTCGCTTGCGATCATCTCCACACACACACACACACACACACACACACACACAGACACACACACACACACACACACACACACACACACACACACATATCCCTGGCTAATTATAAGGCGGGCTGATTAACTCTTTTATGAAACTCTGGCACACACCCAATAAACTTTTATAATCAATAGTTTTATGATTCAACATTACTTGGTAGATAAATGAAAACTCCCATGCTCCTCTAGATTAACTAGAACTAATTGCTAAGTGTCCCAAGACTGCTTAAATTCATCCTGTGTAGTTTTTCTACATTTTTTGATTGCTGTAAAAAACTGCACTGTTTTGGGAAATGCAACCAAGCAACCACACATTATCTGAGGCAGAGACAGAAGGTTCTTTCTATCTGCAGAGTTGTGTGGTTTGTGGTGTGTGTGTGTTGTGTGTGTGGTGTGTTCTATCCACCTGTACACTCACATGACTTCCTAGAGTTAACGATGCCCAAACAAACCCCACATCGTGGAGATGGAGCTGGCTCTGAACAACACCTGCATCAATTATAGAAATGTGAATTGTAGCAGACCGAAGTATAAACTGTGTATGTGTGTGTTTCTGTGTGTGTAATTGTGCGTGCATTTAAGGATTGCTTCACAGTGAAGAACTTAGTTGTTTATTTCACATAAGGAGTCTACAGCTCTCGGAAAGTACTGCATTTTTTTTTCGCATCACTCTTTCTCTTTCTCCTAAGCAACAACAACATTTGTCTCTCTCTCTCTCTCTCTCTCTCTTTCGCACACACACACACACACACACACACACACACACACACACACACACACACACACACACACACACGCACACACACACACACACACACACACACACACACACACACACACACACACACACACACACACACACAGCAGGTATTGACTCTGTGTCACAAGAAGTTTAATGTATTCACTTTATCAGTCCAAACATGCACCCGCTGCTTAACAAACGAGTTGGATTTTCACACAGCTAATAAATCCATCATCCGGATGTTAGCGCTCGCGGACGCAGGATTAGCTCTGCATGGCGAGACACAATGCACAGCCTCCCTCTGCGATAGTGCTGGAGAGTGTCAGCCCAAATCAACACAGGACACAGGAGGGTTTAGGTAAATGAGATGTACACACACACACACACACACACACACACACACACACACACACTATCAAAGGCAAGGCAACACAGTTCGACATCAGGCGAAGTCACACTGCGCGGCTTGGAAAACACTAAACGAGCGTTAAGTTAGTGGTGATTGATCGCGTGAAGGATCTGTGCCTGTGTGTGTTGAAGTCTTATTGGATGACAGTGTGCCTACTGTATGAGAGCACGGGGGGATCTGGGTTTATTGTGTTCCACAGTGGCTCATGATTGATCGTGGTGTCTTTTCACGTGTTTTTTTGCACAATGCTAGATCATGGGACTTTCATGTTCTATGTCAAGTGTGTGGATGAGGTTGACTCATAGCTGTGTGTCGATGGTAAGTCATACCCTTCAGCATATGTGGCCTTCAGCCCATGACGGAACTGGGTTCACTCCACTACAACAACTGAGGACTGTGTGTTAAGGACTTTCAATGTTCAGTGTTCAGTGTTCAGTGTTTAGTGTTCAATGTTCAATGTTCAATGTTCAGTGTTCAGTGTTCAGTGTTCAGTGTTTAGTGGTCAGTGTTCTGTTGTCAGTGTTCTGTTGTCAGTGTTCAGTGTTCAGTGTTCAGTGTTTAGTGTTCAATGGTCAGTGGTCAATGTTCAATGTTCAGTGTTCAGTGTTCAGTGTTCAGTGTTCAGTGGTCAGTGTTCAGTGTTCAGTGTTCAGTGTTCAGTGCACTGAGGACATAGCCTCTTACAGAGAGGAGGGACTTGTTATTTCCTGAATTCTCTTTCCATTGAACCCTCACATGGGTATGTGAGGTCTGCAGCTCTCTGATTCACAACAATGAGTTTCCCTTCATTAGCTAAATGAAACATAAACCATAATGTGATCAATAATGAAACTGGGATTTGGTTAACAGCTATGACACTAAAACGCCAACCAGAGCAATATCCGCTTCCCACTATGGATTTATACATCACCATATTCTGGCCACTGCAGAGCCCTTCGGGAGCCCTTAACTTCCTGGATGTGTTATCCTTCCTCACGCCAGTGGCTCTGATGAAGGGCTTCAGCAAACCACTGTAGTCATGGCCGTCTCTCAGGACCTATAGATTTAATGTGTCCCCACTTAATGCCAATGGGCTTCCAGTCATGGAAGAGGCAGGTGGGGATGCTACACGGCTTCTAATGAGAGAGGAGACGTTCCTTTATCAGTGGACGGGAAGTTACTGCCTGTTTGGAGTAAGATAAGAGTAAAGATAGCGCCGTTTTTTTAATGAGCAGATGTTACCCCGTTCCTATCTGTCTGAAGCATCTCAGTGTTAAGAAACGGAAGCTATCCGCAATCAAAGTTATCTTTCGTATGCAGATTTTAAGGAGGATATATCTTTTTTTTAAAATTACAACCCAGACGATCGTCGAGCTGCAGTATACAAACACAACAGAGTGCAACACAACTCCTTGCCAGGGGCTCGCATCCACAGTGGCCAGTGAGTCCCGAGGAGTGTCGGAGTGTGTTTTAGATTGGCCAGCCAGCCCCCCCTGTGCTCCCAGCAGGCTACGCTACAAATGGCTATCTAATTGGAATTTGTTCATGAAATCGATTGTGTTGTGGCACGTCCGGAATGGAGTTGTTAAAGGAGATTAGCTCGTGTTAAATGGGCCCTTTATTAACCAGCAGATGAGAGATGACACGCAGAGGCCCGCATTAGCACACGGATACGACCGCGGCTCCCGCGACTGAGCTAACGGCGCGACGCGGGTTTTTTTCCCTGCTTCTCTTCAGGAAAAAATACATTAGCCAAATGTATCCCAAGGGGATAGCCATGGCAACAATAAATGAGGAAGCCTGATGCAATAGAATGCCAACCTATATCCTGTATATTTATATATCTATCTATCTATCAAACTATTCTAAAAATGAACTGTGTGGGACGTGTGTTGGTCTGAATAATGATGATTTATGAGCACAATGTGTGTGAGAAACGTGGTTAGGCTACTGTGATGCATAATGAACGTTCTTCCCACACTTGAGCCCGGGGGCTATGTTTAGACCAGATGCTGCATTGCCTGCCTGGAATCTGGCACCTGCGCCCCTGAACCCTTAGTTGTGGTGGTGTGACCGCCTCTTTTAAACCTCAATGCACCTCTGTGAAATAAACACCCCCAATTACAATCCCTCAGTTGATGAATATCAATGTACTTTTATATATATGAGATTATGATCTCAAACGCTAAGCACTTAAGCAGGACTGACATTACTGAAGGGGCATCATGTCTTAGTCTAGGATTCTATTAGGAGTCTAGGATTCTATTCTATATACTCTAGATATACTTGCAGTATACAGAGTAGATTGTCCTACAAAGACACTTTGATTTAGATTTAGTAATCTAAACATTTATTAGACCCCTTTACTTTCATACTTTTTATTTTACTACTCAATCTTTTCAGTTTGTAAAGCACTCTTTCAGTGTCTAGAAAAGCGCTATATAAGTCTAATGTATTATTATTATTATTATTATTATTATTATTATTATTACAGTTACAGTATAATATATGCCATTTAGTTGACGCTTTTATCCAAAGCGACTTACATTTCAATGAGTGCATACATTTCAGTATATATGGTCCCAGCAGGAATTAGACGTAATTTTTCCAAAAATAACGGGGATATATTTGTTCTCTTTGAAATGCTTCCCGACGGTAGGTTCTGTACAGTGGTTCTCCTCCCTGTTTCGTCCTGCTCTTTCTGAACTGAAGAACTGAGACATTCCCCCTGCTGCCGGGGCCTATGACTGAGAGGAAGCCGGTCCGAACCCCCTGTTTAGACAGGCTGATGACAGGAGGGAAGGATGACATTTCAGACAGGAGCTGCCCTTGTCTGACTCTCTGGCCTTTTCTCCTCTCCCTGAAGCCAGCCCTTGTTCCCTCCCTGTCATGGATTCAAAAGACTTGGATCGGTTCAGGCATGAACCAAGACTGGAGGCAGCCTTCACCATACTGTATTAACATAGAGAAGCTGTAAATCTTTTAGTGTCAGTGCAGGACGGGAAGTGGGAATGTGCATATTAAGGGGAAAGGGGTTAGATCGCAACCAAGGGGAAAGACGACGGATAATAAGGTACAGGTTGTAGAAAAGGAAAAAAGGATTGAGTGTGTTTCCTTGATACGATATTCGAATAATCCAACAGCAGCTCCCTCTTCTCCTTGATTCCCCTCTTGACACTTCATCATAGAGGTGGGGGGTATTGTGATGGTCAGACAGGTGATCCCAAGTGCAGAACACAGACAGGGAGACAGTAGATGGTAAAACCTGAAGACTGGGTCTATTTATTGAGGGAAGGAGGGGAAGGAGCAGAGCTCCAAGGGCAGGATGGTTGAGCAGAGCAGTAGGCAGGGCAGGCAGGCAGCCCGGCAAGGGTTATAATAGTAAGGGAAACATATGAAAATCTGCGAAGTAAATCGTTACCAAAAAATTTATTCACAAATGTGTTTCTAAAGGTGTGTAATAACATGTACTAAAAGGTTGAAATTCAACTCCTGTGGGAAACCTCATAAAAAACTGCTCAAAGTTGGGGTACCGATAACCGATTTTCGAAAATTCGAAAATGCTTAAATTGGACTTGAGTAACTTTTGAGGGGTCAAACTAGGCATTGTTCATGATTCTGAGTTGATTGCAAGCATTTAATTGTCACCAAGACCACTTCCTGGTAGAGAAACTGCCACGCCCCTTGCCATTTACATATACATTTATTTAAATTAGCTGCATAATACTCAGAGCAAATACTGATCCACCATAGGTCAAATGCTTCAGGAGTCAATGTCTGAGTCTTCTTCAACAACATCATGAATACCATTCTTGCATGTAATGCCTTTACAAACTCCACATGCTGAGATGCACTTGACAGCATTTTTCTTGCAGCTGCATCGCCGGTTGCTGCAATCTCCATTACAATTGCAGCTTGTGAACTGGAGTAGCTCGTCGGGAGCCATGGGGTCTAAGGTTGGAACTGGCTCATAACCATGAACACCTAATGTCCATCCATAGTCACTGGGGTCCAGAGACATGCTCTGTAGAAGGATCCAGTCCCGGGTCTGTAGGTAGGCACAGAGAGAATGCTGTGCAGCTGCACCCTCTGTTGGAGGTAGAGTTTCTGGTTTGATCAGCCCAGCCGCTGCCTTTCCCGAGAACATGTTGCATCGAATTGCACCCAGAGTAGTACCTGGCCCATGGTGAATGTACTGGAAGATCCTAGTACCAGCCTGAATCACTGCATCCTTGGTAGCGTGTATGTCAAGGAAGATGTCCATATGTTCGTCGATGTCCCCTGCACAAAACCTGTAAAAGAATGCACTTCAAGGTTTGTTTCAGATATTTCAATATACAAATATTTCATTATGATATAATATTATTATTATTACCTGTCAAACAGAGTTGTTTTCCCATGGCCAGCGATAGCAGAAACCGTATCACACCCAGTGAAGGCGTGACAAAAGAGCAGGTAGCGTCTCTTTCTATCTGAGAGAGCTTCTCGGATCCTCTTGACATCATAAGAGCCCTTCGATGTGGTTAAGAAGAGTGGGTGGTTGGTGCTTGAGCTATGGTGCACCAGCATTGCCAGCACGTCTGCGTCTTCTGCCCGCAACTGAAAATAGAAGAAGATATGCAATGCATGTTCAACTATGTGAAAATATATAAAAATAGTCAAAACTCTTCTTTTAAAGTAGTCATAGCTAATGCAAGTAAAATACCTACACAAATGTTACTGACCTCAACAAAGCCATCTGTAGCAGCAGCCAATGCCTCTCTCACAATCGAAGTGTCAGCATCATTGTCACTCTGCTCCACGGTGATGTGAATTTTTCTGAATGTTGAAGAGAGAAGGTGAATGAGCTCACTCTTGTTATGAGTGTTGTCCAAGAACTTCGCTCTTGGTGTCCAGTGTATCATATCCGGTCGAATCTGGAGGTCACAGCATGACTTCTTGGTACGTCGGATGTGGTCATGATCTTTTGGCGATCTGTTATAGCCATCAAAGACCACAATGATCCTTTGAGAGTTACGGCCAAGACACTGCACGTAGCTTAGGTAACTGTTGCCAATCTCCTGCCGAGTCTGACCTTGTTCCCACGTCACCATGTAGAGAAGCCATCCGCCATCAACCACCAAAGTGGAGCAGGGTTGGTTAGTGAGTTCAAGTGGATCAGTTAACTCCTTCAGGCTAGTCTTGGAAAAGCCTGCCTTGTTCGCCTTGTTCATTTTCTGATCTTTGTTACTGAAAAGGGACAATGGGACGGGAGTCAGCTCATACTCCAAGCTTGTCTCAACTGTCATATCCCGTTGGGCAAAAATGATCAGTCGGTTGAACAACTTGAGTGAGTCAAGGTGAATCTTCTTCTCGTTGATCTTGGGAATATTTCTGAGTGATGACAGGGCTTGTACCTTTGACTTCACCTCCATGGTCGATGTCACTGACTGTCCATCCAGCTTAATCTGCATCTCTCTCCCTACTTCAGCTGCTCTCTCAGCATTGACTGGGTCATCTCCTGTGCTTGTGAATCCTGTAGAGAAAGATACAAGCATCTCCTTGTCTCGATCATGGTCGAATGGGTTGTTCTCCTCAAACCATTGGAGGGCAAGTTCAACTGCTTCAGCATCTCGCTTCATCTGTGTTTTGGCAAGGTCTCTGTGGGGTGGAGCATGTTCCTTGACATCTTCCTCCATGCACTGGTTGACATTGGAGAAGTGACTGAGGGTGAGCACCCAGCACTTGTGGCCAGAATCACTGTTTCTCATCCTCCCTCTGCTCAGTCCACCTTCTGATTTGGCTGCCTTCATTAATGTCTGCTCAATACAGATGTCACACCAGGTGCCAGACCAATCATGGCTGGAGTAACGGACAACATGGTTTCCATGGGCAGTGAAACTTTCTATGGTCTCTTTGTAAGCAGGCAACGTTTCAAGTTCCTTCATAAGTTGACAGTACAGCCGTGCACCTTTGGCATATTGATGATGGCCCGCAGCTGCAAAGATGTCCAGCATCCTGGTAGCAATGCAGGACAGGTGCCCCTTGTGGTCTGCAAGCCGCTCACTTCGGATGAAGGTCTTGATCACATCTACCATGTGGTGGTACTGCACCCAGAGTGTAGGCGTTCTTCCTCCTTCAGCGAGTCTTTTGAAGTTTTCTTCAAACCTATGTTCAAACAGTGCCACTACTGGATCTGTGTGTCGGGCTCCCATCTTACCATCAGCCACCTTCTCCATTAAGGTCCTCATTTCACCAAGCTCCTCCTCAGTGAAGGCATGTTTCATGATGTGCTGATAGATGGCTGCATCAATGAGGAGGTGGGCACGGATTGCCTTGTCAAAACACCCCCCATCCAGGATGTGCTCTTGGTGACAAATACATGCTTGCAATCAACTCAGAATCATGAAAAATGCCTAGTTTGACCCCTCAAAAGTTACTCAAGTCCAATTTAAGCATTTTCGAAAATCGGTTATCGGTACCCCAACTTTGAGCAGTTTTTTATGAGGTTTCCCACAGGAGTTGAATTTCAACCTTTTAGGACATGTTATTACACACCTTTAGAAACACATTGGTGAAGAAATTTCTTGGTAACGATTTACTTCGCAGATTGGTCAAATATCTGGTAAAATGCCCTTACTATAAGGGCAGGCAGGCAGGGGTTAGTAGGGCAGGCAGGCAGGGGTTAGTAGGGCAGGCAGGCAGGGGTTAGTAGGCCAGGCAGGCAGGGGTTAGTAGGCCAGGCAGGCAGGGGTTAGTAGGGTTGGCAGGGCAGGCAGGCAGGGGTGGACAGGCAGGCAGGAGGGCAGGGCAGGAGAGAGGACTCAGTGGCAGGAGTCAGGTGGAGGTACTGCAAGGACAGATAAACGGGTTAGAACACTAAAGATACTGACGGAAATGGATATCTTAGTAAGGCTGGCAACGCGACTAACAGTGTAACTGAAGCTACGATCTAGCAGAGAGGTAAAGGCTGAACAGCCGGTCACCTGACCCCCGCACACCTGGAGGTAGAGGGTGTGACAGATATGGCCACACAATACACAATATCACAATATGTTCCACACTATGAGCGATAACGATATCATATCATGAAATACATATTGTTTTTTCTGAACCACATTTTATGAGCCCCGCAAAGTGTATAGATGACCAAGATTGCTTTTAACCTGATAAAACCAGAAAAAAGCATGGGACAAAATGTACACTTATGGATCTTTTTTATGATGCATATATTCTTGCAAATAATTGTGCAATAATTGTGCTTCTCAACAAATAAAATGCATGATAAACAGGATAGGATGCAAACATGCAGGATAAACAGTTTGCTACATAGGACCTTTTTCCTATTTAGGACCTAGAACTTTTTCTCAAGTCAGCCAGGAACAGCATTAAAACAAATGAAACAGTGCAACAATGCAGGATAAATAAATATTAACAGCTAAATTAAACAACATAGTGAAAATGGGTAGTTCCACTGGAGGGAAGATTACTCCCAAGTTATGTTTCAAATAACTAACACAAAAACACAACAGTTATGTGTGCATACTACAGTGGTTCCATCTCTCACTATGGGCCAGAACAACTAGCCTATCAGCTGTCTCTGGTTTCAGTCATGTGACAAC
>NC_137675.1:55253286-55260786 GCF_963989245.1 Nansenia antarctica
CAGAAGCATACAGGGGTGAGGCAGTAGCATACAGGGGTGAGTCAGTGGCTGCAGGGGTGAGTCAGTAGCATACAGGGGTGAGTCAGTAGCTGCAGGGGTGAGTCAGTGGCTGCAGGGGTGAGTCAGTAGCATACAGGGGTGAGTCAGTAGCATACAGGGGTGAGTCAGTGGCTGCAGGGGTGAGTCAGTAGCATACAGGGGTGAGTCAGTAGCATACAGGGGTGAGTCAGTGGCTGCAGGGGTGAGTCAGTAGCATACAGGGGTGAGTCAGTAGCATAGAGGGGTGAGTCAGTGGCTGCAGGGGTGAGTCAGAAGCATACAGGGGTGAGTCAGTAATGTACAGGGGTGAGTCAGTAGCATACAGGGGTGAGTCAGTAACGTACAGGGGTGAGTCAGTAGCATACAGGGGTGAGTCAGTAACGTACAGGGGTGAGTCAGTAGCATACAGGGGTGAGTCAGTAGCATACAGGGGTGAGTCAGTAGCTGCAGGGGTGAGTCAGTAGCTGCAGGGGTGAGTCAGTAGCTGCAGGGGTGAGTCAGTAGCTGCAGGGGTGAGTCAGTAACGTACAGGGGTGAGTCAGTAGCATACAGGGGTGAGTCAGTAACGTACAGGGGTGAGTCAGTAGCATACAGGGGTGAGTCAGTAACGTACAGGGGTGAGTCAGTAGCATACAGGGGTGAGTCAGTAGATGCAGGGGTGAGTCAGTAGCTGCAGGGGTGAGTCAGTAGCTGCAGGGGTGAGTCAGTAACGTACAGGGGTGAGTCAGTAGCATACAGGGGTGAGTCAGTAACATACAGGGGTGAGTCAGTAGCATACAGGGGTGAGTCAGTAGCTGCAGGGGTGAGTCAGTAGCTGCAGGGGTGAGTCAGTAGCTGCAGGGGTGAGTCAGTTAGCGAAGACAGAAAAAAAGTAGCGCTCAACCTTTTTTGGGGATAAATAAGTGCGGCTAGACTTCTCTATTATTCTATATATTCTATTATTCTATATATTTTATATATTCTATATATTCTAGCATTAGCTGAAGGCGTTGCGTAGTTTACTATTTCGCTAATCTCCCGTGATGCTCGCTGTGGCAGGTCAACTTTTTGTTGTTGATGTGTGTATAATAATTCTGCATCTGAGTTTTGGGTGTGCCACCTAGCTGCCTCTTTGGGTGGCACAGACACACTCTGGCACACCCGTGGCTACGCCCAATGGGGTGAGTCCTCCTCCAGCTGCCTTCTAGATGGGATGTATGCCTGTGTTATCTGTCTGACCCTGGTGGCCACCTCCGTCTCTCTTTCAGAGGCAGTGAGCTACAGTCATGCTCTTTCAGCACCACGGACAGCTCATTAGACAACCGCCACTGTATTCCCTGCATCTGTCTTCCATTGTTCTGCTCTCGTAACTGTGTGACACCAACACTTGGCACCAATGAGCTGCCTTGTATTCGCTCTAAGCTCTTTTTTTCCCCCTGAGTAGGATATCCTTGTTGTTCAACTGCAACTGAACACAACAACTAAGTCAGTCAGTTGCTTCTCTTGGCGTCTCGGTGTCTGATTTGGACTTCCGACAGCATTTATTCTTGGGGTTGCACAAGTTGTGTTTTGAATGACTTTTCTTGGTCCTGGTCATGAAATGATCAGCAACAACAACAACAACAACACAAATCACAAATATCAAGATTTTTCCAGGCGATTATCGTTATGGAGAGTCTTTCATCCTCTCAAAAACCCTGACACGGTCTGACTCTCTCTGGATGATACAGTACGAGTCAGCCGATCTCTCTGGTCTCGTCCTCACACAGTGTGTTTGTTTGGTCACATCTGACCACACACTGATCATCCTCTCTTGTTATGTCCCTCATGTTTTCCTTCCCTCCCCAGTTCAGTGACCCCAGACTGATAACACCGCCTGCGCCACACACCGCCATTTATTATGACACATTGTGTGTGTGTGTGTGTGCGCGCGTGGTCTGTGTGTGTCCGTGCGTGTCCGTGCATGCGTGTGCGCGTGTGGTCTGTGTGTCATAAGAAAAGATAACGGTATTGATTCTCAAGCGGCCCAGGTGCGACTGCTGGAGCTAAAAGAGCGGGTCGATAGAGAGTAAATACCCTAAGCGTCTCAGGGACCCAGCCCTGCCGCCTGGCCTCCTCTCTTTACCTTCATCTCTGCACCCTCTCCTGCTTTCTCTCCTGCTTTCACTCCGTCTGGTAAAAGAAATGACAGTGTTTACGCCCGGGCCTCCAGTATATAGGATATGTTGTAGGCTTTTCTGCCAGTGAAGACTTGAAGCTGAAAAAGAAATTTCCCGGCCAGATGCCTGTGACCCTGTTATTGAAAACATTACCTCTTCACTGTGAGGGTGATGCAACTAATGAGTCAGGACTGCCCTCTGATCTCACGTCTCTCTAAAAGCTTCTTTGATAGGAGTCGACTGGAGAGATCGGTAAGGTCGGAGAGATGTTCCCGGCTTCCCGCCCGCTGTTTACCGCTGCTAATTGGTGCCACAGAGTGTTGAATGATTGCATTCAGTCACCACCGGGACTATTGCCCAGGTTTATTATCGCGTGAGATGACAAGCAATTCAGAACCGGTTCAAAGGCTTTTTCTTTCGAAAGGTTTCAATTCTTTTTGTGGTTTTGCTTGGGAGTGAATGTGTGTGTGTGTGTCTCAGAGGGAGAGGAAGAGAGAGAGAGAGGTGGGTGGGGGAGGGTGTGTTTATTGGTATATTTGTATCTGTGGGATTGAGAGAGAGCGAGAGAGAGAGACAGAGAGAGAGAGAGAGAGAGAGAGAGAGAGAGAGAGAGAGAGAGAGAGAGAGAGAGACGGAGAAGAAGAGAGAGGCAGAGGCAGAAAGAGTGTGTTTATTGGGATATTTGTATCGATATAAATGTGTGATTGAGAGAGAGAGAGAGAGAGGGAGAGAGAGAGGGAGAAGGAGAGAGAGGCAGAGGCAGAAAGAGTGTGTTTATTGGGATATTTGTATCGATATAAATGTGTGATAGAGAGAGAGAGAGAGAGAGAGAGAGAGAGAGAGGGAGAGAGAGAGAGAGAGGGAGAGAGAGAGAGAGAAAGAGAGGGAGAGAGCGAGGGAGAAGGAGAGAGAGGCAGAGGCAGAAAGAGTGTGTATATTGGGATATTTGTATGTATATAAATGCAGGACGGTATACTATGAGGACCCTGCTGCTTTCCATACATCAACAAATGGAATGTGCAGCCTTAGAGAAAATATAATGGAAGGTTGAAATAGGAGCCAATTGGATTTATCGGACTGAGACCATATCCCCCTTTTGCTCACACAGAGAAAAGGGAACCCAGTACCCAGTACACTTTCCACTCCTTTTTATGATCCTATCTTCTCAAATTGGCCGGTAAAAAAGAGCTGCTGAATGTCCATAAATCCCCTTCCTTCCCGGTCCCGGACCATTAATGAATAGAAAAATAGAACACACATCTCTCTCTCTCTCTCTCTCTCTGTCACTCTCTCTCTCACACACTCTCTCTCTCCCTCTCTCTCTCTCTCTCCCTCTCTCTCTCTCTCTCTGTCACTCTCTCTTCTCTCTCTGTCACTCTCTTTCTCTCTCTCTCTCCCTCTCTCTCTCCCTCTCTCTCTCTGTCTCTCTCTCTCTCTCTCCCTCTCTCTCTCTCTCTCTCTCTCTCTGTCTCTCTCTCTCTCTCTCTCTCTCTCTCCCACTCACTATTAAGTTGACAGATTGTTATGTGGGTTGGGTTGCGCTCTCCCAGAGATTCCCCTATAGGGTTGGTATCTATTGAGCGTTCATCCTCCCGTCTTCCCCACTCTTCACCAGCCCCTCAAAACACATCATCATAATAACCTGGGATGGGCTGCAGAGGCTGTGGTGTGGACAGGGTGGCAGGGATATGGCTGCTCTGTCTCTCTGTCTCAGACAGGGCTGTTACGCGGTGCTCACACCGCCGTTTGGATGAAGCCAAGCAGTTGACTGGGATCGTGTTAATTGCTTTTAGTCTGTCACAAAATGTCGTTTTTTCTAATTTTCTCTGAGACTTCACGGAGGACTAGACAGCAGCCTGTCCCCCCACCTGTCTCTCTCTCTCTCTCTCTCTCTCTCTCTCTCTCTCTCTCTCTCTTTCTCTCTCTGTCTGTCAGCTCCATAGAGCAGTCCGTGTCCTGGCACTGTCTGTCTGTCATACAAATCTGTACAATATTTTTCCTTTTTCCGACGTCTCAATTCCAGTCGTTTCTTTTGCCGTTTAGTAAAAAAAAAAAAAACGCCCCCAAGCTTCTGGCTCACTTCCCCTTGCAGATTCCAATGCCTCCTCTCTCTCTCTCTCTGTCTTTGGTGATATTTCTTGAGGGCGAGAAGGCAGCTCTGTCGTCAGCCTGATTCATCAAGTTCTTTGGCGCAGAAAACAAAACAAAACCACTTTAAAAGACTGATATTCTCCCTCTGAGGGGGACGATGGCTTAATCTGGATAAGATAATCTTCCTTGATTTACGTGACTGTAACTCTCCTTTTCGGTTTGCGGGTGGTCCTGTTGCCATGGCGGTAGTACGGTAGAAGTGGTGGTGGTGCTGCAATGCAGGGAAGGGTGTTGTGTTACTTTGTGCACAGCCCGGTTGATGGTGACCCACTGCTGGGATGCCTTGACAGGCAGATGAGTCATTAGGCTGAGAGGGAAGAGGGGAGGGAGGGGGGGAGGGAGGGAGGGGGGGGGTCGGACAGTAGATCGAGAGTGAGACAGTGCCACTCTGTGAGGTTAATTGAGGTGGAGACTCAGTGGCTGTGACATCATATTTTGCAGGGAATAACATCACATGTCATGTGCTAAAAGGCGCCCTGGGGCGCTAAGCAGAGCAGCGCAGGCAGCTGTCACTTCCGCTAGGGGATCTCCCCCCTGTCTCTTCCCAGGGCCACGTCGGGGAAATTAGCCAGCACTGGAGCATGGCATATCAACACCTGAGGAGAGGAGAGGAGAGTGGGAGAGAGAGAGAGAGAGAGAGATGAGAGAGGAGAGAGAGAGAGGGGAGAGACAGTGGAGAGAGAGAGGAGAGAGAGAGAGAGATGAGAGAGGAGAGAGAGAGGGGAGAGACAGTGGAGAGAGAGAGGAGAGAGAGAGATGAGAGAGGAGAGAGAGAGTGGAGAGACAGTGGAGAGAGAGAGAGAGAGAGAGAGAGAGCGAGATGAGAGGGGAGAAAGAGAGTGGCGTGAGAGGGAGAGGAGAGTGGAGAGATAGGGGAGAGAGTGAGAGGAGAGGGAGAGGGAAGTGAGAGGAGAAAGAGAGTGGAGTGAGAGAGAGAGAGTAGAGAGAGAGGGGGGGGTGGGGAGTGCAGATAGTGGTGCAGATAGTGGAGAGAGAAAGAGAGAAAGAGAGGGAGAGAGAGAAGGAAAGAGAGAGAGAGAGAGGGGGAGGGGAGTGCAGATAGTGGAGAGAGAGAGAGAGAGAGAGAGTGGAGAGAGGGGGGGGGAGGGGAATGCAGATAGTGGTGCAGATAGTGGAGAGAGAAAGAGAGAAAGAGAGAAAGAGAGGGAGAGAGAGAGTGGCGAGAGAGAGAGATGAGAGAGGAGAAAGAGAGTAGAGAGAGAGTGGAGAGAGAGAGGGGGGGAGGGGAGTGATAGTGGAGAGAGAGAGAGAGAGAGAGAGAGAGAGAGAGAGAGAGAGAGAGAGAGAGAGAGAGAGAGAGAGAGAGAGAGAGAGAGAGAGAGAGGAGAGAGAGAGAGTCTGACAGAGCTGCCTGCCCCGGCAGCCCTCCCTGTCCCCCTCTTCTGCCTGGGTCCACAGACCCTGTCCTTCACCCAACGCTTACACCAGGAAGTGTGTGTGTGCATGTGAGTGTGTGTGTGTGTGTGTGTGTGTGCGTGTGTGTGTGTGCGTGTGTGTGTGCGTGTGTGTGCAAGAGGGAGGGTTTAGTGGGTTCTGATCTAGTATTCTCTGTCATACTGTTCCAGAACACCAAAACCACTGAATATGTGTGACTCCCCGTCTCTTCTCTGTCCCCTGTCCTCCACTCCGTTTTAATAGGCAGGGAATTACTATTTTTCTGGGGGGGGGGCTCTCCATGTATTTAGCCAGTGGCTTTTGAATGCCAATTATGTCTATTAGGCTGCATTAGTGTGGCGCCTGAGGCCAAGCTGGGAGCCCCCATTAACACAGCAGCACCCGGGGTGAGACACAGTCAAAAGATGCGCTTATGGTTGTAAACCCCGAGCCATAAGTCCAATTAGAAGTTGTATTTTTTTCGGATATGAGCCATTCAGTGAATGACCATCGGGCTCTCTCTCTCTCTCCAATTGATCTGGAAAATCGGCACCACCAGGGACCACAATTCCCAGTTTTTCCTAGAGTCAGAAAAAGAGCCACAGCGTTTTTTTTTTAATGCGAGGTTGGAAGGAGGGTAGGAAGAAGAAGAGAAATCCCCCTCACCTTTTTACTCCAACAAATCACCCGCAGAGGCTTATTAAACTGTCAGAGTGGCGCTGCCTGCTACTGCCACCGCACTCTCCCCCCCTGCAGCCTTTCCCTTGATGTGCTTTTGTTTCTCTTTCTTTGAAATCCAAAACCAAAAGCGCCACTGTTCACAACATAGCTGCTTCATGCGTGTGTGTGTTTGTGTGTGTGTGTGTGTGTGTGTGTGCGTGCGTGTGTGCGTGTGTGTGCGTGTGTGTGCGTGTGTGCGTGTGTGTGTGTGTATAGTATACTGTGTTGCAGTGCACAGCACTCGAAAAGCGGACTTTGATGACAGTGAAATGGTGCGTCTTGTCACAGAGATCCGGCGTTTACAGAAATGACACTGGTTAGCCTAAGGGAGGTTGTGTTATCGTGAACAACTGACATTGGGAAAGGCCACTGATTGGCCATGGGGGACAACACGTTGACTGTAGACTCAGTTCTGTAGAAGAGGCGTTCTGGAACACGACAGTTAAGTGGAGTTGAGAGCCCAGTGTGATGCTCTTTCCTGTGTGGCGTTGTCAGTTGGTACTCTCTCATTGGGAAGGCTGTAGCGTGCAGCGTACGGGTGCAGGAGACCGAAGCGCCCGCCAGTTCCCACTACGTACAGTATATGGAACGGGGGATGTTGCAACACTGCTGTCTAACCACATTTTAAAGGTTTGGACACACTTCCCCATTCAATTGTTGTTATTGATTGTATTAGTGGGGCGGCTAAATGCATTTTCATAGGAAAATCGTTCACAAGTGGATAAAAGCATCAGAATTGGTACAAAATGCTCCTTGGGTATTGCTCTTTTGATAAAACCTGTTGGCTCAAAATCAAGATGGCTGCCACTTTTTCCAAGATGGCCACCATTTTCAGCCTGGAAATACTAGTTTGGGGGGAACTTTGTGTAGAATCCAATATGAATGATCTAGCTATCAAACCATCAATTTTTGACCATAGAGAAGCCATATTTATAACTCTGGAGAAGTTTATAACTTCGTCCCCCCTCCATCCTCGTCCCCCCTCCATCCTCCCTCCTCCCCCCTCCCTCCTCCAGCCTACCCCCCTCCATCCTCCATCCTCCCTCCTCCCTCCTCC
>NC_137675.1:55265786-55280786 GCF_963989245.1 Nansenia antarctica
CAAAAGAAGGGGACAATTGCAGGATAATTCCTTTTGTTTCCATGTTCTCCCCATCCTCGATGGAACTTAATAAAATGATTAAAAGTAATTTTAAAAGGACTCAAGATATCGTCGAACCGTTGGTGGGTTTTAAAATTATTGCAGCCTTTAGGAGGAATAAAAATATAAAATATTTGCTAGTACATGCAGCATTAAAAAGCGATAAACAAAATAAACTAAAAAGACATTTAAAAACACCAAAATACATTACGAACATATATACAGACAAAGGGGCTCCAATCTGGAATGTTCTGGGGTTGGAGTCCTCAAACCTGGTATATGGAATAAAATGTGGGGTCTGTTCTAAATGGTACATTGGTGAAACTAAGAACAAACTTTGTGAACGTTTAAAACAGCACCTTTACAGGGTAAATCGTATTGAGGAATCCACCCTACTGTACGAACATTTTAGAGATCATGGTAGGGAGAATCTCCTGATTGTAGGCCTGGAATCTGGAACCTGTTGGTCAAAAAGACAGAGAATGATGAGGGAAAGACACTGGATTAAAGAACTAAACACAATTTCACCCAGTGGTTTAAATGAAATATAAAAACTTACCTCTCATTTAATATGTACAGTCCAGTCCTGAAAAAAATCTGTAAAGGAAATAAACACTTACCTGCGATCCGATAGAACCTGAAAAAAGTTAAAAATAAAATAAAAAATACAGTTAAAATGGGTGCTTACCTGGATACGTACTGAAATTCTGAAGCCGGAGATCCTTGGATTGTGGATGGTCGACGACATAATCTGAACAAAGATCTGAAAGTAGAGAAAAAAACTAAAAGATTAGTGTGCCCGTGCATTCTGCGAGCCTTCGGGCAAACAGAGCCTTTTATTCCCCTAACCTAACCCTAACCCTAACCCTAACCCTAACCCTAACCTTAACCCTAACCCTAAATGTGGCCTAACTAATTAATGCAAGTGCAATTCAAAATGGAATAATCCCGAGAGAAGCCCCGACAGGCGCACATAACAGGCGCACACCTGCGCTTTCAGAACGAGCTACCCCAATGTCACGTCGGAATTCGACGTTTGGAATGCAATGTCACGTCAGAATTCGACGTTTGGATGCAATCTCACGTCAGAATTCGACGTTTGTCCATAAACGTCGAATTTTGACGTCTGCCGTGTGAGACCAGGTTGTCCAGAGTCAGTTATAAACAGAATGGCTGTTCCCGAGTCAGTGATAAACAGAATGGCTGTTCCAGAGTCAGTGATAAACAGAATGGCTGTTCCAGAGTCAGTGATAAACAGAATGGCTGTTCCAGAGTCAGTTGTAAACAGAATGGCTGTTCCAGAGTCAGTTATAAACAGAATGTGCTGTTCCAGACTGAGTCAGTTGTAAACAGAATGTGCTGTTCCAGAGTCAGTTGTAAACAGAATGGCTGTTCCAGAGTCAGTTATAAACAGAATGGCTGTTCCAGAGTCAGTTATAAACAGAATGTGCTGTTCCAGAGTCAGTTGTAAACAGAATGTGCTGTTCCAGAGTCAGTTATAAACAGAATGTGCTGTTCCAGAGTCAGTTGTAAACAGAATGGCTGTTCCAGAGTCAGTTGTAAACAGAATGGCGGTTCCAGAGTCAGTTATAAACAGAATGTGCTGTTCCAGAGTCAGTTGTAAACAGAATGTGCGGTTCCAGAGTCAGTTATAAACAGAATGGCTGTTCCAGAGTCAGTTGTAAATAGAATGGCTGTTCCAGAGTCAGTTGTAAACAGAATGGCTGTTCCAGAGTCAGTTATAAACAGAATGGCTGTTCCAGAGTCAGTTGTAAATAGAATGGCTGTTCCAGAGTCAGTTATAAACAGAATGGCTGTTCCAGAGTCAGTTGTAAATAGAATGGCTGTTCCAGAGTCAGTTATAAACAGAATGGCTGTTCCAGAGTCAGTTATAAACAGAATGTGCTGTTCCAGAGTCAGTTATAAACATAATGTGCTGTTCCAGAGTCAGTTGAATCGATGAATTGAGAATCAAGGACCCCAATTGAAATAAGCCAGTGGCTTTCTTGGGTTTTTATCCTGTTAGTTGACCTTGTATGTAATATGTACTTTCATGTACCTACTTCTGCAAATCTTCTAATAAAGTTTTCAATCAATCAATCAAAAGTTATAAACATAATGTGCTGTTCCAGAGTCAGTGATAAACAGAATGGCTGTTCCAGAGTCAGTTGTAAACAGAATGGCTGTTCCAGAGTCAGTGATAAAAACCGTGGCACTCCCGTTCATTGTTATTTCCACCCCTGCCAGACATCTATTTCCTAAAAATGGTTATAACGAGTGGGCAATTTTGCCGGACCCGCTGTCTTGTTGTTACCATCATTAGCATAAGTGCTAGCCGAGAGGCTGCATCTCTGACAGCCAGGCAGATAAAAGCATTACCAAGAGACACATATCTGTCATTTCCATACAAATGCCTCACCAACGTTCTCACTGGGTATCATTTCGCAACCATTCCCCAACTCAGTCATGCATTAGGCATAGTTACGATATGGTAAAATCAAGTGTGCGGTTATCCACCAAACATCATTTTCCACGTATCCGTGTTCACAATGTGGGGTTTTGAGGAACAGATGAGCGGCTGAAATAGGGTTTCTAACCTGCAGTAGCTACTGCAGAGAAGCACTCTGAGAGAGTGTAATACCAGGGTGACAGACCTTAGAGGCAGTGTGTGTGTGTGTGTGTGTGTGTGTGTGTGTGTGTGCGTGTGTGCGTGTGTGTGTGTGTGTGTGTGTGTGTGTGTGTGTGTGTGCGTGTGTGTGTGTGTGTGTGCGCGCTTGTGTGCTTGTGCGCGTGTGCGTGCAAATAACATGGTCATGGTCTGCCTGTTTTCAAACTGCATTATTCTTACCGTCCTGAATTTTTCTGGTGTTTTTCTGCCGCAGTAAAGCTCTGAGGAAATGCTGAAAGTTTCAACAAAGTGAAATATTCCACTCTCATCAGTTCAATGTGTTTGTCTTTGCGTTTTGTTTTCCACAAACGAGTGCTATCTGTTATCCGGATGCTATATTTCAGAGGGGGAACTTGAAGATGATGTTTTAGGGTTCACCCCACATTTCATTCCCCAGCTAATGGGCCGTTAGTTTGCTGGCACAGCAGAGTTAGACGTCTTTCATTCCTTCTTTGACCCATTTCCGTGCCTCTACCTAATAGTAGGAGCAAATTATTTCGGGTGCCATTCCCCTCACATCAGACAGAAGTGTTTGATGAGACTTTTAATGCTGTTAGAAGCAGGCAGGTTGGTGTATAAGAGTCAAATAATCCAGTAGTTGGTGAAAAGGATCTGGATATACACAACTGACTGACAGACAGAGTTCAAAATGGCCACTTGCGTATGAAAAGATTGCTGTCAGCTGTCCTCTTCTTACGTCCTTTTCTCACTGTCCGTAGCCCTGTGTGTGTTTGTGTCTGAGTGTGTGTGTGTGTGTGTGTGTGTGTGTGTGTGTGTTTTCTATCTCAAACACAAGATAACAAAAGATACACCCCGCAGAGAGAGAAACGCTGCCAGGCTGAGTGGATCACAGGGAGCCAGCGCACCGTATGCCTGACTGCCTCTACTGTCTCCCTGTTGAGAACTCTGACGGGCTCCTGAACTCCTCACACACACACACACACACACGCACACGCACACGCACACGCACACTCACACTCACATTCACACTCACACACACACACACACACAGACACACACACACACACACACACACACTCTCACACACACACACACTCACACGCACACCCACACCCACACCCACACCCACACCCACACACACAAACACACACACACACACACACACACACACACACACACACACAGACACCTCTTGAGAGACAGCACCGAACATTCATGGAGGAAAGCCTTCAAGCAATTTCGGAGTGTTAGAATTAGCTCCCTGAAGGGGCCGTGGTAACACTGTAGGCATGACAGAGGCACTTCAAGAGCATCCTGTCGCCCTTTATACAGCAGAACAATCCCCTTTGTTACTTCCTGAATGCTGCCTCCTTCCCTCCGTGGTGAGAGTCCTCCGTCTCACTGTGACACCATACAGGACTTGACAGTGGAGTAATTCCTCTCTTAAATCTTCTTATAATGCTCTGGCCACCGACACATTTCCTGGGTGGTGTGTTTCCTGCGTCTGAGCCCTGTGTGTGTGTTGTGTGTGTTGTGTGCAGGTTTCTGGGAGTCCCTCCGGGTCGAGGAAGCTGCCCCCTGACGGGACCCCTGCCCTTTGACCTCATCTACACCGACTACCACGGCCTGCAGCAGATGAAGCAGCACATGGGCCTCTCCCTGAGGAGACACAAGTCAGTCTCTCTCTGGTGTGTGTGTGTGTGTGTGTGTGTGTGGTGTGTGTGTGTGTGGGGGGGGGGGGGGGGGGGGCGGTGTGCATGTGTGTGTGTGTGTGTGTGTGTGTGTGTGTGTGCACGTGTGAGTGTGTGTGTGTGTGGTGTGGTGTGGTATGTGCGTGCGTGCGTGCGTGTGTGTGTGTGTGTGCACGTGTGTGTGTGTGTGGTGAGTGCGTGTGTGTGTGTGTGCATGTGTGTGTACATGTGTGTATGAGTGTGAGCGTTGGTGTCTGAGTGTGTGTGTGTGTGCGTGTGTGTGTGTGTGTGTGCGCGTGTGCGTGTGTAGATGCACTTGTATGGGTGGCGGGGTGTTATGTGTGAGCATTTTGAGCTTAGATGCCAAATCTCTCCACCGCCACTTACTGTTGTCAACCTGCCCTCCTGTGTCACCCGTACACAGACGCTGCCTGTCTGAGTGGACATTGTTTGTGGTGTTTGTCATCTGTTACTAGCAGTTGTATTCCTGGTGTGATGATTGATTATTGCTTTATTGGCTGGCTGCCCTTATTGGCTGGTCTGCAGTCACCTGCCCATAACCCCCCCCCCCCCCTCCCCCCATAGTGCCTCAGCAAAGTGTTCCCCGAGGAATTCTGCAGAGACAGCCCCCACACACCAATCAATAAAGTAAATAATGAGTAGCAGATTAAGACTGAGAGAAATGCTAAGCAGCAACATCGGAGAAAAGGCACAGTTTATCACTCCCGACTCCTCCGTATAGATCCTGAACTTTCGAGTGTGTGTGTACTGCTGTAAGCTACAGTAGAGTAATCGGAGCCTGAAGTTATGCAAAGTGTTGACTCTGCAAACATTCAAAAGTCCATTACGAGGCCATTTTCAGGTGATGGGATTGCGGAGACGATCATGTTTCCGTTCCCCCGGCTCGCGGAGAAGATGATTTGTCTTGGGTTTGATGCAGCTTTTGTGCTGCATGACAATGTGGAGCTGTGTCCTATTCTATTTCGTGTCTCTCTCCGGAGCCGCATATTCAATCTCCTCATGAATACTGCGGAGGATGGGGAGATGTTCCCTGCCACAACCATCCATTTAACACACATGCACACAGTCAGTCAATCACTCACTGGCTCACTCGTGCACGCACACACACACACACACACAGACACACACACACACACACACACACACACACACACACACACACACACACACACACACACACACACACACGTACGCACACAGACACGTATGCACGCACGCACAGACACAAACACAGACACGCACGCACGCACGCACACACATATTGTACACGCATTGTAGCATTTTCCGAAAATCAAGACACAAATAAAGACATTGCTTTCGATCCAGATCGCTTCGGATTCCTTATCAGAGCGCGCCCGATGAGGCTCTGCGCCCCAGCCTGGCCCAGACAGTACGTGCAGCTGAAAGAAAACGATCGATCGGTGTCAATCAGTGTCAATCCAAGGTCGCTTGATTAACCTATACCTATCAACTGTCCCAGCCTGCCGGGCCAATACTTTAATTTCCTCTGCACTGCCCCCAGACTGTTTAGAGATGCAGCACTCTGATAAATCACGGTCTGATCTGATAGCTGCCATTGATTCCTCCACACTGGATATGCAGAGCTGATAGAGTTTGGTGATAAAACAATGTGTCTCCGGTCCTCTCTCGCTCTCTCAGGAGTCAGGAGGGGGACTCTATAAAAGCCGTCGGGAGGCGAGGTGCTTGTTGTCAAAAAGACACGATCCTTCACAAGCCTTCGGTCCTGTCAGGTGGGCAAGTCTTCGAAGGAAGGAGGACCAGGAAAATGAATCCTTGTAAGACTCGCTATCAGACTTGTCCTTCTCATTACTGTCCTCACAGCAGGGGCTCACGCTGTGCGTGTCGGTGCGTGCCAAGGCCGACTGCTTTTCTGCAGCCACTCTCAGGCTTCTACAGGGCTTACTTTACTTCAGGCCTATTCGGCACTTAAAAAACTCAGGATTTTAGTTTCCGGTCCTGATGAGGCCAAACAGGGACGTGGTTAAAAGCGAGGGCGGGATTGTCTTATCCAAGTGTTTTAGTTGGCTAGCCAAATCGGTGGGTGGCCAGCATAATCCGAGTCAGCTCACTGTCACAACGCGATCGAACGGATTTCAATAGCCTCGTCTTCGCGAGTGTCTCCATAATTCGCCCACCTTACGAACTGCGGGATGTAAACAAACCGGGAAAGATCACGCTGGGGGGCAGGGGACTGGAAAAGCCCAACTGTGGACATTCTGTCACTAACCTGGCTCAAAGGGAGTGTCAAGAAGGGAGACAAGTCAGGTGTACAGAAAATAATCAATAGTTTATTACTAACTAAAGTCTAAAGCTTAAAGAATAGAAGTGGGATGTGATAGTCAGTATTATCACTGGTGTAGGGTGTGGGTGAGTGATCAGTAGTGTTACGCTTGCCTGGCTCTTGACAAGGTAACAAAAAGGGAGACCACACATGGTTAACAATAATAGGAGATTTATTAAAGAAAATAATGTTGAATTGAAATAATGAATAAAGAAAATGGTAAAGACAACCAAAACGGCTGCTGGTCGACAAGGAAGAGAGCGAGTCCATGAATCTGACCCACTCTTAAGGTTCCTGGGACAATTAGCATAATCACCCACACCCACGCCGTCAAGGCCCTGAACACAGCAAAGACCTAAGTTCTGGGCCCAGGACAGTCTGGACGGATTGTATGGCAGCTAGTGCTGAGGCACAAACATGTACATTTCAAGCCTGCAAACTGTGACACTTTAAATAACGTGAAAAAATACTATTGTGCAATATGACAACCCTAGTTGACTATCTGTGCAGTATAGTACAGTGGATTGTGTACATAGCCTTTATTTATGTAAACCAGCTCCTTACCTTCTTGTGATTTTATTCTTTTTCTAAAAGTGTTTTTTTTTTCTCCCTTTCTTAACACCAGGGGAGCCACCCCTCCTAAATTTCGTTGTTTGGTACCTGTACTGTAGCAATGACAATAAAGTCCATTCATTCATTCATTCATTCATTCATTCATTCATTCATTCATTCATTCATTCATTCATTCATTCATTCATTCATTCATTCACCTGAGCCCATCTGGAACACAGAGAGAAGGTAGACAGGACAACAGATGCAATAGCGCCCACTATAGGTTCAAGTGTGGATCGTCACAGTAGGCATGTGGAATGTTGTAAGGTGACACAGGAAAAGGTCTGCCACAAACAAAAGGGTCCAAAAGTATGCTCCTGCATGGAGATGGAGGGGGGAGATAGAGAGAGAGAGAGAGAGAGAGAGAGAGGGGGGGGGAGAGAGAGAGAGAGAGAGAGAGAGAGAGAGAGAGAGAGAGAGAGAGAGAGAGAGAGAGAGAGAGAGAGAGAGAGAGAGAGAGAGAGAGAGAGAGAGAGAGAGGGGGGTTTGCAGATAGTGGTGCAGATAGTGGAGAGAGAGGGAGAGAGAGAGAGAGAGAGACTGAGGCCCTGTCCACACCTATACGTTTTTTTGATAAACGTTTTTCGTATATAAAAATATTACCGTCCACACCAGCATGTTTAAACGCAATATAAACGCTGGCATTGAGCATTCCACACCAGTAGTCGGCGATATAATATCATAGCCCCGCTGGCCAATCAGACGCCTCTGTCTCTCAATGTTCTCGATCATGCATTTATCTGTAAACAGGTTAAAAGTCAAGTTAACAGTGAAAGAACTAGAAGCACTTTGTTCACATCCATTTTCCTCGCTTGTGTAGCCTCGAACACCGTTGCCTGTTGTAAACAAAGTAGTTACTGGTGCTAGGATATGACGTTGGAGGGAACAGCAAACAGCTGCAGTGCGCATGATCATAGAAATCTACGCGCATGTTGACGTGACGAATACAAAAAGCTCCGTCTATCTCGTCCACACGTCAAAAATATACGGCGAATATACAGCGTTTTTAAACATCTTCACTCTGGCAGGCGTTTTTAAACATCTTCGTTTTTAAACATGTTTGCGTCTGGACGAACCCCCCAAAACGAATATAAAAATCCACGTTTATCAAAAAAACGTATAGGTGTGGACAGGGCCTGAGTGTCACCAGCACAGCCTGAATCGGCATAGCCACAGGTGCGCTGCATCAACCAATCAGGCCTCCTCTCCCCACTGCCATCCTGCGACACAACAAACAGAACAGGACAGCAGAGAGCGAGGAGGCCGTAACAATTCAAACTGGCTTGTTCGCTAGGTTCGAAGCGCCAGGCTTTGAGCACTAGCTGGCTGCTGGTAAGCCGGAAAAAAGCGTCTATTGTTGTCTCGGCCATATGGAAGAAACTCTGAGGTGGACGGGCTTATACGGCGGAGCCCCCTTGGACAGGTCTGAGGCCAAACTGCCACTTTCCCCCCTCATCTCTCCCTGCGGAGCCTCGCCAGGCAGGTTCTGGGGTCCAGCCGTGGCCTAAATCAGTGTGTGATTGAAAGCCCATTCTCTCTCACCTGGAGGGCAGGCTTAGCTCTCCACGCACGAGGGAGGAGAGGAGGCACAGAGGCATCCATCACCGCTGACCGCTCTAAGACCCGAGTCTGAGAACAAGACCATACCATTGTTCTGGGCTCCCATTCGCATCGTCGGTGGTTAGACAGGGGGCTTTTCTCTGTGGTGGAACGGTCACAGACGGGTTCTGTCTGCACAGCTGGGATATGATGACACCCACCCACATAAACGACATAATAGTGTCACTATCGTGCCTGAGGAAAAGTACCTTACTGCTTTCAGTCACTTCGTCTCATCGTACTGTCAAGCTGTCCAGTCTTATACTGTTCAGTGTAATACTGTCTCATACTGTCTCATTCTGTCTCATACTGTCTCATACTGTCTCATACTGTCTCATTCTGTCTCATACTGTCTAATTCTGTCTCATACTGTCTCATACTGTCTCATACTGTCTAATTCTGTCTCATTCTGTCTCATACTGTCTAATTCTGTCTCATTCTGTCTCATACTGTCTAATTCTGTCTCATACTGTCTCATACTGTCTAATTCTGTCTCATACTGTCTCATACTGTCTCATCCTGTCCAGTCCACCTATACTAATATATAATATAATGCTGTCCATAGATGAAGGTATCGCAGTCCCACAACCGTTTCCAGGTGAACAAGGCATCTGAATGTGAATGCTGAGTGTTAGCCTTAGACAAATGTATTTGTTGTAAGTCGCTTTGGATAAAGGAGTCTTCTAAATGGCAGAAATGTAATGTAAATGTAATGTAAATGTAACGTAAATGTGATGTAAAAACCGAACGTGAATGCAGCGTGATATAGCAAGGAGCGAGCGAACCAGCGCTCCCACCGTCTGAGGATGACAGAGGAGCTCATGTAGCAGCCAGTCTGGGAGCCCTCGGGGGGTCGTCCTCAGACACGGGAGGATGTAGCTGCTGTCTTTGTTCCCAGTTATTCCATCACCTCCTCCTCCCCTGCTGTCTGTCTGTCAGGTGCCATATCCGCGTGATCGACACCTTCGGCACGGAGCCGGCGTACAACCACGAGGACTACGCCACCCTGCACGGCTACAGGACCAACTGGGGCTACTGGAACCTGAACTCCAGGCAGTACATGACCATGTTCCGTAAGTTCACCTAGCACTTTAGCCCCCGAGCGCTTGACTCCGGATCTAAGGGGTTACGCTTCTACATTTGTTCTACCTGGAGTGTTTTTTTTACAATTTTCCAGCATTTTGGGTGTGTGTATGTGTGTGTGCATGTGTGTGTGTGGTGGGCGTGCGTGTGTGTGATGCGTGTGTTTGTGTGTGTGCACGTGTTTGTGTGTGTGCGTGTGTGTGTGCGCGCGCGCGTGTGTGTGTGTGTACGTGTACGTGTGTGTACGTGTGTGTGTGTGTGTGTGTAGATGTGCAGATGGTGTGGAGCACTGTTGTAGGCCTCAGGCCCCTCACAGTGGGGGGGCTCGGGGGGGCAAAGAGAGACGAGAGGAACCCAGAGAGAGTAGGAACAGCTGCGGCTGCACAGATGCCTAGAGCTGGAACTGAACACCACAGGCCACACACAGACAACACACACACACACACACACACACACACACACACACACACACATCCAACAGTGATCAGTGGAGGGAGAGGCAACTTCAGCTGTGTGTTTGCTCTTCCAATTAACTTTGCGATGAGCGTTTTTTTCGCGAGGTTCTGCGGCGTTCCTGCTGTTTTGGAAGCGCTTGTTATTGCAAACCTCTCTCAGCAGGTGTGAGCACTGTGCACACATCACAGATCTATCCCGACGAGAGGCCTCCGCTACAGTCGTCGCCGCTCAAGGCCTTGTTTTGTCCTGGTTTAACAGAGCCTCCCCCTTTCCATCACATCAAGGGTCACTCAGAGGGTTTGTGACGCCCCCCCCCCCCCTCCCCCCCTCCTCCCCCTCCTCCCCACCCCCTCCTCACCGTTTGAAACTGAATGTGAAACGCTCGGTTCGGCGTGTGACTCCTCTGCTCTGCTTGTCTCCGGCAGCACACACTCCCGACAACTCCTTCATGGGCTTCGTGGCGGAGGAGCTGAACGACACGGAGAGGCGGAGCATCCAGAGGCACAAGGTGGATGACATGGCCGTGGTGTACGGCAAGGAGGCCAGCATGTGGAAGGTGACCGCCACGCGCCCGTACACACACACACACACACACACACGCATGCATACACACACACACACACTGACACACACACACATGCACATGCACACACACACACACACACACACACACACATACACACGCACACGCGCACACATGCACACGCACACGCACACACATACACACATACACATACACATACAAATACACATACACACACACACACACACACACACACACACACACACACAGTGACACGAACCACCACAACCTCCTCAACAACAATGTCTTTTCGGGACAGTGTGTATTTATATGTCTGCAGTGAAAGCTTCTCCCACAGTGTGACTGTGACGCCTATCTCTGTCCATCTCTGCCACGTCGACGTGAGGTTTGAACAGAAGTAATGTTTCTTTAGCGTCCTTGGGTTTTATGAAAGGCGCTATAGAAATCCAAGCTATTATTTAGTCTTGTCTTCCGAAACGTCAGGGGTTCGTGTTCGTGAATGCTATGAAAAAAGTCGTCGGATCGAGATAGGCGATGTCGTACGCTCTCACAAGACCAATAGACCCGTCCCCCCCTCTGTCTGTGTAAACACATCGCAATGACAAATAACTTTGTTCCCGACAAAGCATTTAGGGGCCCACTGCCATCTCAACACATTCCGACAAGCAGATTGTGTTACACTACGGAGCGTTCTGACGTGGATGTGATAAATGCGCCTCTCTCTCTCTCACAGAGGCGACGAGACGCCCGGCGGAAAAACATGGCACTAGTTATTCTCTCTCTTCTATCTGCCAAGCATGACACCTCAATACGCCAGGAGGGTGACGCAGAAGTGTGAGATGGTGGTGTGGGGGGGGGGGGGAGCAAGTGTTGTTGTTTAGGGTGACACACATACACACACACACACACAGACAGATAGACACACACACACACACCCCCACACACACACACACACACACACTCACACACATTCACACTCTCACACTCACACTCACACACACACACACACACACATACACACACTCACACACACACACACACACACACACACCCCCCCTCCAAAGCTACAGAGGCATCTCATCTTTGGTGTGTCTGTCTGCCTGGCCCTCCCCCACGGTTAGGAGCAATTGAATCTTCTGGGTTTGTTCTGTCACCGTGTGGCGCTTTTATTGAATCCCCCCTCTCTCTCTCTCTCTCTCTCTGAACGGGTTGAAGGCAGGATGGGATTTTACTGTGATGGTGAGAGATAACAATGTAAATGCCAGATGTGTTTGGGCCTTCCCCTGACACTGTGAATAGCCCCTTTTTTGGCTGGCGGCTCGCTCCGTAACATGAGGTTCATGCGTCTGTCAGTGCTGAATACAACACCTGTAAGTGAACAAGGACACTCGCTTGAATGACTGTTATTTTTTCCTTCTCTCCTTCTCTCTCCCACTCTCCCTCTCTCTCTCTCTCTCTCTCCCCCGTTCCGTTCTACCTCCTACATAACGTTAATGTCCTGCCGTATTCCCGTGGTTCAATCGGATGGATCTTCCCCCCCCCATGCAGCTCCAAGTAAGTCCCCCGCACACCTGCGCTTCTCATCAATAACTGACACTTTAAACTCTCTCTCTCTCTCTCTCTCTCTCTCTCTCTCTCTCCCTGATACGGTCTGTTTCGAATTGAGCTAAAGGGATTGAATTTCATTGGATTCGGTATGAACTGTCCCAGAGGTTTGGTGTGGGGGGGGGGGTTAATACTATTCACACACAGTTGAATTTAAGGCATAAATGTGCCGGCTGAAATGCGGCAGTTTAACTGAAGCTGACATTTTCTTTGTGGGTGGGTGAACAGCCTGTGCTTTTTTTAGGGGGGCCGCAGAAAAAGAACGATTTGGCAGGTGAAGAATGTACCGTAGAGATTAAGACGTGTGAGTCTCCATCCCTCAGCCCTCGGGGTAGTTATGTGTTCAGTCTCTGCCTCATCCCTCATACATCGTACATGTCTGCCATTTCCAGATCAATAAACGTCTCCCCCTATGTGGACTGTCTGTCAGGTTATGGAAGATGGAAAAGGTGGAGAGCAGGCTCGTCGTTAGCCCTGGGTATCGGGTGCTCGAGCCCTGGGATGTTTTCTGAACGGGCTAAGCCCCCGATGTTTCCTAAGATCCTAACTACGATCTAAGAACTACGATCTTTAACCACTTTGTGACACTTTAATCAATGCTCTGAATGTACCGTACGTGATGACAACAGTTTTACTTTCTTTGCTAGAACCTTGATTATGATGAGCATCTACGGTGACGTCGAGTGGCACTTTCCAAGATGTGGTGATTGCCGTGGTTTGTCGAGGGTTTTCAAGGCCGCAGAAGAAAAGCTTGCAGTGTGTTATAGTTCAGTACAAATGGCCACGTTATTAGACCAAACAAGGCAGCACGTGTATTTTCACGTTTCGTGTTTTTGCATAAAGTATCATGTTTGCTGGAGACCGAGGAACGCGCTCCTAATTTCATCTTTATGTTCCACCAAAATACGGCGAGGCTGCCCAACATGAAAAATGAGTTGCAACATTTGGAGAACATAAATGATTTATGCATGAAACACTTCTAACTCTGAAATAATTAATGCTATTCCCCAAGTATGTGGTTTTCACATGAATTACTACAGTTTTACCTTGGGCAAAATGTCTGAAGTTGACTAATCATTTCATACGGGGCGAAAGAAAATGGGAATATGAAAAACACATCCAAAGTGGTGTTTTATTTCTCTGACAGGCTGACCTACTAGTCGACCTCCTATTAGACTAAACTAATGCAACCACAACACAGTATCAGCGCAAGCAAGCAACCCACCCAGCCAACCCTGTGTGCTCCAAGCCTGTTAGCTTTCCCAAGCCTGTTAGCTTGCCCATTATCCCCAGGATCGGTGACCAGGCTGCTGTTGAGTCCCAGGTGAAACCTTAGCTTACCTTCACACTCTCTGGCCATGTTCCTTTGCTGCTGCTTCCCAGAGTAGCGACCATACATTTCCCTCTAATTGGCTATTTAACAGTCCCCATACAGCAGAGGCTAGACCCACGGTCTACGGTCTCCTCTGCACTGAGGTCAGTAAACAGCTGGTGGGTGAGAGAGGCTTCTTCTGTCAAGGGAGTCTGACGGCTCTAAGAGGTGATCCCCTTAGAGGACGAGCAGCCTCTCTCTTCAGTCCCAGAGGACTGACACGGATCATATGGAGTCAGGGATAACATGTCTGCTTCTGCCTGGGATAAGCCTGCCACATGCAGTACAGTCTTACCGTTCATCAGCCTTTTCCCCTAGAGAATGACCCCGTTCAAGTACATAGAATTAGCTAAGCTAACAACGTTTTCCTTTTTTTTTTTTTTTAAATGGGTGATAAAATTGATTATACAGTATGTCTTAACCGTCTGTTTCATTGGCCCCTAGGGGAAGGAAAAGTTCCTGGCCATCCTTCACCGCTACATGGAGATCCACGGGACGGTCTATTACGAGACGCAGCGCCCTCCAGAGGTGCCTGCGTTTGTCAAGAACCACGGCCTGCTCCCCCAGCACGAGCTGCAGCAGCTCCTCAGGAAGGCCAAGGTGAGAAGAGGCACCTCCCCCCGTTACGACTTATGATTTATGACATGATTTATCATACGATTTATCTTCAGGTTTTCCAGTAGATACAAGTAGCTGGGATGTGATTTTTATACGTTGCCCCCCCCCCCCCCCACACACTCTGACACAAGCTCTTCATAGGGTTCGGCTTCCCTTACGAAGGCCCCGCCCCTCTAGAGGCCATAGCCAACGGCTGCATCTTCCTGCAGCCCAAGTTCAAGCCCTCCCACAGCTCCCTCAACCACGAGTTCTTCCGAGGGAAGCCCACCTCCAGACAGGTGGGTGCATTTCTAACTCTCGATGCCTCAGAGTACCGGCACCTTTTGCTCCTCATCCCCCATAAAGTAAGGTAAATGAATGTGAGCTGGTGAGTTAATGCTTTTCCCGCCCTCCGCCTGACCTCTGTCTCTCTGTATGTGGCTGTGGATA
>NC_137675.1:55285786-55330786 GCF_963989245.1 Nansenia antarctica
CACGTCACAGAATTGTGATTGACAGGACGGGAGAGCGTCTGCAGGCGTCGCCATCACTTTCTGCACGGTGGGGAAGAAACGGTAATCAGAACCACGGACACTTTGTTCGAGTACATCCAGTTTGTCAGAAAATACTCTGACAGCCGTGTAGAGCTCATACACGGTCTTGTTTCCTCCCTGCATCTTGAGATTAAGTTCGTTCAAGTGCTGCGTAATGTCACACAGGAACGCAACAGACAGCCCCCACTCTTTATCATCCAAAAAGGAAAATCGGGAAGTCTCCCCTTGGCCGACAATGAAGGATTTCAGGGGTTCAAGCAGGTCCATGAAATGTGCAAGCATACGTCCTTTAGACAGCCATCTGATCTCGGTGTGTAACACCAAATCTCCATAGTGAGTGTCAAACTCCTCACACAGCAGTTTAAAATTTAAGTGGTTTCTTGCACGGGCCCTGATATAATTAACCACTTCGATTACATTTGCCATCACTTCATTCAGACATTTGAACTTAGCAAACAAGGCTTGTTGATGCACAATACAATGGTATGAGAAAATACCCTCAGCAGCAACCCCGCCGTTTTTCAGCGTTTCTTTCAGCAAAGCCACGGCTCCGTTCCTCTTACCTAGCATCGCCGGTGCACCATCTGTTGTGAATGCTGCGATTTTTTCTGATCCAATGTTAAACTTTTCTAATGTTTCCAGCACTGCGTTTTTTATTTCAATGCCCGTTGTTCCATTTTCCAGTGAAACCATGTCAAGCAGTTCTTCTGTAATGTCAAACTTACTGTTGATCGCTCGGATAAAGATGAGTAATTGTGGCGTGTCATTGATATCCAAGCTTTCGTCCATTGCAAGGCTGACAAACTCAGCGGATGACAGTTTGTCCTTAAGAGTATGTGCAATGTTCTCTGAAATGTCTGATGCCCTCCTAGCTACAGTAGAATCCGACAGTTGAATTTTTTTGGCCTCTCGTTCCAGGTCTTTTTTCTCAGGATACAACGTTGAAAAAGCCAGCAGTATGCAATCCTTCACCATTTCTCCGTCAGTATATGGCTTCATCTTTTTCATCAGTTCATGTGTGATTTTGTAGGATGTCTCTGTCGCTCTTTCACTCGTATTAGTGTGGAATACGTTTTTTTGAGCAGTTCGGTTCTGTTTGAGTCTCGCCAGCTTTTCCGCCCTCAGCTCTCCGCCTTTCGGAAAGTCGGTACTGAACTTCGGGTGTTTTGTGTCGTGATGGCGCTGCAAATTGGACCTTTTAAATTGTGAAATGACGTTGTCACAAAGCAGGCAGATGCATTTTCCCGAACCGGTGGAGACGAAGAAAAACTTGAGTTCCCAGTCCTCTTTAAATGTTCGATATTCCTCTTCATATTTTCGTTTCCTATATTCCTTCGCCATTGTTGCATAGTGCTGTAAGCTCTTCCCAGTGTGACGGAGCAATTATCTCGCGCACCTGCAATCAGAGCGCGAAACCTGAAATCATTTGTGATTGGTTGTTCAGAGGGATGGGGGGCGCGGCTTAATAGACTGATGTGTGACTTGTGAGTGATAATGAAATGTTGATGAATTCTGCTGACAATGTTTTATTTTTTTATTTTTTTATTTTTTGTTTTTTATTTTTTAAGTGGGACTTAAAAGAGCCGCAACTCGTCTTAAAGGAGCCGCATGCGGCTCGCGAGCCGCGGGTTGAGTATCGCTGGCTTAGATTGTTTAATACATCAACGGGGGGGGAAAGCGAGATGAACTCTGAGCGAGTATCATGCTTCCTCCAAGACACGAATCTACCGGCATTTGACTGCCGCTGGACTGAGGAACAGCATAGGCACAGCACATCGCCATAATAGCGATTTTTTTTTTATGCTTGTTGTAAATAAAAGTTCTATGATGCATTGAAATTACATTAAACTAAGATAATACGATGGTCAGCATAATTTTTCCAATCTTTATTAATAAGCTATTACAGAAACAGTAAGTGACATTTTCCTAGAGCGAAATCTGTTGTGGTATTTAAAGATGGCGGTTAGCGAAGAAATCTATGAACATGGGATGACGATTTCCATTGACCAATCAACGGTGTGCAGCGTCACACGTCACACGCAGCCTGGCAAAAAAGTACCTTTCGCTACCCATCCCGAACAATAACTATTTTAGTTCTTGTTCGGCACGGGTACCAGAAATGGCACGGGTACCTTTGGCAGTGGAAAAAGGATAATAAACCGGGCCAGCCCAGGCTGACCCGGGCTGGCCCTGTAGTGGAAAAGCGCCAATACTGTGTTTGTGTTTCTGACACACTGGCCTTCGCTCCTTGGAGATGGAATGGAACAGTTTCCCCCCACCAAAGAGATCCTCTAGAACACTGTTAGAACACTGAACACGAAGAGAACACGGATAGAACACTGTGCTATTCTCTACGGTCCCTCACTTCCATGTATGCATTTATGCAAACTCAGAATGGAGATATCCTGTGTGCATACAGAAGAGCCCACCCAGTATTGCACTCGAACACATGTAACACACTAAAGAAACACACACACGCATGCACGCACACACACGCACTCTCCCCCATACGCCCTAGCCTGTCTCTCATCAACAGCCCTTGCCCAAGATGCACAAACACACAAACAAACAAACACACACACACGCACCCACACCCACACAAACACACACACACACACACACACGCACACACACACACACACACACACACACAAACGCCCACACACACACGCACTCTCCCCATACTACACCCTAGCCCTGTCTCTCATTAATATTTCTCTGCACAATTACGCACATTGTCATGCTCCAGTACTGTGCCAAATGGGGTGGCCTGCGCCGTCCCCCTGCCCCACCTCTGTCTGTCTCACACGGGGCCAAGTGTGCTCAGAGCGCCGTGACCGCCTGAGCCCGCCGCCCGCTGCCTCTCCCCGGGCACGGACGCTCTCAGACTCCCAATCAGCTCCAGTAACCTCCACCTCCTCCTCCCACTCCTCCACCTCCTCCCACTCCCTCTCGCCTGTCTCCCATCCCATCCCTCACCTCTCTTCTACAGACCAGCCATAACCAACGCTGACCCCCCCTGACCCCCCGTCCCTGCCTCGCGGCTCCTCACAACTCCTGCCTCTCTCACACACATGCGAATGCACACACACACACACACACACACATGCGCATACGCACACACACACACACACCCGCACGTGTACGCACACACACACACACACACACACACACACACAGACGTGTACGCACCCACACCCACACACACACACACACACACACGTGTACGCACACAACCACACACTCACACACACACACACACACATACACTACACACACACACACACACACTACACACACACACACTATACACACACACACACACTACACACTACACACACACTGAAAGTAGAGCTGTCCCTCCTCCTCTCAGTCACCATATTTTCCTAATGAGCAGTCTAAGGGTGTGTGGGGAGGGGGGGAAGAAGAGTGGTGACAGGGTCCACAAGGGCGGGGTGGGGGGTGGTTGGGAGGTGGGGGGGTGGCTGGTTATTACTGCTGGGTGCTGCGACCTTGTTTAATAAAAGGAGTTGGGGACCAGAGGGAGATGCCAGAGAAATGTTATTACCTGCACCTTATGAATAGAATAGCCCACACCGGAGGAGGAATCTAATCAGTGGTCCCTCTCCCTTGATTCTGCCTAAAGTCCCCTGTTTGATTCTTGGTGGTGTCACGGCCGTCATATATTATTCCAGGAAGAGCGATAAGAATGATGTCTGGCCTGGCCTGAAAATGCTCAAAAGTACCCTTGGAAGTCACGGTCCTTTTGTTAATCCTTCTGAATCAGAATCCATCTGAATGTACAGCTAATAGCTGAGGGTAGAGCTGATGAATGACCTGGGGTCATAGGGCCTTTTCAGCCGCAGCCCAGTCCCTCTGGAAGCCCTCCCCAACCACATCAGACGGGCCAACACCCTCCCAACATTTAAACAGGCCCTCAAAACCCACCTCTTCAAGCTTGCCTTCAACTCTCCCCCTCCCCTTCCCATGTATCCCCAGCAATACCTTAATTAGACCCCTATACTTTCTTTCTCTATTTATTTCTTGTTTCTTTTTACTACTCAATCTTTTCAGTTTGTAAAGCGTATTATTATTATTATGATGAATCAGGTCACGCTAATGTTATGTCCGGTATGTCTCATCAGGCATCAGCTGAGTCTGACGTGTCGCTGACTGCAGCCGTCGGTGTGGTGTTGTGTCATATTGTATTTGTCCTCCGCAGGATTTCTGTGTGCCTGAAGCTCCGTTTCCCTTGGCGAACGCCTCCAGGACGTGGCCGGGCACCCCCCCCAGCCCCTTCATCCTCTTGCCCAACTCCAGCTCCCTGGCCTGGGCGTCCAACGCCAGTGCTCCCCTCTCCTGGCCTCCCCTCAGCGCCCTGCGGCTGCTGGCCTCCCTGGGCGGCCAGTCGTGCGTGGAGGCCTGCCAGGCGGCGGGCTTGATCTGTGAGCCAGCCCTCTACCGCTTCATCAACATCAAGGAGGCCTTCAGCGGGTGAGCTGCCCCCTCCTGCTGTAAACAACACCATCTGTGTTACTGATTGATACCCACCCCCTTTGATTTTTAATGTGCCACCACACACACGTTTGGGTAGAGAGGGTTAAAGGCGATTCTTGTCATTTGATTGGTAACAATTCACCTGAATTCACCTTAGTAACGACGTTGTAATCACATGTTGTAACGTAACAAAGTGGTAATGGGATTGTTTGATTTGTGAGTGGTAATTGATTTGTGAGTGGTAATTGATTTGTGAGTGGTAATTGATTTGTGAGTGGTAATTGATTTGTGAGTGGTAATTGAATTGTGAGTGGTAATTGATTTGTGAGTGGTAATTGATTTGTGAGTGGTAATACATTTTTGAGTAGTAATTTATTTGTGAGTGTAATTAATTTGAGTAGTAATTGATTTGTGAGTGTAATTAATTTGTGAGTGCAATAGTCTCATTTCAAACCACCGACAAAGCTTTTCTTAATTCATGGTCATGTTTTATTATCACTGTACTAATTTTTAATAATGATACCCAAGCTCATTTGTATAATCTTTGATCTCATAGTTCTATCTAAGCCTCGGGCGTCTATATCTCTCATAGTATCTATAGTATCTGTCTATATAGTATCTATATCTAATGAATCTATATCTATCTATTTATATATAATGAGTCTATATCTATCTATCTATATCTAATGAGTCTATATCTATCTATCTATATCTAAGGACTCAATCTCTCTGTCTATATCTAAGTAGTCTATATATCTGTCTATATGAGTCTATCTCTCTATCTATATCTAATGAGTCTATGGGCCGGTTTCACAGACAAGGCTTAAGCCTAATCCTAGACTAAAAAACATCTTCAATGGAGATTTTACATTGAAAGTGTGATTTAGTCCAGGATATCTCTCTGTCTATATCTAATGGGTATATATATATATATATATATCTATATCTAAGGAGTCTATCTCTCTATCTATATCTAAGGAGTCTATCTCTCTGTCTATATCCAATGAGTATATCTCTCTATCTATATCTAAGGAGTGTATCTAATGAGTATATCTCTCTATCTATTCTATATCTAAGGAGTCTATCTCTCTGTCTATATCTAATGAGTATATCTCTCTATCTATATCTAAGGAGTCTATCTCTCTGTCTATATCTAAGGAGTCTATCTCTCTGTCTATATCTAAGGAGTCTATCTCTGTCTATATCTAAGGAGTATATCTCTGTCTATATCTAAGGAGTCTATATCTGTCTATCTATATCTAATAAGTCTATATATCTGTCTATATCTAAGGAGTCTATATCTATCTATCTATCTATATTTAATAAGTCTATATATCTGTCTATATCTAAGGAGTCTCTCTCTGTCTATATCTAAGGAGTCTAAGGGTGAATCCCAATTCACCACTCCGGCTCCGTTTTCACCCCTAATCTCCGTTTTGCGCGTTCACGTGTAGCCGTAGTGGCGTCCCAATTCATTACTCATTAGGGTTAGGGTTAGGGTTAGGGTTTTCCATGGCTCCGTTCGGAGCAAATCTTGACCCTCGTTCGATTCGGAGCCATGAGACTCCCTTCCGGCATGCATTGCGAAACATCTACAGAAATGTTCTTTTCGCTCTCGTAATACGCGAGCCTGAAATGTCATTTACTTTTTCTGGAATTACTTGTAATTAAAGACTTGAAAAAATATGATAACCATCGTATTATCTTAGTTTAATGTAATTTCAATGCATCATAGACCTTTTCTTTACAACAAGCATCCCGGTCTCGCCATAAAATAAAATAAAATAAAAGATTACCTTTGGCGTTTGACAGCGGATGATGATAGACATAAAACAACCCGCAATCCTATCCGAGCAGTTGTTATTATGTAATATTGTTGATGGGTTATATAATTTAATGTTATTTCAATGCATTATAGACCTTTTCTTTACAACAAGCATAACAACAAAATCGCTGTTATGCCGAGGTGCTTAACATAGAAAGTTCCACAGTCCAGCGCGCTTGGGACAGCGGGCAGGACACCGGAGCGCGTTTGTCACAGGCTGACAGTCACCGTGTCCCCCCCCCCCTTGGTGGTATATGACGCTATAGTTGTTATTATACCAAAACAACCGGCAATCTAATCCGAGCAGTTGTTATTAGGTAATATTATTAATGGGTTGTATCATTCATTTAATGCATTATAGACCTTTTCTTTATAACAAGCACAACAACAACAAAACGTTATTATGCCGATGTGCTGTGTGTCTAACGTTACAAGCTGATTTGTGCATGACAGCCGCACATTGACATATTTCCATGTCTGATGTCTAATGTCTAATGTCTGATGTAGGCTACTAATGTCATTTCAATGCATTATAGACCTTTTCTTTACACGCTTCGCGCACTAGGTGGGCCGCGAATACTGTAGAGATTTGTAAAGTGGGCCGTGAGTCCAAAAAGGTTGGGAACCGCTGCATTAGACTATTAAAGCAGGGCGACAGTCCCTGTTCCTCTGCCCGGCGGCAGTCCAATGGAATCGTCAAGCACAGCCTTCCCCATATAAATACATCGGTGCGCGATTACAGAGATGTACAATCATGTTTTTTTTTTTCAATAAATTGTGGTGTTTGACAGCGGATGATGGTAGACATATTTAATGTAAAGTTATCTATCTAAAGTTATCTATCCACAGGCTGATATGTGCATGATAGGCGCAAATTCCCCCCCCCCCCCCCCCCCTTGGTGGTATATGACGCTATAGTTAGTCCCAATGGTCCAAAAGTCAAGCGCTTCGTAACACAGACGGGGTGAATTTTATGAATGAAAGTGAAAGTTCTGTCACAAAACGCCGTTACGTATCCTCACACATTTTTAAGTGGGTATATGGAAATCCTTGGCCTTTCCTAGTGACTACACCACTGGAGCACAGGTTTCATACAGGTTAGAGCTTATTCTGTCATGGTCTGATAATGAAGCATTGTTCTTTTTTATTTTATGACTTGTTTGATCGATTGATAGCGTTCAAGTTCATTCAAGTTGTGAATGAATCGCGAGCGTCAATGCTTTTCTACGATACTATGTGTAATGTCACTTGGACATAGAATAATAAGACACTTTAGTCTGGGTTCAACAAAGGTATAACTAGTTTACTACGGTTCTCTCGACACCTGTCAGTCACCTACTGGTATATCACGAACTCTCTCTAAGGCGCATGCGCTGTCCTGACTATGAATTAACCCATTCATTACACTACGGATGACGTCGTTGTCCCATTTCCCCCGGGGAACCACTACGGCTATGGCTCCAAAACGAGTGACTCCAAAACGAGTGACTCCAAAACGAGCCGAAGTGGTAAAAAAGAGAATCGGGATTGGGCCTAACTCTCTGTCTATATCTAAGGAGTCTATCTCTGTCTATATCTAAGGAGTCTAACTCTCTGTCTATATCTAAGGAGTCTATCTCTCTCTGTCTCCTCTCAGCCTGGAGTTGCAGTGTGAGACCCTGGAGGCGGAGGTGAACCACATCTCCCCTGCCTTCTCCGTGGAGCGCAGCGAGTGCAGCCTCCAGAAAGACCCCCTGCTGTTCAGCTGCGCCGGGGCCAACGCCAAGTACCGCCGCCTCTGCCCCTGCAGGGACTACCGGAAGGGCCAGGTGGCGCTGTGCAGGGACTGCTTATGACCTGGGTGGTGACCCTGACGAGGACGAGCCTCCACCTCACCCAGGAACCTGGGGGGCCAACCACCCCCGGAGGAGTCTGACTGTAGGTGGGGAGGCTGAGGAGGAAACGGGCCCCTGCTGTAGGGCTCTGTGAGCTGGGGAGAGGCGGTGTGGGGGATGGGGGGGGGGGGGGGGGCGGGGGCCGTGACCCAAGTGTAGAAGAGCAGCTGTTCAGAGAATCACTGGATGGGAAAAAAATCGTCACGGAACAGAGGTTATGTCACTTTACAACAGCATCACAGTGCTTAACTGGCAGGGAATGAGCAATCCCATTGACCCGGGGGCTTGGTCCGGTGACAATGACAGCTGTCATTGGCCCGGAATATCCCACAAAATAGCAGAAGTGTGACTGACATGGAAATGCAACTCAGGGAAAATGCATGATTGTACTCTGACCTGTTGTACTGTAGGTATAATGCTGCTATTCCATTTGTGGTTTACAGTTGGACCCCACTTAGGTCCAGCAAAAGGGAATATATCCACATGATTAGTACTGTACTGTATGTGGGGCTGGATGAGAAAAGCTCTCAAGAGTATTGAAGAAGGCAGCCTCGATAACCATGTTGCGATGCTTCATTTAAACCTCCAAGTGACATGCTGATACTGTACACTATGTTATTCAGTGTTATGTAAATACTTAGACCATAGTGCAGTTGTTGGTACTGTCTATTTGTACTGTAGATGCACCCAAAGCCATGTACTTAGAGATGTACTATTTTACATGTCCCATATGAGTATATTTGTACATACAAGTGTTGTTTAATAAAAAAACGAAATCAATGTTGTCCGGTTTGGTACAACTCAAAGTTCTTACCTCTTAACCGCAACTTAAGATGCACTTTCGGAGAGAGAGACAAAGTAATTACCTAGATTCAGAAAGTCAATTGAGGTTAAAGATGTCATCATCCATCTTTTTTAATATAGGAATTATCCTAGTGTGTGAAATATCCTAATTGCTTCTTTCAGAGTTGGTGATTTCTCTGCAGGCACTGTTGGCTTGGCCCCATTTACTTCATGGAGCAGCAAACACAAGCAGACGACCCTGAGTGGGCTGCCAGAGTGGGAGGAATTCTCCGTGTAGATGCTACAGTACTTCTCTCTCTGCAGGGACAGAAGGTAGTGTTGGCTCTAGGTGCCGTAGATAGTGTGTAACTCACTCCTCTCACCCACTCCACCTCCATATGTATCCTTCCTGTCTTCCTCCTGGGAACTCGACAGTGTTTGCTCAGAGTCTTACAGACTCATCTTGTTTACTGAAGAAACAGCCAAGCGCAAACTCTAACTCTTGTTCGAGTTAAAGCTCTTTTCTTTGCGATACTGTGTAAACAGATACTTTGGCCCTGTATATGGAAAACAATGAAGCATGAAAGAGACCCAGGCTGCAGTCGTCGTCTAAGCTACGCCAAGCTGAGCCAACTCTCCAAGACGGGGTAAATAGAAAACCGATTGAGAGTGATTTGTGCTGTATTGTATGATCACACTGAGTTATCCTATCCTTCATAATAACCCATCTGCTGCGCCGTACAAGTCACGAGGATGAGGCCCTGAGGCGTGCTTTGATTGGCTGCCCGGTGGATTTTGATTGGAGGACAGATGACTGAAAGTCAGCCGTGCCCAGTCTAGGGATGAGGGATGTGTCATGACTGTCGGGGGGGGGGGGGGGGGGGGGGAGGGGGAGGGGGTGAGAGTGAGAGTGGTGGCAGAGTCTAGTCTATCTAACTTATTGGTCCCATCGCTATCAACATCAGTATTTCTCACATACAGTAAACTGGGTGTCCAATAAGTTGCACACTTATCAGTCATTTATAGTGTAATGGGGCATTTCTATTCAGGCTGTGTTCAACTACCCATGTGCCTCTATGTGTATATTCATTGTGATCCTGTGGAGGCACCAATGATGACTCAATCAGGTTTTTATGGTGCTTGGAGAATCCATGTAGGTCTACAGGAGTAAAGGATGAGGGCATTCACTTGGAAGCAGTGGTGCCTGGGAGTCCTGAGAAAGCATTAGACATCGATGGTGTCGAAAAAGATTTGTATATTTGTGGGAAGGCTTGCGTCTGAATATTCCATAAAACATACGGAAGAGAAGACTCAGCGGGACGCTTGGATGATTCTTTCATTTCTCTGACTTGCATAATTGCATAATTCCACATTGCCAGACAATCTGTGCTGATGGCAAAAAATAAAGTTGATCCAAATTTTTGTTCTTTTGATTCTTTCACTCCCTCACTCTTCTTCTTCACTCCCTCTGGTTCTTTTGTTTTCCTAAATGAATATCTCAGTGCCAGGTTGTGTTTCGCTCTGCTCAGCATGTTCCAAAGAGCTCCACCAGCTCGGCAAGGGGGAAGGAAATATAAATGAAAAAGATGAACCCCCCGGGCCGAGAGAGAAAGAGAGAGGATGTCTACGGGCAAACCTGCACAACCCTGAAGCTGTGGGACTTCAAACAGGAGCTGCTGCCTGCCAACGGAGACCAGAATCTTAAAGCCTTGACAGGTTTATCAAACTTTTATCTGCAACACAGTGTGCCAACAGCATGTCCACCAAAGTTCCTCGTGACACTCTCGTCTTGGTATTAAACATTGAAAATGATAGTGCTGGCTCCCTGTGAATTCAGATTCCTTTTTCATTCTGGGTACATTTACTTTTTTCTTTCTTTCTTTCTTTCTTTCTTTCTTTCTTTCTTTCTCTCTCTCGCTTTTTTTTGTCTGAGATACAGTAAGCTACTGGTTGTGCTGCCTTGGTTCACAACCACAAACCTGAGTGATAGGATTTTAAAGGTAACTCCAATTCTCTCATACCATAATCTGATTCATCGTTTGAGACACAGGCCAAATGATGTAAACAACCTTGTATTGGCACCAATTGCACAGAGACGAATGCCTGTGGGGAGTTGTCAGTTTTAAGACTAGATCTACTGATTTAGCTACTGATTGGCTTTCCTTCAGACAGTGCAGAAATGGATGTACTGCCATGATTAAGAAGGCTAAATCAAGTTACTATTTAAACACTACCTGATTCTGGTGGTGACCCAACTACATTTTGGAAAGCAGTTAAATCACTAAAACATAATAGTTCCTCTTCTACCTCAAGCAGTTTTATCCAATACTAACATCATTATGGATAACAAAAAAGGAAAGAAGAATTGGTGCCTTTAACCAACATGTTATCTCTGCTATTTGAAATAAAAACTGATAGCCTGGCGTGGTATCCTGTTCAGACTGATAGCCTGATAGCTGCTCCTTTGGCTAACAATGACCCTATATTCTCCATTAGTTGTGTTTCCACCAAGTGTTTGATGAGTTGAGTGGAAGATTTATTCAGAAAAGTCTGCAGGGGTTGACAGGCTTGATCCATATCTCCTGCAGCTCTCTGCCATATTAATAGTTGAACCTCTGGCTCATATTTTTAATATGAGTTATCTCTGGTACCATTCCCAAAGTGTGGAAAGCAGCCAATGAACTCCCTCTTAAAGGGGGCGATCCCAGCGATTTGAATAATTACTACCCTATCTCGGAGGCTGTCTCCTGTACCCCCTCAGTTCAGCAAGCTATTCTTGACCTTCTGGTTTTAATTCCATTCAAAAATCGCTTATTAATATGGAGATGAATGAGGACAGAAATAAATAGTAAGTAAGTAATGTTTATTTATATAGCACCATTTTACAACGACAAACAACCGCCCAACACTAGTAAAAGAGAAAACAACAGATAAAATACACCAAAAACAATGTGTAATACAAATACAAGTGCAGAAATAAAAGTGTAAAGTTCAGTGTCGGGAGGCAGGCTATGTGTATGTTTTTCTCGAGATGCCGTAATATCGATTAATATGATCTGCATGTTTGTATCCGATGCTCCTCCCTGTCCTTGACTAGGGTGACACACTGTACATGCACGTGGCAACGTCATTTCTCATCATCATCTTCTGGCCTCTTTTGACTGTTGCTTATCAATCTGCTCATTGTCTTTTATATCAGTCTGTGGGTTAGGAGTCTTTGACCTCAACAAGAGCTTATCATTGGATTTTATTTGTATATAGTTATTGGTATATAAAACCGTTATTTGTATATAAAGCAGTTAAAACTCCCATTTTACCTCATCCCGCTGCTTTCATGGTGACGTAGTGGTAATCAGACATGCTCTCCGAACTTACTACTTTTTAATGTCCCACAGGTGTCTACCGGATTGGGGGAAACTTTAAGTTAGATCTATAGATTACGACAAATGGACACTCTGGTGCAGGTCATTTCACATTTTTGGTGAGGGTTATGTTCAGGGAGGATTGTACATGTGGGTAATGCTATGTCTTTTAATTGAGGTGTTCTTGTAACCTGTTGTATTGTATAGTCATTTCTGTTTGTTCTCTGTAACAGGGCCCTGCTGGAAAGGAGACCGTGTTTTCGGTCACGTTTTCCCCGTATAAATAAAGCTCAAATAACTGACAGGAATACATTACATATACATTACATATGGGTGATTAGATGCATTACAGTACGACGATCATTTTAAATACCAATTTATTTTTTAAACAATGTTTTCTGGCTCACTAGCCTATGACATGCACAGAATGGCTGGGGTGACATTTTCATCATAACTGCTCCAGAACTACTGAACACTCTGCATGAAGCTACGATAAGAGAGGGCTTTAATAGGACATGTTCAAATGAAATGGAATTGGAATTTAAATTCTTCTCTTTCAATGAAGGTGCTCCTATTCTATTGTCACCTGAGAATGATTGAGAATCACAGTTAATATAATAGCCCATTTCTCTACTCAAGCTCTCTCCCTCTCTCTGTGTCTGTAAACTCCCATTAAACTTGAGTTTATTCAGCTTGAGTTTCAGAAAGCAAAGGTACATGAATGAGATGCGAGGATAATGAGGCAAGTGAGAGTTAAGAATAGGAATAGAAGGAATTTGGTTCCCTCTCATCAGTTTGAAAGCCAGGTGTTATAGCCAAAACATGTTCTTTTCAGCAAAAACAGAAAAACAAAAACAAATCAATACTGGAGATCTTTGAGGCGTAGAAAATGACATTTGAAAAATTGGTAGGCCTACTGGTTTGTTTTCATTTGTTGAGTGTTTGAACACTCAAGTGTCGTTCAAATGAAACGTCAAACCAAACTTCCGATGACATTTACAGATGGCATTTAGCAGACTAAAGCAACTTACAACAAATACAGTACATTGTCTAAGTAAGTGACTCATCTATCCACCAGTCATCATAAGAAATAGTCATCTATGCTAGGACCTGGGGCCATTGGAAGAAATACTTTTAAAACATATTGATTTACAGTAGAGAAACTGTACATGGGGGATAGACGGGTAGACGGGATGAAGAGGTCTTAGGAGGGATATGACCATGACCATGGAAGATCCCACACTGTTCTCCCAGACGCAATATTTTGAAAAGTAACTTCCCGGCTAGACCATAGATGGACTGTATCTCTCAAAGTGCCCCTGGCTTTCAAGTATCCATCTTCCAGTTAATAGCCTGCTCACTTCCCCCCTGCTGGGTAGGATCAACCCTTCAGTGATGGATCAGTCTGGGTCTCTCTGGCGTCACTGGGCTCGTTTCAGCTTTGGAGCGCAGCTGTGACTCTGTGACGAGAAAGAGTGGACCGGAGGAGCGGCAAGGTCTATTATGTACACGCTTTATCTCATAAGCTGCAGTGCATCACTGCCAGTCAGGAGATAACAGGATCACACTGGAAAAGCCAACAGGACATGTTTTGTCTGTATCTTTTTTATTTTTTATTTTTGGCCTTGAGTGTGCTGTGTTATATATTCTAGTGTGGATTTCTTAACCAGTGTTCCACTCTCACGGACACAAACAAGTAGTGTGAATGGGATATTCAAATGCCGTAGTCCCGGTTTTCCATACCCTGTCCCAGAATATCGTGACGTTAGAATGATAAGGTTCTATCTCCATTTTTGGTCAAAATTGAGTTTTTTACATAATCTGATCCATTAGGTGTTTATTAATGCCTGTGTGTTGTTATTTTTAAAATGTTGACATTTTTTTAGTTAGTAATTAATCAAATAGAAAGGTTCCATCTCACAAAACATAATGGAATGTAAAAACTTTCACGCTCAATATCTCTGAACTAACCTAAACGGAGATAGAACCTTAGAATTCTAAGCTCACGATATTGCTTCTGTTGACTCGTCCACTCCAGGAGGACTCTATCCTTCTCTTAATCCGTATTTCATCCATCCTGTGTTTTTTCCTCTCTCTCCTCCAATTAGTCGGGGTACTGCATGTCCAGATAAGCTGGGGGCAGTGCACCCGGTTTGATGCTGTACTTCACAGATTGATAGATATGATATTTCAGAGAGCGTCCAGTCAGTGGGGAATAATGGCAAGGGACAGAAGGGACAGCAGGCTTTAGTGTGAAAAAGGCACACATACAGCACTGTACATGCTGTTTTCAGAGTCACTGCAGTCGGGACACAACGTGTGATGGCTCGGTGAAAAATAGTGTGGACAGCCACCGGTCACACAGGTGAATGTGTGTTTTCTCTAGCAGTGAATTAGCGGAGACAGCAGCCATGCCACAGTATGATTCATAGCCAGGGAGGATACCTTCCCCACAGAGAGAGGTCACACAGGCTAGGATTAATCACTCTCCTCTCTCCTGCTGCCCAGGGCTCTCCCCCCCCCCTCTCTCCACCTCCCTCCCTCCTTTCTCCTCCTCCTTCTCCTCCTCTTCTCACTCTATCTCCTCGTCCTCCCCCTCTCTCCTCATCATTTTCATTTCTTTCTCTTCTCGTCCTCCCCTCTCCACCTCCCCTCTCACTTCATCTCCTCTTCCTCCCCCTCTCTCCTCATCATTCTCGTCATCTCTTTCTCTTCTCTTCCTCTCCTCATCTTCCACCACCTCTCCAACCCCAGCCCCCCCCCCCCCCTCCTTCTTGTCCTCCTCTTCTCTCTCCGCTCTTATCTTCCTTTCTCTCTCCTTATCTTTTCTTCTCCTCTGGGGTGTTCTGGTGCGTTTCTGCGACTGACTGTGGAGAAGGTCCTTGTTCATGCTTGCCTGCCCCCACTATCACCAACGCTTTTTCCTGTTGATTAATGCAACCCACAACCTAATGACTCCTCGCCTGCTCTCTCTGACTCTAATACGTGTGTGTGTGTGTGTGTATGTGTGTGTGAGTGTGCATGCGTGCGTGTGTGTGTGCGTGTGTGTGCATGCGCAAGTGCGTGTGCGTGTGCATGTGCGTGTGTGTGTGTGTGTGTGTGTGCGTGTGTGTGCATGCCTCTGCAGTAAAATGATCTCACTTACTGCCTTGCTGCCTTTTCTCAATGGAGGGTGACTGATACGGCTTCTTCTGGGTAAAGATTGCATTGGCCTCTTTGTGTTAACTTGACTTTATGAGGTATGATTTGCTGGTCCATCCCTGTACAGGGAGAGTAGATTAGAGACATTAGTGTGTGGCGGAATGGAGTTGTTGATACAACGGAGGGTAGATGGAAATAGCTGAGGTATATCGGGCTACAGGTCCACAAATCATCATAAGTCAAACTCACCATAAGTCAAGTGATATTATTCTTTCTCGTGCACATTTTCTTTTCTCTCTCTCTCTCTCTCTCTCTCTCTCTCTCTCTCTCTCTCTCTCTCTCTCTCTCTCTCGTCTTCTTTGCTTCCCGCTAACTTTCTACCATTTAAACATGAATACAACACCTGGCCGTGTTATGATTTTCGTTTTAGAAGTGTTATCATTAACTGTAGCAGATGAAGTGATTACAATCATTTTCATCTCTCCTTATCTTGTTATGAAAGGAGGCCTTTGTTCTCGACCACTCACCCATAAGGAATGTAATGAATACAGATTTCACAGAGTAATTTTTGTCTCCCGTCGTATAATTGTATTTTCATGCCTATTATGGAAATTAATTGGATTGTTTGAATGTCGGAGTTTCACTCTGCTACAGGTTTTGCACAGCCCACACAATCTGACCCTGGCTGAGCCTTGTGGCTGTTAATTATTCTGGCACGCATTCTGGCTATGACAAATTCTGTCAATAACAGTGAAGGGGTGTGAACGCAATCATAACAAAATGTGTGCTGTATAGCCATTCGTAGAACATTGTGAAATAGTTCAACTGTTCAGATAATAAGGAGCAATAATACCATGAGAGTCTTGTACTTACAGTACATATACACTAGTGCACAGTAATGCTATTCATTCACACCCAAAACATGTCCTGTGCTACTCGAGTCCAGGAGCGAGGGGAAGAAAAACACACACAGACACTCTTCTCTGTCAATGACTTCCATGACGAAGCAGTCTTCCCCCTCCCTGTGACAGGCAGACAGGGCTGGGCATGCATGATAACACTTCCCTGTCTCTCTAAGGGAACTCAGTCTCATTTGAGGGAGCCTGAGGCAACGGTGGGTAGGTAAAAGTTTGGGCGAAGTAGGGGGGGGGGGGGGGGGGGGGCAAACCCAAACTCTAACATCTAGGTCACGGCTGCTGTGACAATCTGCCCAGCGGCATCCGAGGGAAGGGGGGTGGTGGGGGCCTGGGTTCGGACCCTGCAGTGTGTCTTCTTCTCCGAGTCCTCACCTCATTAATAATCTGTCAGTCACCCGGTCGGATACGACAGCGCTCCGTCAGTCAGTAATCATATCCACTAATGCAGTCTGCATCGTGGCAGACATAATTGCTTCCCTGCTCAGGGTCATATCCGAGGTGTTTCACACTAATTGAACTCCAGTGGAGAAGGCAGAGATAAATTCGAATCCCACCTCGTAGGCTTGTGTTCCTTTTTTCCTTTTCCTGACACGATGGTCTGAAAACCAATCAGGATAAGGTTATTCACAGACGATTTGTGTTTGTGCCTCCCCCCCCCAAAAAAGAAGAAGCTCTGTCATGTCTTCGATTCAGAATCAGAGAGCGGCGGTTCAACAGTGGTTTCTCCCCAGAAAATGTGCTTTCACTCCCCAGCTCAACTCACGCTCTCTTTTCTCCCATTCCCATGTCTTCCAATGAAACCGCAGTTGTCGTTCAACACCATGGTTTGTGGTCCTCAGTGGTGGCTCAGTTGGTAGAGCATGACGCTAACAACGCTTAGGTTGTGGGTTCGATTCCTGCTGGGACCATATATTGTGGCAACCCTCTCTTGACTTGACTATGGTGACTTTCAGCACTGGGGACAGCGCCCATTCCGGCCCCTGTGCCGGGTAGATGCAGGGAAACCCCACAGCTATGCACAGCTGCCCTGCAGCTGCCCCCCAATTAATTGAATTGCTGTGGGAAACCAACCACGAGCTAGCTGGAGTACAACTGTGATGGCAGTTGAATAAAGGGAGCTCTAGTTGGACTACAAACTGTGACGGTTGTTGAATAAAGCTAGCTGTAGCTGGAGTACAAACAGTGATAGCTGTTGAATAAAAGTAGCTCTAGCTGGGGTACAAACTGTGATAGCTGTTGAATAAAGGGAGCTCTAGCTGGACTACAAACAGTGATAGCTGTTGAATAAAAGTAGCTCTAGCTGGGGTACAAACTGTGATGGCTGTTGAATAAAAGTAGCTCTAGCTGGGGTACAAACTATGATAGCTGTTGAATAAAAGTAGCTCTAGCTGGGGTACAAACTATGATAGCTGTTGAATAAAAGTAGCTCTAGCTGAGGTACAAACTGTGATAGCTGTTGAATAAACGGAGCTCTAGCTGGACTACAAACAGTGATAGCTGTTGAATAAAAGTAGCCCTAGCTGGACTACAAACTGTGATGGTTGTTGAATAAAGGGAGCTCTAGCTGGACTACAAACAGTGATGGTTGTTGAATAAAGGGAGCTCTAGCTGGGGTACAAACTGTGATGGTTGTTGAATAAAGGGAGCTCTAGCTGGAGTACAAACAGTGATAGCTGTTGAATAAAAGTAGCTCTAGCTGGGGTACAAACTATGATAGCTGTTGAATAAAAGTAGCTCTAGCTGGGGTACAAACTATGATAGCTGTTGAATAAAAGTAGCTCTAGCTGAGGTACAAACTGTGATAGCTGTTGAATAAACGGAGCTCTAGCTGGAGTACAAACAGTGATAGCTGTTGAATAAAAGTAGCCCTAGCTGGACTACAAACTGTGATGGTTGTTGAATAAAAGTAGCTCTAGCTGGAGTGCAAACAGTGATAGCTGTTGAATAAAAGTAGCCCTAGCTGGACTACAAACTGTGATGGTTGTTGAATAAAGGGAGCTCTAGCTGGACTACAAACAGTGATGGTTGTTGAATAAAGGGAGCTCTAGCTGGAGTACAAACAGTGATAGCTGTTGAATAAAAGTAGCTCTAGCTGGGGTAGAAACTGTGATAGCTGTTGAATAAAAGTAGCTCTAGCTGGACTACAAACTGTGATAGCTGTTGAATAAAGGGAGCTCTAGCTGGACTACAAACAGTGATGGTTGTTGAATAAAGGTAGCTGTAGCTGGAGTACAAACAGTGATAGTTGTTGAATAAAGGTAGCTGTAGCTGGAGTACAAACAATGATAGCTGTTGAATAATGGGAGCTCTGGCTGGACTACAAACAGTGATGGTTGTTGAATAAAGGTAGCTGTAGCTGGAGTACAAACAGTGATAGTTGTTGAATAAAGGTAGCTGTAGCTGGAGTACAAACAATGATAGCTGTTGAATAATGGGAGCTCTGGCTGGGGTACAAACTGTGATGGCTTGTGCAGAGTGACAGCCAGGGAGGCTGGCAGAGGCACAGAGACCCTTCTCCCTCAGCAGGTGAGCCGAGCCTCAGCCCCTGCCAGCTGACAGCAGGTCCACGGCCCAGCCATTCAGGCTGCATCTGTCACCGCTCGGCACCGGCAGGCTCTCAGCCACGCTGTCACCGCAAAGGTCACTCAATTACAGTTTATAGATTGAGAGCCGCAGCGGCACTCATAGAAGGCAGCCCCCCCCCCCCCCCCCCCCCCCCGCCACCCTTCCCGGTGTGTACATTTTGGGTCTGCAGTGAGTGAGTGACCGTCGCTGGGTTTTAGCGAGTTGAGTGGCAGGGTGACCGCTACTTGTTCTGAGAGGAGGAGGAGACGGATGAAGGAGAGATAGAGGGAGAGTGAGAGTGAGAGAGGGGGGGAGGGTGTGGAACGAAATAGAGTAAGAAGGGGGAGAAACAGAGAGGAGTCACTCCTAATGAACCTGTTGTCTGAGTGGCCTGCCAAACTGTCTGAGTCCACTCCAATACATTCTTAAGTAAGGTGATTCAGATGGGAGAGGGTGAAGGGGAGAATAGAAGAGTGGAGGAGAGAGAGAGAGAGAGAGAGAGAGAGAGAGAGAGAGAGAGAGAGAGAGAGAGAGAGAGAGAGAGAAGGAGAAGGACACTGTGAGGGAGAATAAATAAGAGGGACAAGGAGATAAACGGAGAGAGAGAGAGAGAGAGAGACAAACTGTATAGAGAAATCAAGAGTGAGGGATTAAAAGAGATGGAGGGGGGGGGAGGACTGGGTGGAATGAATGGGAAAAGAAGAGGGAGAGAGGTTGAGAGGGAATAAGTGAGGGAAATAGAGGGGAAAAGAAAAGAAAAACAAGAAACTCCTTTTTGCTCCTCTGTTCTTGGCTGATCCACATCCTCTGTTAGGACTTATTAGACTCTGTCCCTGAAACGACCGGTCCAGAATGTGTCCTCGTTAAGGAACACTCACATTAAAGCCTTTTCTCTGTCGGAAAATATGCCTTTCATTTTCAAAGTAGTGCATGCTGGGAAGACTCGTGCATGCTGGGGCCAGTGATCAACGGCGATCCGCCGCGTTTCCGAAGACATGATGAAGGGGGTTGCCTCCTCAAACTGAGATTCACACCAGAGTGGCACATGTTCTGGAATCAATGCCATTTCCAAATCCTTGATGTCAAAGTTTTGCGCACGCGCGCGCGCGGGGGGGGGGGGGTAGGGTTAGATCAAAGCCCGCTGGAGGTTTCCAGAGCCCGCTTGTTTACGACCTGCTTGTCTCATGAGTTATTTAGCGTGATGTTGAGTGATGGAGGGAGTGAGTGAACGAGTGAACGAATGAGTGGATGTGGATGAGAATGTGCTGTACAGTAAATGTGCTAGCGAGCTACTCCCCGCAGAGCTGAACAGATCTCCTTCCCTTCCTCCCTCCCTCCCTCCCTCCCCTACCGTCTCCCTCTCTATATGTATAAGGAGCTGCAGCCACTGGGACAGGGAATAGCTGTGGGAAAAGGCAGGAAAGCCGTTTCAGCACAAAAACTGACCCCTAACTTGAACTGGAGTTTGGCCAGAGGGGAAGGGATGGGCATATGGAGATACTGTAGCAGTGGAGGGCGGCCTCCCCTCTTCCCCTCCCCCCTTCTTTCTTACCTCAGAAAGCTGTATAAAAGAGAAAAAGAAAGAGGAAAAGGAACCTATAGTCTGGCACTCTCCTCGGTTCCCCCTATATCAACGAATCCCAAGTCCCCAAACCCCCCCCCCCCCTCCCCCCTCTTTCCTGTGCCTGCCCAGTGCCGGGCTATGTTCAAAGACAGCCTGGCATCCTGCTAAGTGGCACTGATGATGGTAGGGGTCCTCTTCCATTTTTTCAAACGGATCAGAGAGCATCAAAGCGCTCCTTAAGTCCTCACCAGCGAGATCATCTGGACTCGTCTGTACGAGGAAACAATCCCACTCAGTTGTCCAGCCAGTACAGCTCCCCATCCCATCCCCGGCTCATTTGGGCATACAGCACCAGTCACAGCCGACGTCCCACGTCAAACAGAAGCAGAAGGGGCGTCTGCGCAAGAATGAACATCTTGTATGCTAAATCATTAAAGATGTTTACTTGTTATTATGAGAAGAAATGTTCATAGCTCTCGCTCAAGTGTGTCTTGATCAGTATCTTAGATAAATCAAGGCAGCGGGGCATTAGAAGGTTGTTTGATAAATGATTCAACACTCCCTGTTCCCAAATCTTTTTTATTTATTTTTTTGGTTCTGTTTCAGAGAGTGACTGCGGAGTCGCGGTTGGAGTGATCAGTAGTCGCCGGTCGTCTGCGCTGATTATGGAGACACTTCCTTGCAGCCTCTGACAGTTTCTCATCTCCTTTTGATCTCCCTAAATGAGAAGGACCAGCTTTAGAAGTGACTGCAGCAATCCAACTAAGGATGGATTTCTCCCAAGGAAATATATACTGTGTGATTATTATGGATTGCCTCTCTCCAGCATTGTCACCCCCCCCCCCCCCCCCGCCTTCTCTTCTGTTCAGTTCACCTTCTCTTCACCGGATAGTTAATTTCATTGCATGCGAACACAGAATTATTCCCCTGGGAAGGTTTTTGATCTGTTTTTGTCACTTAACCGCTCCAACGGGAAAAACAAGCTCTAGAAATATCCCAATTAAACTATTAGACCACGCACGGTTTGTCTGTAGACAAAGGTACGCTTAAAAATTTTTTTTTTTAAATAAAATCCTTTAATTAAGTCATCAAAGCACCTCCCAAACTAAGCCTCCAGGATGAACCCGCTCCATTTTGGAAATCAAACAAATGCAGACATGTTTTATACAGTATATATATATTGATGAGTGCTTTTTGATTAAGGAACTATTCCAAAGAGGATCAGGGGCTCAGAGGCTGATCTGTGTGTGTGTGTGGGTGTGTGTGGGTGTGTGTGTGTGTGTGTGTGTGTGTGTGTGTGTGTGTGTGTGTGTGTGTGTGTGTGTGTGTGAGTGTTTGTGTGTGTTTGTGTGTGTGTGTGTGTGTGTGTGTGTGTGTGTGTGTGTGTGTGTGGTGTGTGCGTGCGTGCGTGTGCGTGCGTGCGTGCGTGCCTGTGTTTGTGTGTGTGTGTGTGTGTGTGCGCCCGTGGGAGTGCCACCAGCCAGCTCCTGGGTGGGCAGAGCGGAGGGATGATGAATACGTCAGGATGGCATGACTCTGCCATAGCTCACAGCTGTAATCTCCAGCCTTTATCAAGCCTAATTGATCTCATTTGAGCTGGTTAAAGGCTGCCTCTGCAGCAGCGGACACAGCTGTCGCCCAGCTTGTCAGCGATCGCTAATTAGACGCGAGCGCTAACGCATGATGCATCGTTAACCCTGTCAACACGCCGCAGTGGCTCCCCTTGAAGAAGGGAAACAGCATCTGAAGGTAAAAGGACCGCCGATACCACGTCTCTCTGACACCACCTGTAGTCGGCCATGTGGTGTGTGGCCCTCCTAGAAGAGAGAAATATCGAACAAATATTTCATCTCTCTAAATTTGGCGATTACAGTCGATCCGCCCTGTCGCTTTCTGAGGCTCTCATAATGTTCTCTCAAGGCCTCTTTCACACCGGCAGTTCCGAACGCCGGTTCGCGTTCGCGCAGTGGCGGGCGGTGCATTTCACACCTAGGCCTTCAGTGATGTCCGACACATTCCTACCTGAATTATTCTACCTCTTAATACCATCGTTATGACGCCATGGCTCTAGAAACTAGACAGAAACACAGTATAACCGGGCGTTGCATCACCTTAACATAGTCAGACAAGTACAACAGAGTTATATTAATATTTCCGAAGCATTTTTAATCAATAAATCCGCATTTACAATGAAGAGTGTTAAACTAACATCTTTAAGATCGCTACATTACCCACGTCTGTCGTCTCGTCCACCATAATAGCGACAAAGGGTGCCTTTTTAATCTCCATTTTGATCTCTTCTTCCATCACTTCAGCAATAGCAAAAATCAGGTCGTTTTGTATTTTGCCTGACGTCCCAGTAAACACTTTGTTTGTGGACAGGTGGTAATGTAAATCTGGGTTGTTTTCAGCCAGAAAATAAAGAAGCTCAACGTAGTTTCCTCTGTTTGTGGACTTGGCGCTTTCATTGTGTCCCCTAAATGAAAGTTATTGTTTACCCAAAAACAGGACACAATCGATCAGTATTATCGATCAGTCAACGAAAGCTTTCGTTGTGAGGCTCCGTTTCCCTGCGCACTCAAAAGTTTCACATCTACCGGCATAGTTCCGCATCTCAATAGTGAATATCAATAGTGCGTATCAATAGTGCGTAGCAATAGTGCGTATCCAATCAAAAGACGTGCTGGGTGCTGACATCATTGAGCCTTACAGCAGGCGCCGTTGTTGCTTTTGCTCCCATCTACGTAGGTTTACTAGGTACGCCACAGGTTTTCTCGTTCCAATGTTAAGTTACAGGTCGAATCCGCAGCACCGTTTAATGTGAAGGCGGGCAGATTTTTGAGCCCCCTAGCAACACATTTTGATTGGATAAAAGCTCTAACATAAAGGCCAGCCCTCCAAATCTCAATCGGAGACTGGAAGCAGCGCAACCAAGAGGAAAGCTATGAAATGAAGAGAATAGACTATGGGGAATCATTAATACATATTTGTGGAAAATATATATTAAAATAAAATGTATATTCTGATGATGTTTAGGCCAGCAGAGAAGGCCTTGCTGGCCCTGACGGCACACCACTGCGTTCGCGTGCCGAAACCTCCGAACGTTGGCGCTGTCTGGCGAACGAGCCCGCTTTCATACCAGTGTATCGTTCGCCAAACATCGCCAACGTTCGGAGGTTTCGGCACGCGAACGCGAACCGGGTGTGTAAGCCCTATTGAGGTACAGACTACAACAAAGGGTGGACATGAGGGGGATTATGAGGGCAATGCAAGTCATATCGTTTACAATTTTTTTGCTAAGCCTCTCACAATACCTAACCTTTTCAGCTGTTTCTCTGAAGCCCCAATGTAATGACGGGGCTGATGAAAACATTTCGGTCCAACTGACAGACACTGAGTACACTCATCTCCCCGTCTTGTCTCTGATCAGTCCCCCTTTGGTCTTTTGGCAGGCGTACCTCACTCTGAAGGCTCCATCTCCATCTCATTTCAATGCGCAAGAACATCGGCGGCGTTCATCATCATGACGGGTGCCGAACAGATTGTTGCAGAAGGTCATTTTTCATGTGTTGGCCCCTTGAGTCTAAAGAATACCTATCCGTCTCCGAATCAGAAGCTAAACACATTATGGATTTACTATTAGGCTATTCTGTACACTATCAGTGGATTTACAAGCAGGTCAGGACATTTCCCTCCCCTTCGTGCAGAGACGATTCATCGAAATTGTATATCATCATCTGTCATCTCCCTCCTATACAATGTACTGTACACGGGGGGGGGGAGGCTGGTGGAGAGGTCGAGATCCGAGGACGGGCGTGGAATGGAGGGAGGAAGGAATGATATCAAACACATATGTTTCATACGATACCTCATTACAATGACCTCGTTCACCACCTGCCTCCCCGCATTTGTAGGATGGATTACGCCTCACAATGCACTGTAATATTGTTTTATGACGGCTGCACATGTCAGCCATGTGTCTCTCTCCGGTATCTGCACTCAGCAGACGGTATATTATACGGCTGTTAAACTAGCACTTTATCCAGGCTGACCTTTTCAAGCGGGTATCAGTCTTCGTGTGGGCGTAGCGGCAGTGTCAATAACTTGATTACGTCCGTCACGCAATTAAGATTTTATATTAGGTTCGTTTGTTCTTGGGCCTCCCTCCCTTTCTGCGTAGAAACGACTTTCCCTCCAGACATTAGCGGGTTTGAGGTTAGATTCATGGGCGTTGTGTGACGTGAGCATGCTGCTAGAGGAGTAGGAGGGAGGGGGTGGGCAGCGACTGGGAAGAAAGTATTTTCTCTGAGAAACAAGAGAGGGTATCCATGTTATGAAGCCAGCCATGAATTGAATGAGCTTTTTAACCTCATGCACCCTCATGCTCCTCTGTTCCCCTCACCCCCCCACTCTCTCTCACCCTCTCTCTCTCTCACACATATCACGGTGGATGTTACAATCTGTGAATAGACAAAAATCATCATGTTGTTTTCATGCACCACTGATCCACTAATCAATCAATCAATCAATCAATCTATCTGTCTGTCTGTCTGTCTATCGGTCGGTCGGTCGATCGATCCATCTATCTATCTGTCTCTCTGTCTGTCTATCTATCTGTCTATCTATCGTATATACAAATAAAAATGGATGTGGAAGGCAGCTTGGTCAGTGTACAAACATAATGTCTTTGACATGCCTGTCTGCAGTCTCGTCAGCCCCATCCTCTCACATGGCTGATCAAGGGGTTGGAGAACTGTCACTTATAAACAACATAGCCTACAGTCAGGGAACATCATGATCATAGTGGTGTGTTGTAGAGTCCACGAAGCCTACATATTCAATGATAACCTCATGCACCCTCATGCTCCTCTCCCCCCCTCTCACCCTCTCTCTCTCACATATCACGGTGGATGTTACAATCTGTGAGTAGAAAAAAATCATCACGTTGTTTTCATGCACCACTGATCCACTATCTACTGATCACTATCAATCAATCAATCAATCAATCAATCTATCCATCTATCTATCTATCTACAGGGGTGCAAACTGGTGATGGCCCAAAAAGGTGACCCATTTCTTTTTTTGCGGCTAACCTTAGCGCTAGCACTAATGATGTTAAATAGATACCGCTAGCACTAACGGTGGTCTAACAATGATGCATGTGTAAGTAGCGGCAGCCCTGACCTTAACACCAGCAGAATTACTTCAAAAACTGTTTACCGTGACTGTGTTCTCGTAGGCCGAACACCCATCTCTGCAATCCAAGTTACATAACAGATATGCCTCAAACAAACATTGTTTGCATGACAATTTTTGCAGGGTTATTATGCTAAAGTTGAGAGAAACTAACATTCACATTAACTAAATGGAAAGTCAAGAAGGCTCAGGTAGAATTCCCTTTTCAAGACCCTAGTCTTTCACAAAGACAATTTGAATCTAACACACAAGGTATGACCTGGCAGGGGTATATCTGCCTGCATTTGCAAGAGTTTATTTGCAGTAGTAATGGGGACTGAGGTTATGATGATGTACAATGAAGCTGAATCATAAAAGTTGATGCAACCAGTGTAATATTATAAATGACTACCGTTGAGCATACTGTATATATTCATACTGTATATTTCACATGTCTCTTGATATAGCTTCTTTTATCAGGGGTGCAAACTGGTGATGGCCCAAAAAAGTGACCCATTTTTTTTTGTAGTGTCGTATATATTATCTTATTGGTTATGAATCAAAGAACAGTTATTGAGTTTAAGACGATTTAATTAAAGTACAAAACATATACAGATACCAACAGCTGGATCCTATGTCTGGTCTCCTCTGCTGGGCTGGGGTGATTAAGAGAGCGAGATCTGCCCCTGTCTTGTCCTTTTGTATGCCCTTTTCTTATGCAAATATCTACCAGTGATCCTATCACAGTCACCTAGATGCCTGGCCTATCACCTTCCCTAGGGATGGTCAAGGGGGGAGAGGCCAGAGTGTGTGTGTGTGTGTGTGTGTGTGTGTGTGTGTGTGTGCTTACAAGCGGTCCCAACCCCCAGAGGTCTCTGTTGGTCATCTGGTTGCCATAAAACCCCCAGCATGTCTTTGCAGGCTCAATGCAATTCATGGTATGTATGAAAATACACCACAGTAGCTAACCTTAGGGGGGGATACCGCTAGCACTAATGGTGTTAAATAGATATCACTAGCACTAATGGTGGTCTAACAATGATGTGTGTGTAAGTAGCGGCAGCCCTGACCTTAACACCTGCAGAATTACTTCGAAAACAGTTTACTGTGACTGTGTTCTCGCTAAAAGTTATTTCAACAGCAACAGAGTTCAGCAGACAGGGAGATTAGTTAGCTCGCACATCATGTGACTTGGATGAGATTTAGACCCCCCCCCCCCCTAAAATATTATTTTTTGCAGATCTACACAATTCAAATGGATGATATCTTTTGAGATAAAACGGCTAATTTAGCAGAAAGGTGGCAAGGTGATCTGTCTGTCTGTCTGTCTGTCTGTCTGTCTGTCTGTCTCTCTCTCTGTCTCTCTGTCTGTCTGTCTGTCTGTCTGTCTGTCTGTCTGTCTGTCTGTCTGTCTATCGATCGATCTATCTGTCTGTGTCTCTGTCTATCTCTCTGTCTGTCTATCTATCTGTCTATCTATCGTATATACAAATAAAAATGGATGTGGAAGGCAGCTTGGTCAGCGTACAAACATAATGTCTTTGACATGCCTGTCTGCAGTCTCGTCAGCCACATCCTGGCTGATCAAGGGGTTGGAGAACTGTCACTTATAAACAACATAGCCTACAGTCAGGGAACATCATGATCATAGTGGTGTGTTGTAGAGTCCACGAAGCCTACATATTCAATGATATGATATGTATAGCTGCGTAATCGGCTACTACACCACAACTAAGCCCATGAAACGACAGCAGGCATCTTTATTAGCCAATCTGGGAGAGGGAGTCCCATGACCACGATCGATCGAGGACCTCTAGTGGACAGTATATGAACTTCTCTGACAGGTTTGAACGACTGATGAATTACCTCGATCAGATTCTTCCTCATATAGCCTGACCTTTACTGTACACACACACACACACACACACACACACACACACACACACACACACACTGGGGTGTGTTACCACTGACCCGCCAGCCTTCAGGATCAACTGTTCATCATTATGACTGATATGATTGAATAGAAATGCCTCTTGGTTGATATTTGCATTGGGGTGTAACCTTTGTCTCCTCTGGTTGGATGGCCTTTACGTCAATTATGAATTCATTATCGTGTGTTCATGAATTCTGTATTGTGTTCAAATGTCGTATTGGAGTACCTAACCCTAACCCTAGTTTTCCCACATGTACCGTATTCCAACATGTACTGTAACATATATATATATATATATATATAATTATAATTATTATTATATTATGAATCCACAGGGACCAAAACACCACTACAGCGCATGGATCTCTCTACTGCAGGCTCCACTGTTACTATTATGTTTCTTTAGCCCATAACAACCATCATAAACACGTCGACCCAATACAAAGAAGAAATCCTTGTTCCAGAACAATGGGAAGCACTTACAGTAATCACTTGATGGAGGGCTGAATGCACAGGAGTGGTAATCGTCAATTAAAAGCAACTCAAGCAATCGGCCCTGAAACCTTACAGTCTCTCTGAGGTAATTACCAGATATGTGCCTTCTGCACAGAGGTGTCAATCACTCCTCACAATCTGCAATCTGCAGCTTCAATAGCACACTGAGCTATTACACTCTCCCCACGCATGATGGAACATGCTGCGTAGGAGTTGCACATTCATATCAATACACAGGCCATTCTATGAATACCTTATACAATAATATGTAATCTCCTTCTCTCTTTCTCTCTCTCTCTCCCTCCCTCCCTCCTTCCCTCTCTCTCTCTCTTTATTACAACACTTACCAACCATTTCCAACAACTGTGAGGATATAGGACACCTTGTGTCTCCTCATTGTAATGCATCCCGTCCTCCAATTTCTACCTCACCAGATGGGTTGAGAATGTGTTATTGTTGTAGTTTGTGACTGTTAAGCTATGAAGACATACAGGGATTTGATAGTCAAAGTGGTATGGTCTCTGGTGTTAACTGGCTGCTGTGCTCTGGAGTCACCAGATGAGGTATGTGTGTGTGTGTGTGTGTGTGTGTGTGTGTGTGTGTGTGTGTGTGTGTTTAAGTTGTCTAATTTCTCCCAAAAAGTTATTTGAGAGAGACTGCACTAAACCAGGACCCAATATTTGCCAAGAGGAGCTGGAAGAAAACTTTCCACAGTGTGTGTGTGTGTGTGTGTGTGTGTGTGTGTGTGTGTGTGTGTGTGTGTGTGTGTGTGGGTGTGTGCGTTTGTGTGTGCATGTGTTTGTATGTCTGTGTGGTTTAATGAGGTATTGATAAAGATCAGCAGGCTTGCTGTCAGTTCAGCCTCAGGCCTACTTCCCTCAACCTCACGTCAATAGTGCTTGTCAGCATGAACACACACACACACACACACACACACACACACACTCTCTCTCCCTTAATGTTGAATTTTCCTGGGTTGTAGTATGAGTGAGGGGGTGTTTTAATTGGATTTCGATGATCCATTCCACAGTGTTAAACTCCAAGGCTTTTAGACGAGTTCACTGTTGCCATTCTGAAATGAGTTCAATTCCCTCGTAGCATTTTATATTTTATATTTTTATGAGAGGGCTTTGGTTTTAATTTCAACTGACTCCTTCCCTGAGGTATCTTCCCCCGAACTAGAAAGGTAAAACTCACAGAAGTTTCTGGAGCCAAAGGTTGACCAACCACAATGGTTGATCTGAAATCACCAGTTAACTTGACTTAACACCAGTTAACTTGACTTAACACCAGTTAACTTGACCAACTATACTTACTGCAGCTAATTGAAACAGACCGAATTTAAAGAAAGAGCAGGATAGGGAGGATACGCTGGCCCCTCAGACCAATATCACTCGTGGTTTGGATTCTATTGGTTGTTTTAGTGGTTCCTATGTTGACTATTGTTAAGACAAGAAAAGAGAAGGATAGTTGAGATGGCAGTGTGACCACAGACATCCCTGAGTTGTCCGTTTGCGGCTTGTGGGATCCGGAGGCGACATACTCTACAGGGGAGGAAAACATTCAATTAGCATTAGAGCTAATCAGACAGGAGTGCTGCTTTGTTTCTAATGAGGATCATAAGGTCAGAGCTGGAGTGGAGAGCGCAATACGGGTCTGTATCTTCTCTTTGTGCAGGATTACTATGGAGAAGAGAAACCCACCGGGTCACTCTTACCACGGGGGATTACACAACAGTAATCTTCCGATAAAGAGCTAGCGAGATGGGGCCAAATCAACCCAGTGTTTATCAAGTTAAAACAATACTACCCATCGTCACTTCAATTGTTAGAAAAATAAAACAAATTCATAGTTATGTTAGCCTCATCAGTATGTGTGCTGCTATTCCGGGTGTACTGCAGCTTACTATGATGCCATTTCAAAAGCTAAAAAGCTTTGTTGCTCTGTGTTTTTGTGATCATTATCTAACTTGACAAGCGACAGCAGGGCTGCGGATGTCCCCCCCGCAAAAAGAGAAGACAACGTAAAGATCTCGGCTTGGCAAGCACGTTATAAGCTCCAGCTGTGCATCTGAATAAGGGGTTTAAATGAACATTTATTCGCTTCGGCTTTATTCCACAGTTCGCAATTAACATGCTATTTCCTTTCCAAAAATGCTAATTATGTGATAATACCAGAATAAAAAAAGGGAGAGTGATTTGAGTCTGACACACAATACACAAACCCATCCAGTATCCTGTTAACAGCCATGGTAAGGCACCCTAGGAAGAAGAGTCTGTCTTTGTTTTTGACCATTTGCATTTTAATGCTTTTCCTAACGGATGCCAAAGATGGCGCAACTTCTTTCCAAAAAGATCAGAAGACTGGGGTGTGCAGATAACAGACGCTCACTGCCAAAACAAGGACATGTTATGTCTGTTCACCTTTTGCGAGAGGGTCTCTAAACCCTTTCCTGTCTGTCCCTTGCTCTATCCGAATGCCTTTTGCTAGATCATCTTTGATGCAGCAGCTTTGAATGCACCCCTCCAAGTGCTGCATCTGAAGGCTTGGTGTGGAGGGGGCCAGGCTGGGGGGGGGGCAGAGAAGGGTTGGTGTGGAGGGGGCCAGGCTGGGGGCGGGGGGGCAGAGAAGGCTTGGTGTGAACGGGGCCAGGCTGGGGGGCGGGGAGGGCAGAGAAGCCTTGGTGTGGAGGGGGCCAGGCTTGGGGGGGGGGTGGCCAGAGAAGGCTTGGTGTGGAGGGGGCCAGGCTGGGGGGGGGGGGGGGGGGGAGAAGGCTTGGTGTGGAGGGGGCCAGGCTGGGGGAGGACCAGAGAAGGGGGGGGGCACTGCAGACTCAGCTGTAGCCTGAAGCCCCCTATATCCTGGAGCTAGAGAACTTCTTCTCAATAACTTCTTTGACAACACAGTGGTATGTTCATACAACATTGTTTTACAACCTTGATTTTCCTACAGCCAAATGAACTTGTTCTTAGTATGATGTGATTCAAAACAGGAGAAACTGTGACTTTTTATTCTTTCACTAAGAAGGGAAAGTTTCTTTATTATTGAAAACCAATGGGGTATTCATTAAAGGGCAGAGGTAGGGGGTAGTTCTACGAGTTCTATGTGTTTCCAGTCAAGACAGTGTCAAGAATTAGGTTCACTAGAGAATGTAACATTTCTACACCTCTGTAATGGTCTCTAGGTCAAAACTGAAGCTACTTAGACCATAGCTGTTTACAACTTGATTTTCACTCTGCAATCCCAAGGCTATCTCAAGATAGTTATTTGTATAATCTCAAAGTTAAAATAACTAGTGTTCACCTTATAGCTGCTTGGCATATAGTGTGTCTAATGTTGTCCTGTAATCCATTGAAGGAAACTAGTCCACTGTCAAACAGGTGATGAACACTGGTGATTCCTTTGTAAGCTACTCCTCGGCAACATAATGTAGTAACAAAGTAATACATCTCTAGCTCCATCTAATGGCCATTTTACAGCTAAGCTAATGAATACATCCATACTATCTAGCCTATACTTTATAGTTTTAATATCGGCATACAATGGGGAAGTGTATCCAAACATTTTACTGGTACTGTACATGATCAACAAATTATAATGAAAATTATAATGAAAATACTTACAAGGCTCATTGTGGTACAAACTTTATCCTTTTACAGTGATCAACTGATTTTAGGTGATCAAGGCATTGTATACATTGTATTGCAAGACATGTTACGCGTGGCGCAGACAAAATGCTGAGTAATGGAACACAACCAATCATTCCATTTCTTCTCAGAGTCAAAGTTTGTGTGCACACAGTGTTCAGCTCTGCCATGTCCATTGTCTGGTTGACCCCCATTCCAGTGGGTGAAGACCACCTTAGACCCGTCAGACCACATCCACCTGCCCTCTTTGTGGAGGTCAGACAGGCCGATCCAGACCCTTCCCTCTGCTGGGTCGTGACTCTTAATCAGGTCTCTGATGAAGTTCTGTTCAGCCAGACTGTGTACAGAGGCCAGGTTCGCCCCCTGACTCACACAGTATGATTCTGAGTCGGCCCAGTCCAGTGACGTGGAAACGTACCTGTAGCAGCGGCTATTGAAGCTGTACCAAAACATGGGGCCGGAGCCCTGGTATAGCTCCCCCTTCTGGCCAGGCTCACGAGTGCAGTGTACAGCAGCTAAAGCCAGGCTGAGACCAAGGAAGCAGAGGAACACTGACATGGTGAAGAGGTTTGTTTTCTCTGTCAGAAGAAGGGTCCCGGGGTCTGCTGCTGTGTGAGGTCCTGGTAGGTCCTGAACTTTTATGTTGTTGAAAGAAGGCGGGAACGGGCTGGTATGTTGGCCATTGGTTCATCTCAGAACCCCGATCTTATCCTAGTGAGACTTAGGCATTGGTCGATCATTCATAGGCACGTTCACCATCATCTCACATCGAAAACTGCATTTCAGCAATAAAAACCTGGCTCACACACAACTTCCTCAAACTCAACAGTGAAAAGACCGAAGTCATCCTCATCGGCACCAAATCCACCCTCAATAAAACCGGACCCATCACACTCACCATTGACGACACTACCATCACCCCCTCCCCCCTGGCTCGCAACCTCGGCTTCATTCTGGACCCCACCCTCTCATTTGATCCCCACGTCAGCTCTATTGTCAAGACCTCCTACTTCCACCTCCGCAACATTGCAAAAATCAGACACTGCCTCTCCCAGCCCGCTGCTGAATCCCTCATCCACGCCTTCATCTCCTCCCGCCTTGACTACTGCAACTCCCTACTCACCGGCATCACCTCCCGCTCCCTCCATAGACTCCAGATGGTCCAAAACTCTGCTGCACGCCTCCTTTCAAACACCCTCTCCCGTGACCACATCACTCCTGTCCTCCACTCTCTCCACTGGCTCCCCATCAAAGAACGCATCCAATTCAAAGTCCTCATCCTCAAATACAAAGCCCTCCATAGCCTGGCCCCCCCTTACCTGACTGACCTCCTTCTCCCCCACCGCCCTACCCGTACCCTCCGATCCTCATCCATTGTTCCCCTCACTGTCCCACCCTCAAAACTCAAAGGCTTCGGTCACCGTGCCTTTTCACGAGCTGCACCCCGCCTCTGGAACTCTCTCCCTCAACCACTCAGAGACTCACCCTCACTCCTCACTTTTAAATCCCACCTCAAAACCTACCTGTTCTCCCATGCCTACAGCCTCCCCTACCCCTAGCCATCTCCCCCATCCCGGCCACCCCCCCCCTGGACACGCATACAACCTCCCCTACCCCTACCCATCTCCCCTAACCCTGCCACCCCCCTGATATGCATACAGCCTCCCCTACCCCTAACCACCTCCCCTGTCCCTACCACCCCTCCCCGTTCGCTGACTCTGTGTTCCATGTTACTTGTTGTTTTTGTGTTTTCCGTATCTCCTATATTGTCAGCGTCTTTGAGCCTCGGAAAAGCGCTATATAAATCCAATGAATTATTATTAATTATTATTATTATTATCCCAGAGTAAAGGCAGTGGCAGTGGCCACGTATTCCTGCTAGTTCCATATGGCAGTATTCACATCAATGTTCTGCCAAGTTGAGCCTAGAGAGAGATAATAGAGAGACCAAGACCATGTCAAGCAAACAAAATAGTTTTTTTATTTGATATTGGGTGCACCATAACTATGATTACAGTAATAAACACTGCTGATGCCTTATTACAAAGTGACTTTACAATCAATACATTTGACTAAGTGAATCAAGTGAATCGTCAATCCACCAGTCGTAGCAGGAAGATTAATCTTGCTCAGGGCAGTGGCCACTGGCAGTCGTCGTGATAGAAGAAGAAAGATTTGTTTTAAAGACAGAGAGAGAGAGAGAGAGAGAGGGAGATTTGTCATCACCAAGGCAATCCAATGATGGGTATACTGAAATAGTGGTGCCAAACTGAAACAGAGGTGACATTCTATTGTCTATAGTTGTGTTAACAACTGAAAGATGGGTAGTCTGGTTGGAGTTAGGACTTCAGTGATGTAGTCTGCTAATAGGTCGAATTTGCTGTGTCTAATGTTTTCCTGTAATCCATTGAAGGAAACTAGTTCACTGTCAAAACGGTGATTATTATTTTCTTGGAAATAAGTGCACAAGATATGCCACTTCTAAGGCAAGGCAAGGCAAGGCCAGTTTATTTGTATAGCACATTTCATACAACAGGGGCAAATCAAAGTGCTTTATAGTATTAAAAATGAAATGCATGATGCAGTAACTAAGTAATACATCTCTAGCACCATCTACTGACCATTTTGCAAAACGAATGTAATGAATAAGTAAGAAATGAATACGTAACAACCCCAAATGTGCTGCGCTGAAAAAGGGGTGGAGTTGTAGAAAGACTTGACAGTGGAAGTCGGCGGCGTTCGGCTTGTTTTCATGCCACATCAACTCGCCGGAACTCGAATTTCAAGACCTTTTTCTTTTCTTATTCCATGGAGACATCAGGATGGACTTTATATAATTTAGAGAGATTAGCGAACAAACGTTATTTGCCCGTCTTCGAGCGTGAACATTGATCTGGTAAGTTAAGGTAATTTTAGCGATATTATTTGTTTGGGGGGTACTGTTTCAGGCCTAGTCATAGTGGACCGAAAATAAGCGATTTCGTTGTAAGAAAGAAGCGAAGTGACCATGGAATTCAATATAGACTTCATGATCGGATTGTGGAAACTAAAGAATGCCTTGCGGGTTTAACATGCAGACATATTACCGGCACACAAGCTTTATCTTTATTATGTCCTGTAATCTTTATGATCTCCGATGATGAAAGTAAAGTTAGACTTCAACTGTACTTGTGGTCAACGTGTCATCGCAGAAGCGCAATGTTTGTCAATGTTATTCCTCCTGTACATGATAATAGTCACATATCGCGTTGACCTACTATGCCACAATCAACACATGAACACTTAAAATTGTACATCATTGGTGATGTTGACAAGTTGCTAAAATGGACCTTTATCTCAACTGTTAACTATGTTGGAGTTGCATAACAATCTTAATGGTTATTATGATTGAAGTGGAGTGCAGGAATACATGAGATGCTGTTAAAAGTTCAAATAATGCACAGCATATCCCATTTCAAATGACTTTGTTCTTTTGTCTCCGTATCATTGATCAACTGCTTCTCTAGTGGGTTACTAAGTGCATTTCCACCACACGTCTATTATGTGCCCAGCTGTCCATGTTGATTGCAGCTGATGAAACAGCATTTCTCTTTGTTGTCACTTGGATCCCGTTCCTCTAACCGTTGCTCAATAGATGATGATGACAAGTGGACTTGTGTACCGTTTGTTGCTATTCTTGTGTGCTGTGTCATTAGATCTTTAACTGAGGGTTTGTCTCTGTGTGTATGGTTACAGAGAGGAGCACCTGTGGATGAACTACAATCATGGTGCAGCAATACCAGTCACCTGTGAGGGTCTACAAAACATCCTTTGAGCTGATAATGGCGGTGAGTTTTGTGTGTCTGTGTGTCTGTGTGTGTGTGTGTGTGTGTGTGTGTGTTGTGTGTGTGTGTGTGTGTGTGTGTGTGTGTGTGTGTGTTCATGATGCTGTTCATGATAGGTTGCTGTGAATTCTCTTGTGTAAATCTGACCCAGATGTCCAGTCTGACTCTGGGCCGGTGTCATTGTGCAGCTGAAACAAAGGTTTCTAAGGAGCCAAGCCCACGCTTTTTCATCCACCTGATTTCTATACAGCCTCACTGGGCAACATTACCTAATATGTTCTCGTTTTCCCTTAGTGAGAACATAGCCTATTATGGGTGTTCTGAACTGTGTGCTGTTGTGAGCCTCTTGCAGTATAATTACATTACACAAGCTTTCCTTCCAGTAGTAACATGTAATGTAAAACCAAGTACTGTTCTAGTGGATTTGGCCTCGCGACATTCTTGTGGATTTCATGCTGTATCATGTCCGTTCCCACTTGACACGGCATAGATAAACAGGAAACGCCATTGATTGACCGTCATTTTGGGGTAGGAACGGACGCAATAACAACGGTCTAATACGTGTCTCATGACTTCTTGCCTCTAGGTCAGCAGTAAAATCCTACTGTAGCTGCTGTGAAATGAGGATCACAAGGTCGCAGCAGGAAACAAAGAACAGTCCATGGATAACCATGATGCTGCCTCTTGTATATGACCATAATATGGCACATCTGTCAAGTCATTACCGCGCTGTTTGGAGTTCAGAGCACGCTATGGCCTCCTGCGGCGGTCTGCCTGGGTTACCTATTATGGATGTACTATTCTTGTTTATTCTTTATCAAAGGGTTCCTAGGGCGGTTTGGCTTGTGAGTCAGGGACATACAGTACCCTGTGGGTCAGTGCCTCTTTCCTGCACTAGGTAAAGAGAAAGGAATAGATGAATGTTTTGTTGGTAGGGTATAGATTGGTATCAGTCAGATGTTGTTGCGAAGTGTGTGAAGTGTTTTGAGGTTGTTCAAAAGCACCCTGCTCTCCTCTACCCCCCCCCCGCCCCCCTCCCCTCCCACCCTCACCCCCAGCCCCTGTCCCTACCCCCCCTAGGCCTAGTCTGGTCTGTGGCTTCCTGCTTAGCGGTGTCTGATTGGTTGCACTAGGCCCTGGGCGTCATTAGGACCTCCCTTGTTGTGTTGTGTCCCGTCTGCGTCTGCGACCGCTATGCCTGCGACCTCCACGGCTGGCCTCCCCTGACGGAGCTGATAGGAACACTGCAGTACAGCACAATCTAGAACACAGACGACATGTTGTTGTTATCAAACTCTCCACCTGTTCACTGCACAGCCTTATCGATAAGGTTAGAGAGTGTGTTCCTCGGGTCGAAATGCACGCGAGTGATTTCTCAGTAATTGCGGTGTACACTTTCTGTGTATAAAAAAAAAAAAATCCCTGTTTCCTCATTCGTAGTTTCTCTTCTGTTTTACTGTGGTTTCTTGTTCTTTGGAGAAATCTGTTAAGCCGGAAGGTTATGTAACGTCCCCAAACCTGGTTAAGAAACCTTGTGATGATTTTTTTTTTTTCTCTTTTTTTTTTTTTTTTGGGCCTCACAGACTGCCGCTGTTGCGGGAATAAAAACACACTCGAAAATCCTGTTGAACCAGTTGCAGCGATGTCTGCCGTATACGAGCGTTGTTAAGATACCGCCATTGAACCACTCAGAGAGTCATTAAAAGACATATGCAAAGGTATCTTAGAACGCAAAGTGGTGCTTCTAGCTGTAAACAGCCTGGCAGTCAGTGAAACTGTACGTGCGGCCTGGATTACAGTGAGCTGAGAGACTTTCCCCATCCCCCATCCACCCATCCCCCCCCTGTAGTGACCTTCGAGTGGCTGACTCTCCTCTTGGCCGACTGACAGCCGTGACTGAGTCACTCCCTGACCTCCTCTCTCCGCCGTAGTCCTGGGCTAGCCTATTGGTAGACACCTTATCACTGACAACAGTATTTCCTCCTTCGTGGAATGTCCTAGTGAATTTCCTGTTTGTGTGTGCGTGCGTCCTGATGAATTTCCTGTTTGTGTGCGAGTGTGTGTGTGTTGTGTGTATACATGTGTATGTACTAAATATATCTATATTAGTAGTACATTTGTTGTTCATGTTGAGAGGCGGCGTAGTTTGACGTGCAGAGCGTCGGGTAGCTGGCGGTCTGTGCTGTGTTGTGACTACAATGGCGCTCCGAAATGAACCCCACTGCAGTGTCATCAGAATCCGCAAAAATGCCTATACTGTAGCGATGGCTGGACCCTCTAAACAACAACTCAGACGCACCAAATAATGGACATATTCTGTTTTGGAGGCTAGATGGGAGACCTAAATAGCAGGAGTGTGCATTTAGGCTCTGAATTTCAGCGCCCGTTTTGTTTTCTGAAAGGCGGCCACTGTTAGGTGAGACAATGGACAATGAATGCGGCCGCGCCTATCCGACTGTAGCCCACGTGTTATATGTACTGTATACGTCCTTTGTGTTTAGCTCGGCTAGAGAGAGAGAGAGAGAGAGAGAGAGAGAGGGAGAGAGAGAGAGAGAGAGTGAGAGTGAGAAAGAAAGAAAGAAAGAGAGAGGGATGGACGTATGCCCAGTATGGCCCCAATCATAGAACGGTATTTGTTTTGCCTCCATTGCAGCTGGAGGTATTGCTGTGTGGTCAACTGTAAATGCTGGGGTCATTCATATCGGGTTGCCCTCTGGACAACGTCTGTCACTGTGTTGATGAAGCTGCACACAGCAGCTATGGTTTTATTTCAGAAAGGCTGGCGCTGAAATGTAAATTGAACGTGTGGGTGGGTGGGTGGGTGTGCGGGCGGGCGGGCGGGCGGGCGGGCGGGCAAGTGTTTGTGTCTGTCAGTAGGAGATCGCTGGGTACTTTGCGCTCTTGTGCTAATCTGGAGATGAGATGTGAAGTGTAGAACGCAGACATGTCATTAACACATGGCTGTGAGTGTGAGTGTGAGTGTGTGAGTGAGTGTGTGTGCAGGAGGTGGAGCCGGTGTGTAACGATCGCAAGGTCGGCACATCGGCGGTTTGAACCCCGGCTGGCCACATGTCGAGGTGTCCTCGGGCAAGACCCTGAACCCCAAATTGCTCCCAATGAGCGGGCCTGCGCCTTGCATGGTAGCTTGCCGCCATCGGTTGGTGAATGTGTGTGTGAGAGGCCGTTGTATTAAGGCGCTATATAAGTCAGTCCATTTACCATCCAGTTACCATCTGGGTGTTTAGGAAACGTAAACCCAGCCTGTTTTTGCGAAGCAGGCAAAATGTACCCAGTGACTTTCCGTCTGCAGAAACCTTATCAAATTGGAATTACATAAACGGCGCACGTCTCGAGACACGGACTCTGGTTCAACACTCTGATGGCGTCACATGACCCAGTTACTTCACTGTTGGTGCCCTTTGCTCTCTGGGCTGAGAGGGGCATCCGGAGGGCCCCCCGCCCAGACGGCAGACTCCCAAGTTAGGCATAAATATTGACGGACCAGGAGACCTCCTCCCCCCTTGTGGAACTGGCTCACCGCCCGACCGTCATGTGTGAAGTCATAAATGCAAAAAGAGAGAGAGTAGGGTTTTAAAACGAACCCTCTACAGCTGCGGTTTGAGACGCGCCGCTTAACCTAAACATTAACTTTTTTTTAGGATGTGTTTACACCGGAGCTCTGGAGTCAACAACAACTGCTTTATGGGTCAGAATGATCGGAGAGGGAGGAGGGTACATGACCCAGAAAAAAAAAAACGCAAGCACTTTATCTTCCGGCTGTCGCTAGAAGTGTCATTTACCCTTGGTGATGACTCGGGTTGCGTCACGTGAGCAATGCATAACTTTCTCTCTCTCTCTCACTCTCTCTCTCTCTTCTCTCCCTCCTTATCCCTCCCCCCTCTTCTCTCCCTACCCCCCCACTCCAGGCCTACGTGCGGAGGTTCCCCAGCTGCCATCTGGTCCCCGTGTTTGTGGACAGCGAGGTGCTAAGCGAGCGCCACAGCGACGATGGCGCCACGGTGGTCACCGAGAGACGCTGCAAGGTGCAGGTGGACGCCCCGCGGCTGCTCAAAAGGGTACTGGCCTCACCTTTGACCTCACCTTTGACTTTCACAGCCAAGCACTAAGGCCAACAGTTCATGTCACACACACTGCAAAAAGTAAAGCTAAGTGAGATGAAATATAATGCTTGTTTTTTGTCTGACTGCACTGGTTTTAAGATATCTTTTACTTATTGTAAGATAATCTTGGCAAGGGAAATATACCTCTTCTGTTGGCAGAATTGCTGTTGTGCTTATTTTAAGTGCTTATTAAGTAATATTTCCCCCAAATTGCTTTTCTTCTGAGAGCTGACTTTCTGCAGTGCATATAGTGGCTCCTGTCCCTATCTCCCTTAGCAGATCTATCACTCGTTTATCTAGTTAGTTTTGTTTTTTGTTATTGTGTTTTGCCGGAATTACTTCTGTTTTAGAAGTCATTTAGAAGTCTATCTGTTTTACTCTCTGATTATCTAAATGACATCAGGGGAGGCTGGTGGAGGTAGAAATCAGAGGACCGACTCATTGTAAATGCATGGAATGCAATGAGGACTAACACATTTTTAAAATACCATTCTTCATTCTATGTCCATGCCTTTCACAGAGCTTGTCCTCTGATTTCTACCTCGACCAGGCTCCACTGAAGTACCAGTTATACTAATTATATACCAACCTCGGCAGAGGGTGTCTTGTGATAACTGGCCGAAACACCCAATGAGGTCGGGGACCACAACTGAAGATGTGTCGTACTGGTGGCACCACGTGATCATTGCCAAATTCCACTCCACCCAAGAGGACATCTCCAACTCCACTCAATTGTTGTGCTGAATATTTAGGGATTTTAACAACCAGTCCTATTAAGAATCCTGATGTCTGGTGTCAAAACCAGTGACCGCTGCGAAAGGGCAGCTGACAACCTGGGAAAGACCTGGTGACGGCCTGAAGAGACAGCTGACAGGAGGGAACAGACCCCAACGGGGCTGGCATGGGTTAGCTACCCGTGTTGGCAGGAGCCTTTCACTACACAGTGACTTGGTTCCACCCAACTATGGCTACGAAAAGTTCAAAAGGAAAAACACCCCTAGAGTCTGCGAGAGCGGGGGCGGAAGATGACTCATCGGCGGATCACACGGTAACACCCTGGAACGGAAATGACAACGAATCAAATGATCAGCACGGTAGTTGACGGAGTAACAACACTGGCAGGACACAAGCTACAAAGCTGCATCTGTGGCTGGAAAAAGATAACATCAGAGAAGGGTCTCAAGATCCACCAGGGCAGGAAAAAGTGCCTAAGAGAGCTTAGCGAGGTGCCTCGCATTGACCACTACTTCCTCAGAGGTAGGGCAAATCAGTCGAGTGAAGCCCAGTGGCAGGATATTCACCACAGTCCACAGGGTATCAGAACCCCAGACGAAGCTCAACCAAGCACAGATCCATCAACGGACATGAGTCCAGAGCCTATCCAGCCACAGACAGCAGTGGAGAGGAAGATGAATGGACGAAAGCCTCAAATCTTGTGGCCTTACGCCTGCCAGAAAAAGGAGTGGGAAAACACTGACACAGACCTTGTCCATCTTCTAGAAGGTCTGAAAGGGGGCGTGGAAAGAAAACTGGACAAGATTGGAGAGATCATTTACAGCTATGGAGCAGAGAGATTTGGGGTGAAAAGTAAGAACCATGGGACACAGAAGGAACCATCAGCCCATCTCAAGTCCAGGAGACAACAAGAGATTGAAAGACTTGTGAAAGAAAGAAGGTGCCTGAGAAAACAGTGGAAGAAGGCCACAGAAGTGGAAAGGAAAGGACTTGAGGCACTACAGGCTGACATCAAGCAGCGTCTTGCAACACTGCGAAGAGCAGAATGCTTGAGAAAGCAACACAAGAAGAAAGAGCGAACGAGGACTGCCTTCTACAGAGATCCCTACAAGTTTGTCAAAGACCTCTTTGTCAAGGAGAAAACGGGGACCCTCAAAGTACCCATAAGGGAACTAGAGGAGCACCTGAGGAAGACCTACTCTGACAACCAGAGGCATGTGCCAGCCAGCATTCCGGATGACATGCCACCAATCCAACCACCTGAGCACCAGATGGAAACAAGGCCCCCTACATGGAGCGAAGTTGAGAGCACAGTAAAACGGGCAAGAACAGCCTCAGCCCCTGGGCCCAACGGCGTTCCATACAGGCTATATAAGAACAGTCCAGGCGTCTTGAAGTACCTCTGGAAGCTAATGAAAGTGGCATGGGAAAAGGGAATCATACCAAAGGCATGGCGAAGGGCAGGAGGGATCCTGATTCCCAAAGAGAAGAATTCCTCAACCATCGACCAGTTCCGCCAGATCAGTCTACTGAATGTGGAAGGAAAGATTTTCTTCAGTGTTGTGGCCCAGAGGCTCTCAGTATTCTTGCAGAAGAACAACTTTGTCGACACCTCAGTGCAGAAGGCAGGGATAAGTGGATTCTCAGGATGCCTGGAACACACAAATGTCATCTGGCACCAGATACAAACGGCCAAGAAGGAGAAGAAAGACCTGCATGTGGTTTTCTTAGATCTTGCCAATGCCTTCGGGTCAGTGCCTCATGAGATTTTGTGGACAGCGTTCAACTTCTTCCAAGTCCCAGAGGGCATCACAAGGCTGGTCAAAGCCTACTTCCAGGACCTCCAGTTCTGTGTTACAGCACAAGCCAGTACAACTGCTTGGCAGCACCTCGAGATAGGCATAATGGCGGGCTGCACCGTCTCTCCACTGGCTTTTACCATGGCAATGGAGCTCATTATTCGAGCATCCCGATGGGTTGTTGGAGGGGAACGGTTGAAGAGCAGGCTGCGTCTTCCTCCAATCAGGGCGTACATGGATGACATGACGACAATAACAACAACAAACGCATGCACCAAACGCCTGCTGGATAAACTCCAGGGAAACATCAAATGGGCACGAATGGAGATTAAACCCAGTAAGTCCCGCAGTATAGGGCTGCAACTAACGATTATTTTGATAATCGTTTAATCTGCCGATTTTTTTTTCGGTTAATCGGATTTTTTTTAAAAAGAAAAAAATATTTCTTTGTTTTCTAAATCAGCCAGGCCTATACATATACATGTGCAAAATGAATAAGTATTAATACAAAATAAGAAATAATATAAATAAAAAAGGCTTTGCTACATCAAATAGGTTTAACAACAGGCCATGGACTATGGCGGTAGATTGTTTCAATAAAGTAATTGAACTCTAGCTCAATACATGCATTGTTTTAGGTAATAACTTTGCTTAATGTAAAGGTCAGTAACCCAAAGTGCAATATAGGCTACAGACAAGACACTAATGTTTTTATATAACAGATATGCTCCAAAACAATGCAATGTGTCCTCTCACTCCATACAATAGGCTAGGCTACAGTCAGTGCCTCACTCTAACTCACGGGTAGCTTGGTAGGCTACCACTAGCTAGCCTTTAGCTTATCACCTCTGCTCTACCACTGACGTTAGCCAGCTAGCTAAATACACTTGTCATGCAATATTGAATTCATGAATGCGAGCAAACACTCACTGGCTATCGCATTACATTACAGTCATTTAGCTGACGCTTCGCCAGAACTCACACTAACGCATTTGCATGGAGAGCAGGAGACCATGGAAGGGCTGAGCCCAGCAGTACTTATATAATAAAACAATAGGAAGTTAGCTGTAACCCTCCTCTATAGAAACATAGTTAGTGCTCTGGTTATCAGCACAGCTACGCAGACTACAGCTGGACGAGCAGCGTAGTGACAGTCAGCTAGCGGCAGCAGCGAGCTAACCCTGCTAGCTAACTCACTAGCATGTCCAGACAGCAGACAGCTTCACTCTCAAGGCTTTTGAGTAGCATGATTTAAATGTAGCCGCCGCGCCGGTGTAGGTACCGGATTTTCCCACTTTTCCGGTTCCGGTCATAGGTTCTGCCCTTTCCGGCCATAGGTAGTGCTATGATTCGCTATGATTCGCGATGCCTACACAAGCGTGGCGTGCGTCAACAGGAAGTATGTTTGTTATGGAACAAGACCCGACGAATCGATAATGGAATTCGTCGCCAACGAATTTCATTATCGATTTTTATCGATTTCATCGATTCGTTGTTGCAGCCCTAGCACAGTATCTCCATTGTCAAAGGCAAGCTCGCCAATGAGAGGTTCCACGTCAACAACGAGCCAATACCAACAGTTCTGGAGAAGCCTATCAAAAGCCTTGGCCGCTGGTATAGCGCAGAACTCAAAGACTCGAAGCAGTTGGAACAACTCAAGCAGGATACAATCAGTGGCCTCAAGCAGATCAACAACACTGCTCTCCCTGGGAAGCTGAAGCTGTGGTGCTTTCAGTTTGGACTGCTGCCCCGTCTCATGTGGCCAATTTCCATCTACGAGGTCACACTATCCCATGCCAACCGGCTGGAGAGACTGGTGAATGCACAAGTGAGGAAGTGGCTTGGACTGCCGAGAGGCCTTAGCAGCATAGGCCTGTATGGCAACGGAGCCCTCTCCCTACCAATCTCAAGCCTGGTGGAGGAGTACAAATGTGCCAAATCAAGGCTGGAAATGACTCTCACAGAATCCCGGGATCCATTCGTCAGAGGTGCTGCTCCAATCCTAGCAACGGGGAGGAAATGGAAGCCATCTGCCCTCAGATACCGGGATATAGTGGGGCATGTCCAACATGGCAGAGGGGGCCTTGGCTTAGAAACAACAACACCCACATGGCAAAAGGCTACTCCAACCGAACGGCGGAAGATGGTGGTTGAGGAGGTGCGCCACCAGGAGGAAGCAAGCCAGGTGCGCCAAGGCAGTCTCCCAAGCCCAGCAAGGCCGCTGGATGAAGTGGGAGAGCGTGGAGAGGAGGAAAATCACGTGGAACGAGCTGTGGAGCATGGAGTCTAATAGGCTAAGTTTCATCATCAGAGCCACATATGATGTCCTGCCCTCTCCTACCAACCTACATCTCTGGTATGGAGAGGACCCAGCCTGTCTCCAGTGTGCAGCCCCAGCAACCCTCAAACACATCTTGGTGGGTTGCAAGACCAGTCTAACTCAAGGAAGATACACCTGGCGCCACAACCAAGTGCTAAAGTGCTTGGCTGCCGAACTTGAGCACAAGAGGGTAACCACCAACGCCATGCCTCTAAATGCCCAGACTACCTTTCCACGGAAAACAACCTTCATCCGGGAAGGGGAGAAACAGCGGACCAAGCCATCACCTCCAGACTCAGGCCCACTGAACGCAGCCCGGGATTGGGAAATGCGGGTAGACCTCAGCCAGAGGCTCACCTT
>NC_137675.1:55335786-55358286 GCF_963989245.1 Nansenia antarctica
CACACACACACACAGAGCTGCAAGAACACAAAAGGTCAAACGCCTACACAGACATCTACACGTACCAACATACCAAACTAACATCCACACAAGCAGGCTCGCCACATTTACAACCCACCCGATACGCCCACGAAGCTCGCTCTCGCTCTCTCTCTGTCCCTCTCTAACTTTCTCTCTCTGTGTCTCTCTCTCTGTCCCTCTCTCTCTCTCTGTCTCTGTCTCTGTCTCTCTCTCTCTCTCTGTCCCTCTCTCTGTCTCTCTCTCTGTCTCTGTCTCTGTCTCTCTTCCTCTCTCTCTCTCTCTCTCTCTCTCTCACACACATTTCCACCATCTCCCACTCCCCTTCTTTTCACCTCCTCTCCCGTCCCCCGTGCCTCCCAGATCCCTAAGGACCAGCACGTCCTGCGCTTCCTGCGGGCCAGGGACTTCAACCTGGAGAAGGCCCGTGAGATCCTCTGCCAGTCGCTCAGCTGGAGGAAGCAGCACCAGGTGGACTTCCTGTTGGACTCGTGGGAGCGGCCCCAGCTGCTGCAGGACTACTACACCGGGGGCTGGCACCACCACGACAGGGGTGAGTCCCACCACCACATAGGGCCCTACGTGACACCACCACCACCACAGGCGTGTTCCGTGGAGGGGGGAAACCGTGGAGAACGTTGAGGAAAGGAAAGGGGATTCAAGCGTTTGTCATCGCACAGAGTACACATGAAAATGTATTTATGCTCTAGGCAAAGGGGGGTCCGAGCCATAGAAGGCGACCCTGGAGCAATTAGAAGGTTCAGTGCCTCGCTCAAGGACACTTTGACACTGCGACACAGCACTGCGAGCTGCCGACCTTCTGCGATCGCAGAAACGTAACGCGTCGGAGCTGAAATGTACCGCGTCGAAGCTGAAACGCCTCGCCTCGACGTTCGTACGTGTCATACACCAGCGGTCCTCACCACGGCACCGCAGGCGTCTGTCCCCCCCCAACTCAGCAGCGAAGAGCGGTTTGGCTTCAGTCAGGTGTGGTGAGCACCAGGCTAGGCTAGGACGATACACCCAAGCCCCCACTGTGGCTTCTCCACAAGTATCACCGGGCTACACAAGACACAGTTACCTGTAGGGGATCTCAGAGATCGCGTCATCTTTTGTTCTCGAGAAGCCACTCCTATGAGTCATTGAGAAACAGAAAACATCCCTCCTCCGGTTGGTCAGTGAGTCAGAGTTGAGTGAGTCACCTCATTGCTGATTCCTCCTCCAATCAGTCTTCAATGGGCCGCATGGAAGACAGGAAGCCAGGAAGTCTTAGCTCCCACATAGAAATCAATTTCTGCCCGTAAATAGCTGGCATTAACATGAAACCACTGCCACTTCAATCACGGATGAATGTAACGTAGGTGTGACCTATAATAAACTTATTCGGATTCAGGTTCTCTATGAATATTTTGCCATCTTTTCTTTTTTAAAGGAAGCCTATTATGCTCTCTTTTTCTTTTTCTTAATGTAGGTCTCTGGGGTCCCCAACACACGTTATTTACGTTTTTTTGCTGAAAATACCACTCAGATTTTACTCCCAGCATGCCTCTAAACGCATCAGTTTCAGTCATTTTCTGGACGGGCTGTTTCACGGGCTGGGAAATTGTCTGTGGTAAAAAACACGGTTCCCGGGGGAATAAAATAAGAAACCAAATATCCCAGTGTTCCCCACGAAACAAGGAATGCAAAACCATCTGAATGGTAACGATCGGACCTTGTGTTCGAAAGTGACATGCGGGATACACACGGGCCGGGAAACCATCAGTGGTTTTCTGCAGGTTCACCGGGGGAATAATATATCCCAGTGTTCCCCCACGAAACAAGGAATGTTTTGAATGTACGAATGCACAGCGGGGGAAATGTTCAACACAGCGCCCAATCAGACACCACCCTACGTAGGCGGGGGCGGCCAATCGGAATGCCTTGTTGAACCGCAATTCGTGTTTTGTTTTTCCGAAAAATGCAGCCCACCAAAAAACTGACCGGATTGCATTATTTCACAGTTTCTGTGATTGTAGGGTCATCAGAGACGAAACACAATTTTTTCATAATATGGGACCTTTAAATAATAAACATTTAAACATCTCATGTCAACCTGATTTCCACTGTGTAGTTGACAATGTTTCACTGATTTTGTGTGTGTTTGTATCTGTGTGTGTCATAGACGGGCGACCTCTGTATATTTTGCGACTTGGACAAATGGACACGAAGGGTCTGGTCCGAGCCTTGGGTGAGGAGTCCCTTCTGAGACAAGTGAGTAAGACACACACGCACAAAAAACACAAATATCGTACCCCTATTCCCCACATCCCCACCTTGTAGAACATGTATGTAACATGTATGTAACACGTATGTAAACCCCCTCACTTCCTGACTCCCCTTCAAGGTGCTGTCCATCAACGAGGAAGGCCTGAGGCGTTGTCAAGAGAACACCAGAGTCTTCGGCCGGCCCATCAGGTAGGTATCCTACCGTAACACCTACTATGACTTCCTCTCACGGCCTGTGTGCTTGTCTCAGTCCTGAGCCTGTGATGTAAACCCCCCCCCCCCCCCCTTCCCCCTGTGTGTCTGTCCCCCCCCAGCTGCTGGACATGCCTGGTGGACCTGGAGGCTCTGAACATGCGTCACCTGTGGAGGCCGGGGGTCAAGGCCCTGCTGAGGATCATCGAGGTGGTGGAGGCCAACTACCCCGAGACCCTGGGCCGCCTGCTCATACTGAGGGCTCCCAGAGTCTTCCCTGTGCTCTGGACGCTGGTAAGCACCAGTCCCGTGACACTCTCCCCTCACTCACTCACTCACTCACACCACCGTTTGACTTTGCTGTACGAGATACGAAAGAAATTGTAAAAAAATAAAAAAACAAATGTTTGATATTCATTCAGCCCTCTCGTTGTCATTTTTGTCCTGATAGCCTACGAGTGATGCTTTTGCGTACGATTTATACGAGTCGTGTTCAGAACGGCGGTTTATCCTCCGGTAGTTTTCGCTCCGCTGAAGTGAAAGCCGCTAACCCTAACCCTACTGTGCAACGGTGTCAAAGCGAAACGCGTCTGTCTAAACGTTGAACGAAAATGATTTGGTCTAAATGATGATACCAAATAGACATTTTAAAACTCGGTGAGAACACAGAATAAAGCCTTAGAAACTGTATAGACAATCCTTGACTATTTTCTCTCCAATCGATATCCATACGACCTATACTGCATGCTGCATGGAAGTGCTTCCCCCCCCGCATGCGCTTGGGGTGTCATGATCATATGTTGTCTTATCAAAGAATAGGCCATGTAGCATGTGATGCGTGGCTGTATGGCTTTGCAAATAGTAAGACCTTTGAACTGAGTAGAGGAATGTTTAGCACACACACAGAACAAGTCATCTCTGAGTGCAATAGGAAGTTACTTTCTGAGATTTAGCCTACTCACTGTTTCTGTTGTGTGAGAAAATGTTGGTGGTGGGACCAAATCATGTGCTGGTGCCACTAAATGAAAAAGTTCCACACACACACACACACATACACCCACACAGGTATATGGTTTCATTATGTGTGAGTAATTTCATCAACTGGCGTTGCCGTTTCACTTACTGAACTGACTGTAATTACCTCGTGATTTGTCAATTCTAAGACCGGAGTCTCTGATTCCAGGTCAGTCCGTTCATCGACGAGAACACCCGGAACAAGTTCCTCATCTATGCCGGGAACGACTACCAGGGGCCCGGGGGCCTGGTGGACTACATCGACAAGGAGGTCATCCCTGACTTCCTGGGAGGGGACTGCATGGTGAGTCTGGAAGATCTTCTCTTCTCTAGGTGTTGATAGAATACAGAAAACCCCTCTGTTCTGTAGGAATGAGCCCATAATAATAATAATAATAATAATAATGATACATTAGACTTATATAGCGCTTTTCTAGACACTCAAAGACGCTTTACAAACTGAAAAGATTGAGTAGTAAAATAAAAAGAAACCAAAAAAATACTAAAAGAAAGTATAGGGGTCTAATTAATTTTTAGATGACTAAATCTAAATCTAAGTGTCTTTGTAGGACAATCTACTCTGTATACTGCAAGTATATCTACCGTAGATTTCGGGCGGAGAAACGAAAACAAGCAACACCAGCGTACTCTCTCGACCGGCATTTTTTGAAAAGTGTTCATCAGTTCTCCATCCGCTAAAGTGTCCTCAAATCTTGTAGTCTAGCATTGTTTCTCTTTTTAGAAGTAAGTTTAGAAGAGCCCATATCAGCCATCCCACAGATTGAATCTTCCCTAGAATGAAAGGATCTGTCGATATATATTTATCGGTCGACTGTATTTCACTCACTGTTCCATGATGTGACTCCAATCACCATCGTTATTACTGGACTACTGTTGTACGCTTCTCACTGCTCCATGACGTGACCCTTTCTACTACTTGCAATACTGGACTACTGCATACTTTTTACTGTCCCATGACTCTGTCTTTGGGGGGGGGGGGGGGGGGGGGCGCGGTACAAAGATGTTTTGTTGGAAATGTGAAAAAGACGTTATCAGTTACTGTAATAAAGGTCCAACGTGGCTATCTGTGCTGATAGAGCTGAGGGCTGATTGCGTAGCCTCTTGTCTCATGTCCTCCCTCACGTCCCCCTCTAACCACCTTCCTCCCTCACCTCCCCCTCTAACCACCTTCCTCCCTCACGTCCCCCTCTAACCACCTTCCTCCCTCACGTCCCCCTCTAACCACCTTCCTCCCTCACGTCCCCCTCTAACCACCTTCCTCCCTCACGTCCCCCTCTAACCACCTTCCTCCCTCACGTCCCCCTCTAACCACCTTCCTCCCTCACCTCCCCCTCTAACCACCTTCCTCCCACTCGTCCCCCTCTAACCACCTTCCTCCCTCACGTCCCCCTCTAACCACCTTCCTCCCTCACCTCCCCCTCTAACCACCTTCCTCCCACTCGTCCCCCTCTAACCACCTTCCTCCCTCTCGTCCCCCTCTAACCACCTTCCTCCCTCACCTCCCCCTCTAACCACCTTCCTCCCTCCCCTCCCCCTCTAACCACCTCCCTCCCTCACCTCCCCCTCTAACCACCTTCCTCCCTCCCCTCCCCCTCTAACCACCTTCCTCCCTCACGTCCCCCTCTAACCACCTTCCTCCCACTCGTCCCCCTCTAACCACCTTCCTCCCTCACGTCCCCCTCTAACCACCTTCCTCCCTCACGTCCCCCTCTAACCACCTCCCTCCCTCACCTCCCCCTCTAACCACCTTCCTCCCTCTCGTCCCCCTCTAACCACCTTCCTCCCTCACGTCCCCCTCTAACCACCTTCCTCCCTCACCTCCCCCTCTAACCACCTTCCTCCCTCTCGTCCCCCTCTAACCACCTCCCTCCCTCACCTCCCCCTCTAACCACCTTCCTCCCTCACGTCCCCCTCTAACCACCTTCCTCCCTCACGTCCCCCTCTAACCACCTTCCTCCCTCACCTCCCCCTCTAACCACCTTCCTCCCACTCGTCCCCCTCTAACCACCTTCCTCCCTCACGTCCCCCTCTAACCACCTTCCTCCCTCACCTCCCCCTCTAACCACCTTCCTCCCACTCGTCCCCCTCTAACCACCTTCCTCCCTCTCGTCCCCCTCTAACCACCTTCCTCCCTCACCTCCCCCTCTAACCACCTTCCTCCCTCCCCTCCCCCTCTAACCACCTCCCTCCCTCACCTCCCCCTCTAACCACCTTCCTCCCTCCCCTCCCCCTCTAACCACCTTCCTCCCTCACGTCCCCCTCTAACCACCTTCCTCCCACTCGTCCCCCTCTAACCACCTTCCTCCCTCACGTCCCCCTCTAACCACCTTCCTCCCTCACGTCCCCCTCTAACCACCTCCCTCCCTCACCTCCCCCTCTAACCACCTTCCTCCCTCTCGTCCCCCTCTAACCACCTTCCTCCCTCACGTCCCCCTCTAACCACCTTCCTCCCTCACCTCCCCCTCTAACCACCTTCCTCCCTCTCGTCCCCCTCTAACCACCTCCCTCCCTCACCTCCCCCTCTAACCACCTTCCTCCCTCACGTCCCCCTCTAACCACCTTCCTCCCTCACCTCCCACTCGTCCCCCTCTAACCACCTTCCTCCCTCTCGTCCCCCTCTAACCACCTTCCTCCCTCACCTCCCCCTCTAACCACCTTCCTCCCTCCCCTCCCCCTCTAACCACCTCCCTCCCTCACCTCCCCCTCTAACCACCTTCCTCCCTCCCCTCCCCCTCTAACCACCTTCCTCCCTCACGTCCCCCTCTAACCACCTTCCTCCCACTCGTCCCCCTCTAACCACCTTCCTCCCTCACGTCCCCCTCTAACCACCTTCCTCCCTCACGTCCCCCTCTAACCACCTCCCTCCCTCACCTCCCCCTCTAACCACCTTCCTCCCTCTCGTCCCCCTCTAACCACCTTCCTCCCTCACGTCCCCCTCTAACCACCTTCCTCCCTCACCTCCCCCTCTAACCACCTTCCTCCCTCTCGTCCCCCTCTAACCACCTCCCTCCCTCACCTCCCCCTCTAACCACCTTCCTCCCTCACGTCCCCCTCTAACCACCTTCCTCCCTCTCGTCCCCCTCTAACCACCTCCCTCCCTCACCTCCCCCTCTAACCACCTTCCTCCCTCACCTCCCCCTCTAACCACCTTCCTCCCACTCGTCCCCCTCTAACCACCTTCCTCCCTCACCTCCCCCTCTAACCACCTTCCTGCCTCCTCCAGTGTGAGGTCCCTGAGGGTGGCGTGGTGCCCAAGTCTCTGTACAGGACGGCGGAGGAGCTGGAGAGCGACGAGGTGCGCCTCTGGACCGACGCCATCTACAAGAGTGCCAGCGTCTTCAAGGGAGCTCCACATGAGGTAAAGCTAGCACCATTAAGCCCCTTCCAGAGAAGTCTCTGGCCACTACCCCTGACGTTCTTTGTGTCAAACTGAAAATAAAGATGATCTATTTATATGTGTAAAGGTGTTATGTAATTGTATGTGTTAAAGGGCAGCACTGAGATATTGCCATGCATCATACATATGTAATTACGTCATATATTTACACAAAGTGCTTAGAGTTAAGTATTGCAGTGGAATTTGGCGTTGTCTGCATGTGAGCTTCTCAGTTGACTGTGCTGAAACAGTGGGTTAGGGTTCCCCCTGTTGGATCAGTGCGGTACTGCCGCCAGCAATAAGCCAATCACCTGTTCAGAAGATTAAAGGGGCAACCGGGGATTGCTATTGGAATTAATAAGATGTGTTATATATAGCCGTTGATTCTTAAAGATCTAAATTCATGAGCTTAGTTAGTCTTACCCCATATCAAAATATAAGCTTGGTTTACTCGACATTGTTTGTAAATAATGTAATTGTAAACAAACACTGTATAGCTTCAAAACATGGTTTTGAAACTATCATTTTCGACCTCATGGACTTGTCGACGAAATTGAGAGTCGTTACGTTTCTCAAGCCCTGTCCCTCCGCTGTTTACCCCCCAAAAAGTGGGCGGGGAGATCGCTTTGTCGTCTTTTCGAAATTCCAGATTGCGTTCGTTCACCCTGTACCTCCCTCCGCTCACCCTGTACCTCCCTCCGCTCACCCTGTCCCCTCCCTCCGCTCACCCTGTCCCCTCCCTCCGCTCACCCTGTCCCCTCCCTCCGCTCACCCTGTCCCCTCCCTCCGCTCACCCTGTCCCCTCCCTCCACTTCCAGCTGCTGATCGAGATCACGGACGCCTCCTCGGTGATCACCTGGGACTTCGACGTGTGCAAAGGGGACGTCATCTTCAACATCTACCACTCCAGGAGGCCCCCCCAGCCCCCCAAGAGAGACACGCTGGGGGCCCACGGCATCGCCTCCCCGTCCACCAACAACATGCAGATGATTGACAGGTGCTGGGTGCTGGGGCAGGACTACAGCATGGTGGAGACAGCACTCATCTGCAAGGAGGCAGAGAGTGTCCAGGTACACAGAGAGCAGTAGAGGGGGGGGGGAATACATGATCCATCCACTGACCTACTACAGTACATTGAAATCTAGCACCAGTGCGACAACGCCTCCACTGGTTTTGATGAATTGCTACTGACTTAGAATTAATGTATTCATTAAGCTGTATTTCCCACCATTTTCGAGAATATGTTCAGCCCAAGCGGTATTCTACACCCGCAGCCATTAGTCATCACCTGGGCCAGATGGGGGATATAAATGAATATGTTTCGAAAACGCCAACACCACCTGTTGTTTCCACTCAAATCAAACCAGTTACCGATACTAAAGTTGTTGTTTTCTGCCCTAAATAGGCATTAAACATTCCCTGCAATTTGTTTTTATCCGTCCCCATAACATATCCCCTCTGCCGCCCCTCTCCCCTCCAGGGCTCCCATGTGACGCGGTGGCCAGGGTTCTACATCCTCCAGTGGAGGTACCACCTCCCAGCATGCTCTGCGTCCAGCCTGCCGGGCGTGGACGATGTTCTGGCCTCCCTGCAGGTCTCCTCTCACAAATGTAAGGTCATGTACTACACAGAGGTGCTGGGCTCCCACGACTTCAGGTCAGTGTACACACCCGCCACCACCACCACCACCCCCTACCCTCTTGTCCTCTGCATCTCTGAAATGAATGTGTTGCATGATAGTAAAGAGGTGCATCGGAGGATAGAATGTCTCCTAAAGAATGAGTGTTACTGATCTGTTTTTAAACATGTTTTTGCCTGTCTGTCTGTCTGTGTGTCCGTCCGTCCAGGGGCTCTATGACCAGTCTTGAGTCTAGTCACAGTGGCTTCTCCCAGCTCAGCGCTACCACCACCACCTCTAGCCAATCACAGTCCAGCTCGACCGTCTCAAGGTAGCATCCATCCAATCGGAGCCTAAGGATTATGAGTTTTGCAACCCTTGAGAGATGCCAATAAGGATTGACCCCTCATACCTGATATACTGTTCTCCTACACATGTTGCCTTAAAGAAGGACCACCACTTTGCCAATGGGGGATTTTCCCTGAGAGAGGGGGGTTGAAAGGACCATGTGACCAGGACATGGATAGTCCTCTCCTTACTGCCATTTGAGTGGAACAGTGGAGCTGCTAACTGTCATCACCCTTTAGTACCTGCCTAAAGAAACTTGAAGAGTTATTTTTGTGCTAATAGTAACATTTTACGAGTTGTCTTTCTAGTGATTATTAAAAATAATAAATAAAAATATATACTCTGTGTTTACCTTGTAACTAACTAAATCTGTCTCCGTTTTCATTCATGTAAAATGAAATGGTTCTGGAGGGTAACATCTGTTGAATGAGCATCTGTTGAATGAATAAATGCAAATGGGAAAAAGACTCCGTTGTCATCTGCCTTGTTTTTTCTGTCAAGCACTGTGTTTGTCCTACGGGGGAAATTATTTGTAATGGCCTTGTTTGCCGTCGATTTAATTTAATCGAAAGGCTAAACACAGTCGTTCCCCGTTTTGAGCATTTGTGTCGTACATTGGGGGAGCCATCCCTCCCCTCGAACTAACTGCTGTTGAATCGACGTGGTCGTCATTCAAGTCACCACAAGATGTCAGTGTGCCACGCAAAAAGTTGATCTTGGAAAAAAGGCCCTAAATTCTTCATGCAGTGTATGCCCCTGTGTGTGTACCAGCTTCTCACTGGGCGGCCTACGACTCATATTTCATATTGTTCTGCTGAAATAAAGGTACTTGGAATTGAGTTGCATGGGATATTCAGGTAGAACCTGTAAGACTTCATGTGAACCGTCCTTGTTGGTCTCACATGGATTTGTTCGGTCCGCTGGTGATCAGCTTGCTCTGTCCTTCATCTCATCATTGATACTGAAAGCAGGATTTCGTCCAACTTTGACAGTGTCAATCCCGAGTCACGGATCAATGTTTTAACCTCAGTCGTGGGAACCAATCAAAATCCTTTCCCGTCTGCTACAAGTCGTGAGCCCTGTTACAAAATGTTCCCACAAATCCCACTTCTTTTGGGATTTTTCATATTCCTATTTTATGAGTTTGAGGTGAGTTATGTCTTATTCCCAAATTATTTTAATTCAATATAGTACGCCTGCGTGTGACTAAAGCGATGGGGGGGCCAATGCAGTCAGCTCTGATTTACATAAAACTTTAATTTCCGCAAACTCCTCTAACTAAAGCCGGATTGACTGTTCGTGTCCTCCTTTTGTCGTTGGGTTGCCCTTGCGGGGCTGTTACTCTACATCGCTGGGGCTGCTGAGTCCAACAGAATCAGAGGACAGGCAGGCGGCCACACTGGCATAATAGGCGGACCACCATTCGATCCCCCGCTGGTTTGTCAGCGTTGGTAAGAGAGGAAGTGTGCAGTTTTTGGCAGGAGGCTGTTTGCTGAATATATCAGGCCGCCCTAACGACCTCCCAAGGCACACATTATTCCCAGAAACTTCTAGGCCCTTGTTTATTTAATATGTTTGGAGTGACTGAGTGAAGCCTCTAGCCTGGGTAAGTTATTTTAATCTTGTTAAAATCACTGTGTTGTTGGTGGTTGTTGTTGCTGGTAGGATTTGTTATTGTGGCTGTCTACCTTCAACCCCTGGAACTTAGTTTCTATTGAAAGCCATCTGTTCTGTTTGAAGCCAATTGTTGTAAATTTACTGTGGGCGGCCCAGAAAGTCTTTAGTCACTGCTTACGTTTACTTTTACTTTTTTGGCATTTAAAAGACGCCTTTACCCATAGCGACTTAAAACAAATGTGTGTGTGTGTGTGTATATATATATATAAAAATAACTTCTGGGATATCGATCTGACCAACTAGGAAGCGTACATGATTGTTAATCAATTTCACCTGCTTTGGTGCAAATGAAAGTGACAACAGGTGGACAGGAGAGGCAACAGCAAGACAACCCCCATAGCAGTAGTAGGAGAAACCATGTGAGGAAATGACCGAGCCAAGGGATTTGGTATAGAGAGAGAATAGTAAGGGCCCTAGGACGGAGCCCTAGGGGGACCCCAGTGGTGAGGGCTCATGGAGAGGACAGTGATCCATGTCACCTGGTAGGAGCGATCAGCCAGGTAGGATGTAAACCAGGAGAGTGCAGAGCCAGAGATGCTCCGTGCTGAGAGAGGGTGGCAGCAGTCAGGTCCAGAAGAGTGAGAACAGAGGAAAGTGGTGAAGCTGGAGCAGAATGGACGGCCTCCGTGTCAGCAAGGAGAGCAGCCTTACAGCCGGGTTGGTGAGGATCAAGGAGGTTCTTCTAATTTAAATAATTTTGCCATTTAGCAGACGCTTTTATCCAAAGCGACTTACAATTACGAATTACAGGGACATTCCCCCTGGAGTAACGGAGGGCTAAGTGCCTTACCCAAGGGCACACTAGTAGTGGTGTGGCTTCAGGCGGGATTTGAACTCACAACCTTCCGATCCCAAGTCCAACTCACTATCCACTAGACCACCACTACCCCCCTACTACTACCCCCACTACTCCTTCTTCTGAAGGAGAGACATTGGGTTAGAGACAGCACAGCACGTTCAGGGGTTTTAGACAAGAAGGAGAGATGGGATACTGCGGTCTGTAGTGATGGACAGCAGACGGGTCAAGAGTTGGTTTCTTGAGAAGAGGCTTGACTCTGGCTATCTTGAAGGCAGCTGGGACAGATCCTGTGGAGAGAGAGGGATTGATTATGGTGGTAAGGAAAGGAAGGATGTCTTTGGAAATGTACTGGAGAAGGAGAGGGGATAGGATTGAGAGGGCAGGTGGTTGCCCGTTTGGACGTGACCAGTTTTAGAATATGTTTCAGGGGAAGCGTAGTGGGTTTGGGAGGGATAGTAGCAGTGTTGGCAAGAGGTAGAGAAAAAGAGCTGCTAATCTCATCAACCTTCTTTTCAAAGTAGGTGACAAAGTCATCCGTAGACAGGAAGGAGGGAGGAGGAGGGGGAGGAGGTGGGTTGTGGAGTGAGGACAAAGCTACTCTGGCAGCCCTCTCTAATGCGAGGACGACGCCCCGCTCACACTACTGGGTGACTTCAACATCCAGTCAGAGAAGCTTCGCACATCTGGGGTACTTGACCTTCCCGCCTATTTCACCTTACCCTTTCCCACTCCTCTCACTCATAAGGCCGGCAATCAGCTCGAGCTTGTCTTCCCCAGATCCCCCCATACCTCCAACCTTACTGTTACTTTACTGTTACCCCTCTTCTTCCAGTTTCTGATTATCACTTTGTATTCTTCTCCCTCCTTCCTCTCAAATCCTCCCCCTCCCAGTCTGTCTCTACCCACACAGTATCCTCTCGTCGCAACCTGCGTACCCTCCCTCCCACCGCTCTCTCTTCCTGTCTTATCCTCCTTACCCTCTGTTGAATCCTTCTCCCTTCTATCCACTGATGCAGCATCCTCCACCCTCCTGTCCACTTTTTCCTCATCTTTTGACTCTCTCTGTCCTCTGACCTCCAAAACCAGCACGATCCTCTCCACACGCTCCTGGACTGTCTGAAACCCTGCAAGCTTGTAGAACAGCAGCTGAGAGGAAATGGAGAAAAACCGGCCTCCCTGATGACCTAAAACCTATCGTGAGCTTAGAATTGATAAGGTTCTATCTCCATTTAGGGTAGTTCAGAGATATTGAGCGTCAAAGTTTTTACATTCCATTATGTTTTGTGAGATGGAACCTTTGTATTTGATTAATTACTAACTAAAAAATGTTTTACAAAATTGGACGAAATGTTGACAAAAATGGAGATAGAACCTTATAATTCTAACGTCACGTTATGTCTCTCTCCTCCTCAACTACACCTCCCCTGCATTATCTGCTAAACCTTCTTACCAACATTACTACCAAAATCCAATCCTCTGCCTCTAACCCAAGGAAATTGTTCTCCACATTTTCAACACTCCTCAATAGGCTGGCTACATAATGTGTCGAACTCAACCCTAACCCTAGCCCTAACCCTAACACTAACCTAAAACCCTTACCCTCACCCTAACCCTTGCCTAGCTATCCCTAACATGGCACATGTTGTGCCGCATGTTGCACAAGTTTGGGACAAGGGAACTTTTAGGGGTCACATGTTGAGGACACACAGCCCAGGACAGGAGCGCTGGCAGCTAGCCAACAGCCACTGAGCCACTGATATTGATTTGTAGATCTATTATGAGGGCCGCACTGAGATGGGGATGATTCCTTATCATATTCCTGTCCTATTCCCAGTGATCACTCACATTTACATCGCTGTGTGGAGGCGACTGATGGAGAGTGTAATATATCAACCTGCCCCTGCTGCCACTCTGCAGATTGGTGCCAATGCCCACTACCCTTTATCATACCTTTATTATGACTTCCTTTCAAACCTGTTCATCTCTCTCTTTGTCTTTTTCTCTCTCTCTCTCTCTCTTTCTCTTTCTCTTTCTCTTTCTTTCTCTTTCTTTCTCTCGCTCTCTCTTTCTCTCCTTCTCTTGTACTTTCTTTTTCTTTCTCTCTCTCTCTCTCTCTCTCTCTCTCTCTCTCTCTCTCTCTCTCTCTCTCTCTCTCTCTCTCCATTTGACAATACTAAGGACGCTTATTCAAACACAGAGTTAGAAATTCACACTCCAGAGTGCGGCTCCTCATTAAAAACCTAGTCTATGTTTCATTTGCTTCCCTCTGAAAATCCTGACCTTTCCTTTAATTGAAAAGGAGAGCTCCGAATTACTGTGGTAAATTATTTTTAGGGTTGTCAAAACGGAACAGAAACTAAAATAAAAAAAGTAAGTACTGTTAGTTTTAGCTTGAGGTTTAGCTTGAGGCAAAGGTTATATATGACACTGTCCTCTTGGTTTAACATGTAATGTGTTATCCTAAAATGAGTGATTGGTGTTCTTCTGAAAAAAACAAACAGAGAACATCGATTGTGACTACCTGTCTATAAACTGTGAGGTCTATTTAAACTAATCTCATTAAGATTGCCGTGAGGATTCATTTTCTGACGTGATGTACTACGAAAGCCTGATTAATTTTCCACAACTAAATAGATACAGTCATGTCTATTTATCTCTGATGCCTCACAATCTCATATTTTACCACATTGATTTTTCTGCAGCAAGTGCACCATCAATCTATCCTCAATTTACGCCAATTTCAGAACACTGTCCTTGTTTGCAGTGAGATGTCCTGGTGTTGTCCTGGGAGTCTGCTTCGCTTTTATTGGTTTCTGGAGATCAATCTTGGTGTAATTTCTCTGGTATTTTCTTGGCTGACTGCCTTCCAGACATGACATATCCGTTCCTTGCCCCCTTTAAACTGAGGGCAGGACTCGCATGTCAGGTAGACCGCCCCCTCTTAATTATTAGAGAATGGGAATCTGGCCATTCTCTCAGACATGGATTAACTCTTGACAGCATCAGCTGATTTCTGGTTTAAATGTCTGTTATATAATTAATCTCCAAGTGATTGAAAGCAAACCTGAACACGAAATGCTACACCGTTAAACATGACACCTTTCTGCAAATGTTAAAGCAAGGTGTAATGGCAAAATGTGTATGTGTAGTACTAATTGTTAATTAGTGTGTTAATGCTCTCATTAGTACGAGCCATTTGAATGAGGTAATGTCACAAATCATTAATGTATGTGTTTTATGTGATTCATAGGATTCTTAATAGGACTAGATGTTAAAATCCCTAAATAATTAGCACAACAATTGACTGAGTGGAGTTGGAGATGTCCTCTTGGGTGGAGTGGAATTTGGCAATGATCACGTGGTGCCACCAGTACGACACATCTTCAGTTGTGGTCCCCGACCTCATTGGGTGTTTCGGCCATTTATCACAAGACACCCTCTGCCGAGGTTGGCCCACCACAGGCTGATCAGGCCTGGGTGTGTGTCGCACGGTGGCACCACGTGGTCATTTGGGAGCCCACGTTGGGTCCCTACGTTTCAGCCACAGCCAGTGACTGCTCCGTTCTGCTGCAGTGGACAGTTCTTTAATTGCCTTCCGTTGGGCCTGTCCTCTGATCCCTACTGCCCTCAGGAGCCTTGTGGTGGAGCTGGCTACAAAGCCTCTGCAGCCCACCTCCACTGGCCACACCTTCACGTTCCAGCCCCGCCCCTCTGCTTCGACTGCTAAGTTGGCATACCGCAGCCTCTTCCGTTCGAATGCCTCATCGATGGCCTCCTCCCATGGGACCGTCAGTTCTACGATGAAGACACGCCGGCAGGACTTGGACCAGAGGACTAGGTCTGGGCGCAGGTTGGTCGCTGCAATTTCGGGTGGGAAGGTGAGCCTCTGGTTGAGGTCTACCCGCATTTCCCAATCCCGGGCTGCGTTCAGTGGGCCTGAGTCTGGAGGTGATGGCTTGGTCCGCTGTTTCTCCCCTTCCCGGATGAAGATTGTTTTCCGTGGAAAGGTAGTCTGGGCATTTAGAGGCATGGCGTTGGTGGTTACCCTCTTGTGCTCAAGTTCGGCAGCCAAGCACTTTAGCACTTGGTTGTGGCGCCAGGTGTATCTTCCTTGAGTTAGACTGGTCTTGCAACCCACCAAGATGTGTTTGAGGCTTGCTGGGGCTGCACACTGGAGACAGGCTGGGTCCTCTCCATACCAGAGATGTAGGTTGGTAGGAGAGGGCAGGACATCATATGTGGCTCTGATGATGAAACTTAGCCTATTAGACTCCATGCTCCACAGCTCGTTCCATGTGATTTTCCTCCTCTCCACGCTCTCCCACTTCATCCAGCGGCCTTGCTGGGCTTGGGAGACTTTTTACTTAGAATAGGAGGGTTTTGACCTTTAACCTTCAGTATAATAATAATAATAATAACTTGGATTTGTATAGCGCCTTTCATAAAACCCTTGGTATCCCCAAGTATAACGCAACAGTCTTAATCCGAGATAAGTGGACCACCTGAACAAGCTTTGCAACCAAGGTCTCTCGCCTGTATGAGGAACAATGTCTCAAACATTTACTGCTCGTCTCCCTTTTGTCTGACCATCAATTCTCCACCATCAAGGAGAAGGCTACAACAACTTTTCAAACTACCCTTTTCCACTGTCAGAAACATCATCAGAAAATGGAAAATAAATGGAACTATTGAAGTCAAGGCAAGATCTGGAAGACCAAGAAATGTTTCAGATAGAATAGCCCAGCATTTGGTGAGAAATGCTCAGAAGAGCAAAGCAAAAAGGAGTAGCAGACCTACATGGCAGAGTTGCCAGAAAGATGCCTTTCCTACGACCTCAACACAAAATTAAGCGTCTGAAGTATGCAAAAGAAAACCTTGAGAAACCTGAAACCTATTGGAACAATGTGCTTTGGACTGACAAAACCAAAATTGAGCTTTTTGGCCACAACCAAAGTATGTATGGAGAAAAAAGGGTGAAGCATTTGTAGAGAACACCATGCCAACTGTTAAGCATGGAGGTGGATCCATTATGCTTTGGGGTTGTGTAGCAGCTGGGGGCACAGGCAATATTGTGCAGGTATAATAAAGTTAAAATTGATCTTGCTTTAAAATGTGATGAAATGTGATGAATATGTTGAACTTTGTACCATTTAGAGGTTACGGTAGGTTTGCTTCTTTTCACTTAGATATTCATTGTAAAAGGCATTTTGACTAGGGGTGCCCACATTTTTGCACCCCAATACACACCCTTTGAATCACAGTGAAAAAAGGTTATTGAACACACGAAAAAATGTCATTGATTTCTTACAGTTTTTTATGGTCGCTAAGTCGCAGTGTTCAATACTGAAGTCACAGTCACACTTCATACAGTCTGCATTAGTAACACTCATGTTGGCCAATGACTTCATTCATGTCTCAAAAGAAGCTCGTTCAACCATACACTGGCAACAATGTTCACTCAGAAAGCATACACAGTCATTCATAACATTCTGACTTACAAAATACTAACAACAGGGAGCATTACATAGTTTGAATGATTTTCACAAGAATGAATATTTCATCATAAAAATGGTTTGATTTATAGTAATCATAGACAGAATAGTTGACTGTACAACTGTAAAGTATTAGGCAACAAGAATGAATCAGAAATACCGCAATTTGCTTCCATCCTTTAGTGTATTCTTTTTCTTTCTGTATCTTTGCAGTAAGTTATGGTACATTTACTTCAAAGTACACTACATTTACTTGTGTAAAATAAAAAGTGAAAAATAAAGTGGAAGATGCAAAGTTCAAATAAAAAAGAAAAACAGAAATTCCAGGCCTACAATACAATAGCAATCACACCAAAAATGTCTCACTCCTGAGGGTTTTGGTCCACCCTCTGGTCTGCATCTGGTCACATCCAATGTCTTCCCTGGCAATGCATCTAGTCTATTTCATTTCATTGTATATATTCTGCTACTGTAATATTTTCTAGACATTTCAATATGATTACTGCAAATAGTGAAAATACCACCGCTCATCCGTTATCAGACTTTGCTGAGGAGCTGGAACTGAAGAGTATCAATAGAGTGCAAAATAACAAAATCTGCACACTCAAACACTGTGCAAAAAAACAGTTTATGGCGACCTGTCTGTCATATATGATAGGAATATGATTACTGCAAAAATGCACCAAATCATTCTGTTTTGAACGTGTTCTTCACAGTTTTGAACACAGTATGTTAACAATGAAAAAATGTGTTGCAAATACATAGTGTTTTGCAGGTGGGGGAGTTTGAATGAGAGAAGTGTTATGGATTTTGGAGAATGTGGTCATTGAATGCATTTTGTATGAAAGCAATGTAAAAATCACAGAATAAGAGTCACAGTTTGGTCCACATGGACTTCTGCTTCGCTGACTGTATGAAGAGTTGTGACTGTGACTTCAGTATTGAACACTGCGAAAAACTGTAATGACTGATTTATCATCGCCATGTCTAGCCAGGTTCTAACTCGAATCAGTATCAGCATAACTACAGAAACAGTGCTGGAAAAAGCTGTTAACTGCAAGGGCCAGCCAACCAAGGATGAGGATCAAGTCTGGATAGCAGCCCGGGGCGATCTGTGCCAGCCCCACTCTCTTAATCCATTAGAATAATCCCGTTCTAGATGTGATCATGGCTTGTGCACAGGAGGAAAAACAAGTCTGCAGCGATTACCTGGCCAGATCTGTCTCTGCCAACGCAGGGCAGTCAGAGAGTGGGGAGGGCAACGTCAGAGACATCCATCTTCCCTCCACTCACCTGTCACGCCTCACCTGTGAACACAGGCCCCTATTGGCAGGCGATGACAGGGGCAGGGGGGGCAGCCTCAATACATCGGGATTCTGACTGGGAGCGAGGAGAGAGAGAGAGAGAGAGAGAGAGATGAGAGAGAGAGAGAGAGAGAGAGAGAGAGAGAGAGAGAGAGAGAGAGAGAGAGAGAGAGAGAGAGAGAGAGAGAGAGAGAGAGAGAGAGAGACGAGAGAGAGAAGAGAAGAGAGAGAGAGAGAGAGAGAGAAGAGAGAGGAGAGAGAGAGAGAGAGAGAAGAGAGAGAGAGAGAAGAGAGAGAGAGAGAGAGAGAGAAGAGAAGAGAGAGAGAGACGAGAGAGAGAGAGAGAGAGAGAGAGAGACGAGAGAGAGAGAGAGAGAGAGAGAGAGGAAGGAAAGGAGTGACTTTAGAGAGGGAGATTGAGGTAGATTATAGGACAGCTTCTGGGCATCCCGGGGATTGGCTGGCTGCCTGCTGGCCCCCTGTTATCCAGGCCCTAGCTGGGGTAGGTTGTTGTGTTTCCTGTCGTGTTCTTTAGGAGAGGAATCAGAGCTCTCCAAGGTTCTGTTTTGTGGCTTGCGGCTACGTCTGTGTAAGCAGCTGGGCATCTGTACCACTCCATTTCACTCTCTCCCTCCCTCTCTCCTCTCTCTCTCACCTCTCTCTCTCTCCCTCTTTCCCCTCTTTCTCTCTCTCTCTCCCTCTCTCTCCTCTCCTTCCCTCTTTCTCTCTCTCTCTCCCTCTCTCTCTCTTCTCCTCTCTGTCTCTCTCACTCTCTCCCTCTCTCTCTCTCTCCTCCCTCTCTCTCCCTCTCTCCCTCTCTCTCTCTCCCTCTTCCCTCTCTCTCTCTCTCTCTCTCTCTCTCTCCCCTCTCTTTTTTATCCACCTCTATCCTCTACTCCATTTCTTTATGCTTGCTCGTACGGTGGCGGTGAGCCTTTCCCCTCCTTCCATTTCTCTGTTTGATTCTCTCTGTCATGCACGGATGTCACATTTGAACAGGGAAACTTTATTGGCACACAGCAGGTTTTACAGTATCGTAAATGACATCATCTTTTAAATTGATAAAAAAAAGTACAGTAGACAAGTGAAGCATGATGATGACTGTGACATGCAGCTGTCGTGAAGCTGCGACAGGGGAGGGAAGGGAGGTAGTGGAGTGAAGGGAGGTAGTAAATGCAGCACTCGCTGTGTGAAGGAAATGCTTTTGGCAGCGGTGATGCCTACACTCTCTCAGCTTACATTATGAGGCAGTTACTGTATGCTTGGAATGTAATCGCTCCCATCATGCTTGCTGGCACCCTTGTCAATCTGTCTGGTTGGGAGCCTGTGTGATGTCTGTCCTCTGCGCTGGTATGAACTATCCTCTTTCTCATGCTGCAGTGTAGATGTGATGTAACATCATTCACTGTCCCACACCAAGGCGAGAGGAACGCCTCTCCTCTTGTGTTTTATGTTCCCACTGGCAGTAAGTACACCCCTCACTCCGGGCCTGATTACACATCATTACGGCCAGTGGAGGGGACTGATAGGTCTATTGGCCCAATGTGCCTCCACTAGTGACTCGAACTGTCCATCTGGCGCGGACTGGGGCTGTGGGGCTGGGAGGGTTGGGGCGCTGTGGCTGGGGCTGGGGCTGGAGGGCTGGGGCTGGAGGGCTGGGGCTGGGGCTGGAGGGCTGGGGCTGGGCTGGAGGGCTGTAGGGCTGGGGCTGAAGGCCTGGGGCTGGGGCTGGGGGGCTGGGACTGGGACTGGGGGCTGTATGGCTGGGGTTGTAGGGCCAGGGTGGGGCTGTGGGGCTAGTGGGCCGGGCTGGGGCTAGGGGCTGGGGCTGGGGCTGGAGGGCCAGGGGGAGCATAATGGCCGTTGTGAATTGACTCTGGTTCTTTGATCAGAAAGCTTTAGAAGTCTATCAGACCTGAGGCAAAACGTGTTTGTGTACTTGAATAGGAAGCATTGGGAATAGTTCCAAAAGTGCAAACGCTGCTATCGTACCAGACACTCTGAGCAAGCGTGGTCAAGTGCACCTGAAGTCATTCACAAGACAACAAAATGCTGTCTTGGCCCTGGTCTGGGGACTATAAATAAAATAAAATAAACATACAGTAGCTTGGCGTCCTCCCGTCTATGTTGTCCCTAAGAGGGAGCATAATCATTCCAGATAATGCAGATGGAGATATTGTTATTGACTATGTGCTGGGAGAGTGAGACAAGTGGCTCTGACAGCTGCTGTGCTTGAAGGAGGCATGTGTCGTCTGTCGGCAACAGAATGACATTACATTTGTGTCAACAAAATTGTTGTTGCTAGTAATTCATAATTCCCTGTTTGGATATTGAAACCAGGAATGCGCACGCACACTCGCGTGCGCACAACACACACACACACACACACACACACACACACACAATCCCAATCCCTACTGTGTAGAGAGAATGGACTGCTGTAATAGCTTGTAAGGCGGAGGTAAAGCTCTGGATCAAGGGTCTTTGAGCAGTAGTGATCTGCTAAGCCTATTATACACTTGTTGTGTGAGAAGACGATCCCATCTGATTGATGGTCTGGGAAGAGAGAGGATAATTATGCAGTATGTTCTGCCAGTTAACGTTTTTTTACCCCAGATGAGCATCAATGAGTCACTTTATTGCTGTTTGGAAGAACCTATTGTCCGTGAATAATTGTTGTATGTGTCAGCACAATCAATCAATCTAATCTATAGAAAGTGCTTCCGATATGTACTTGGTATCCTGTCTAGCTATGGTAGATCTGAGAAGGATTAGTCACTGTTGTCGCTTAATTAAAGTTGAACTGTCACGACAAAACATAATATACCTAAACTGGCTGAGCCTGAGCTGGCAAGCTCTCCACTGACCTAATCACGTATACAGTATAGGAACCTTTACATTTAATCTCACTTGCTGTGTGTGGGTGTGTATTTGTGCATACACAGTATTCCCACCAGTCAGCAGACAGGGCACAAGTGGCTGTTACCAGCAGACAGAATGATTGGTACGGTAGGTAGGTACCAGACCAGCATAACCTGACACATCGGAGGAGACCAGCAGCCGCAGCTGGGTGAGGACTCCTCCTCTATAGGTAAACCTGTGGTAAGCTTGCCTGTGGCTAACTAGGATGGGTAAACCTGTGGTAAGCTTGCCTGTGGCTAACTAGGATGGGTAAACCTGTGGTAAGCTTGCCTGTGGCTAACTAGGATGGGTAAACCTGTGGTAAGCTTGCCTGTGGCTAACTAGGATGGGTAAACCTGTGGTAAGCTTGCCTGTAGCTAACTAGGATGGGTAAACCTGTGGTAAGCTTGCCTGTAGCTAACTGGCCACTGTGAGACTGTGGCCCGGTCTGGATGAAGTGTCCTTCTACAGTATGACTACTGGTCCAGCTTGTACTGTACCGGACCTCCGTCATCTCCAGTACTGGGATGGGTGGGTCCGGTGGATCAAGGGCCAAGGCCCGAATCCAGTAACTCAAATCTTTAATTTTCTCTTCATTGACCTCACCACAACATATTGATAGATAGCTTCTTTCTATCCCATCCGTACAGGACTTGTCCGGACGTCAGCAACTCAGCATGCAGGTCTTATTGAGTGTTTCCGTCCTCTCTCCCTCCGGCAGAGTCAGACTCTGGCTTCCCAGTCAGTGAATCATCCGTGCTGCCATGTCTCTCGTCCATTAAACAGCCATTACACCCCCCCGACGTACTGATGGTAAAAGTGAGCAGGTCCAAACTGGCTGGGCTCCACCTGAACCCTACAACAGCAGCAGCAGCAGCAGTAGCGCTCATATGAGCTGCACTCAAAAGTGGAGTCCATTAGTGTCTCATCTCTATATTGTCTCATTCGTTCTCATTCATTTTTTTGAATGATGTTTTTTTTTATTGAGGCAATTCACAATTAAACCTGCTCTTCCCCATTCATTCATCCATTCATCCATCCCCCCCTCCCTCTCTCTCTCCCTCTATCCATCCAGCCATCATCCCTCCATCCCTCCATCCAGGGCTTGGGAACGAGATGAGACAAAACATCCCCAGCTTTCACATTTGATCTCCAACATGCTGTGTACTGTAGTTACAGCTCCAGGTCAGTTTGTAGGATTACAAATGTAGTTAAAGGGGGTTAAGTGGCTTATAAACGTCCTGTGTGGAGCAGGTGCTGTGTGAGAGGTGACCTTGTTAAATGATACAAGCTCACTCTACTTGTCAAAGTCTCCTGAGAATCTTTGAGAATCTTTCACGTTAAACAAAACTGGAACGCCCATACTGTGTCTGAGTGATAAGTACTGGCGAAGGAGAGAGTAACTGTGGAGGAAAGGACATTTAGCACAAAAAAATCATATTTTTTGGTCTTCTTAATTCACAGTGAGAATT
>NC_137675.1:55360786-55375786 GCF_963989245.1 Nansenia antarctica
TCACATCAAGGTTGTGTCCTGGGAGATTGTGTTCCACCTTTTAACAGTTGGACAATGGAATCTATTGTTGATCAGACCTCACTGTGTGTCAGGGCCGTTCATAGACGTATCGAAGGAGAGCTGCTGTTTCCCACAAAAGGATGCACGGGGACGGGGACAGGGACAGGGACAGGGACGAGGACTGGGGTGCGATGCAGGGATGGGAGGTAAAAGAAAGAATCACTATGTGAGTGGGCTACATGCTGTGGTGAGTCCTGTGTCTGCACTTCCACCCACAGAACCTACTTCTGTATTCCATCTGCGTCCTCTGAGGCGTGGAAGTCTGCTGAATGGAACACCGTTTATGAGTCTATTAACATTCAGAGCCCGCCTGACTTCTGATAAGAAGATGCAGATACATTTCCTGTGTGTGTGTGTGTGTGTGTGTGTGTGTGTGTGTGTGTGTCTCTGTGTCTCTCTGTGTTAGTGTGTGTGTGTCTCTGTGTCAGTGTGTGTGTGTGTGTGTGTGTGTGTCTCTCTGTGTCTCTCTGTGTTAGTGTGTGTGTCTCTCTGTGTCAGTGTGTGTGTGTGTGTGTCTCTGTGTGTCAGTGTGTGCGTATGTGTGTGTGTGTGTGTCTGCCTCTGTGTCAGTGTGTGTGTATGTGTGTGTGTGTGTGTGTGTGTGTGTGTGTGTGTGTGTGTGTGTGTGTGTGTGTGTAAGCTGCTGGCCATCACTTTGAAAAGAAACAATAACAACAACGTCGACTGTCTGATTGAGGCGTCTGCTCTCTTCCCAGTCAGCCAGAGACCCATTTGTGCCCCTGCTGTCATCTGATCAGTTGGTTTAGATAACACACACACGCACAGTCGCACACACACACACACACACACACGTGACTTGCTTAATGCAAACAGATGACGGTGCATAGCGTGAAACAAGCAATCCAAGCATAATCACGTACAACAGACTATTTCTTTTAGCAATTGTGTCAGCCGGCTGTCATTTTTTGAAAGGAAATCCAACGGTGGGTGCGCCGCACGTATGAATCATACTTAAGGTAATTGGTCTACCGTGTGCTGTGTCTGGCAGCTTTCCGGTAACCGAGGGTGTGTTTTTCACCACTATCATGGTGTACACAACAGCTCCAGTACCAGTCAAAAGTTTGGACACACTTCCCCCAATTCAATTGAATGGGGGAAAGTGTGTCCAAACTTTTGACTGGTACTGTATGTTTACAGCTCTGTGCAGTAAGCTGCTACTTGACAGTATTGTGAATAGTACCTCATTTTAATGAGGTGGCGTGTTGACCGCCGAATGAATGTTAAATGAGCAGTGGAAAGACTATGCCAGAATATATTACTGATGGACAAACAACAACCAAACTCCCACATGTTCCCAGACGGCGGTTAGGCACCCAGGAGAAGGGTTCAGAAGTGACCACCTGTAGCTACTTCCTGCCACCTGCGCCTTCATCTACGGCCAACACCTGCCGCCCACGTCTGTTCCATGCGATAGCTAGCAGAGGACAGTGAAAACCGTCAATCCCACACATGCTCGACGTACAGGTTTTTATATCTAACCCTGAACACAAGCATGTAGATTTTGTTCAAAATACATAACTAACTTTTAATTGAATGGCTTCCATCCAAGTGATGAACATCTCTATCGCTGATAGTTTTTTCTTTTTTTCTTTTTACGAGCTACAATGAATTCTCTATTCATAAAACAATCTGCGAAGGTCCCAGGTCTACACTGTCGTTCTACACTGAAGGGCCTTTAATACCTGCTGGGGTTGATTATTTGATAGCACAGGCTGCAAAATGTAAATGAGGTCTCCGATGTGATTTCACAAAAATCCGAATCCTTTTTTTAAATGTATTTTTTATAACCTTTCTTCTCGCTACGGCGTGAGTCGGGGTGCTTTCTGAGGTTCTGAGCTGGCTGGGCCCAAAAATTGGTAGTGACACAGTAAACAGAGGGAAGGTGATGTACGGCTTTCGCTCCCGCCTCTTGAATTAGTCGGGCCAGCGTTCAATTATGCACAGCGGTGTGAGGCGGCCGCCCGGGGGTCCCTGGTAATGAGGGTCAGTAGGCCAAGGCTGGGAAGGAGTCTGAGGGTTTGTTGTTGTAGAGCTCTCTCTCTGTCTCTGTCTCTGTCTCTCTGTCTCTCTGTCTCTCTCTCTCTCTCTCTCTCTCTCTCTCTCTCTCTCTCTCTCTCTCTCTGTCTCTGTCTCTGTCTCTGTCTCTCTGTCTCTCTCTCTGTCTCTGTCTCTCTGTCTCTGTCTCTCTGTCTCTCTGTCTCTGTCTCTCTGTCTCTCTCTGTCTCTGTCTCTCTGTCTCTCTCTCTCTGTCTCTGTCTCTCTGTCTCTCTCTGTCTCTGTCTCTCTGTCTCTCTGTCTCTCTGTCTCTCTCTCTGTCTCTGTCTCTCTGTCTCTCTGTCTCTCTGTCTCTCTCTCTCTCTGTCTCTCTCTCTCTCTGTCTCTGTCTCTGTCTCTGTCTCTCTCTCTGTCTCTGTCTCTCTGTCTCTCTGTCTCTCTGTCTCTCTCTGTCTCTGTCTCTCTGTCTCTCTGTCTCTCTGTCTCTCTCTCTCTCTGTCTCTGTCTCTGTCTGTCTGTCTCTGTCTCTGTTTCTGCCTCTCTCTCTCTCTCTCTGTCTCTGTCTCTCTGTCTCTCTGTCTCTCTCTCTCTCTCTCTCTCTGTCTCTGTCTCTGTCTCTGTCTCTGTCTCTCTCTTTGTCTCTCTGTCTCTGTCTCTTTCTCTGTCTCTGTCTCTCTCTCTCTGTCTCTGTCTCTGTCTCTGTCTCTGTCTCTCTCTCTGTCTCTCTGTCTCTGTCTCTCTCTCTCTCTCTCTCTCTCTCTGTCTCTGTCTCTGTCTCTGTCTCTCTGTCTCTCTCTCTGTCTCTGTCTCTGTCTCTGTCTCTCTCTCTCTCTCTCTCTCTCTCTCTGTCTCTGTCTCTGTCTCTGTCTCTGTCTCTGTCTCTGTCTCTGTCTCTGTCTCTGTCTCTGTCTCTCTCTCTCTCTCTCTCTGACTGACTGACTGCCAAACCCGTCCTGCCTGCTGCCTGCTGCCTGCTGCTGGAGTGGTGCGATGAGGAGAAGTCCACTGTCTCTGTGCTGTTGGATTCCCAGGACTATAAACAGTCTGCTGCAGTAAGCCCGTTTGCCTAAGCGGTGTTTTCTATTCGTTCGATGACTTGATGATCAGCCTGTGATAAACATAGCATTTTCATTACATTAGTGATCCCCCCCCCCCCCTCCCGCCCCCCCAACAAGCACAAACAGCATTTCGATTTGAGTCATTATATCGCCTGGCCTGTCAACTCCGAACCATTAACGAGACATATAGAGATATTCAAGTGTCTTTCAGCACCGTTGAATATTAAATAGCCATCTGAGAGAGGAGCTTTAATGTGGTTTTATTGACTCAATCTGGGAGCCATCTCGTGTTTCCCTGCATACAGTGGGATCCTGCTGGTGTGTGTTATCCCACCGATCAATACGACAGGGCTAACCAGGCGAGGAGAGCAGCTTTACTCTGATCAGCCCTCTGTGAAAGGAACACATATCTTGTTCTTCTCTCCCTCCGAGCATCCACACTGAAATAATTGGCCCACATACCGTACCGTGCCGTATATTCCTCTTATGGGGAGGTATTGTTGGCTAGACTGTGTGAAGGGTGGAGGGATGGAGGGAGGAGGGGGGGGGGGAGGAAGATGTAGTAATGGGTTAACAGGGAGGATGGGAGGAGGGAGGGAGGGAGGGAGGAGGATGTATAGGGCTGTCAGGGGTTCAGAGTAATGACGGGGGGGGGGGGTGTAGTATATGGCAAGAAGGAGGGAGGGGGGGAGGGAGGGAGGGATGGAGGGAGGGATGAGGAGGTAGGGTGAGAGCCGTTGACCCCCTGTTGTGTGATTGATCCCCTGATCTGGCTGTGTTGGGTCCACAGCTCTGGCTGCCTGCTCTCTAATGCTGTAATGGTATTAAGACGGGATTGGTGAGATGTGAGTGTGATTATTAATGGAGGTGCCCAGGAGTGCAGTGTGAGGTAAACAGAGGGCAGCCAATTCATTTGTGTGTGTGTGTGTGTGTGTGTGTGTGCGCCCAATTTTGTAAAATGTGTGTGTGTGTGTGTGTGTGTGCATGTGTGTATGTGTGCGTGTGCATGCAAATATATGTACAAGTTTTATCGAGACTGACGACCAAAGACTTAATGACCTGGGTTAATATCAGTTATGGAGATGTGTTGAGTGTTCAACTTGGACGTGTTCCGTGTTTACTACCGAGGCAGAAGCAGCGATGTTGTTCAGCTCTGGTAAGTTTTGAAGGACTAAGCCTTTGAGTGGTTTACAGATAAAAGCTGTCTCCACCCCCTCCTTCCCTCCCCTCCCTCCCTCCCTCCCCTCCCCTCCCCTCCCCTCCCCTCCCCTCCCCTCCTCTCCTCTCTGCATCACACCTTGGTTTGAGCTTTTGTGAATAGCGTTGCGTCAGAGTCTTCACCGATGAAAGAACGACTGTTCTGAAGAAGACTGATAAGACTGATACATGTGATATCCACACCGCACAAGCAGCAGTTGATAAGATAATCGTTGCTGTGGTGCAACATTATTATAGACATTCTAGTCATGAATTTAAAGTGAATCATCTGTCATGCTATGACTCGCTGCTCCGGCTACCTGCGTCTATTATGATTATGCTCTTATTGTCATCGAAGGAATGTGATTTAGGTAATGTCACCAAACCGCGTGTGTGTGTTTGTGTCCAACACACAAACACACACACGCGGTTTGGTGACATTGGTGTGTGTGTGTGTCTGTGTAAAGCAATCTGTCTTCTTTTGCATATAGGGTAACCTTCTGGTGGAGATTAGGCTGCAGAATACACTCCTTTACAAGTGCTGAAGTGCAGATGCTCAGTGCTCCCCACACACACACACACACACACACACACACACGCACACACACACACAACCCTCCTTCCCTGTAGGCACCTGCCTCATCAACTTTACAATTTCCACCTGACACACCAACAGACTCTGCTCAGGGATATTAACAGGATGGCTTGCTTCCAGGGGGACTCACTAAGACAATCAGAGCTGCCTTCCCAACACACTGCGCTGCCAGATGTTGTTGTACGATAAGTTATCTGATAGGATGTGATTTACGATCAAGAAGGCAAAGACTCTTTATGTACAGCAGTTTGTCCTTTGAGGAAGATGATATTTTTAGGTTTCTCACCAGAAATTCCCTAGTTGACTACATTTAGCCTTTCATATCGGAGCGCCGTGGTTGTTACATCACCGTAAAGTGTGGTCAGGTGACTTCCCAAGGATTCTCATCACGAGTGGATCGGATCACCGGATGTGGGTCTCTGCTGGCTTAGACGACAGATCGGTGGTTTTAAACCCTTCAGGTCCCAGTGGATCTCTTGTGTACCCCCCCCCCCCCCTCTCCCCCTTCCTCCTTCCCCCCAGGCCATGGGTTGCCAGTTCTGTAAATACCCTCTACTTTGGGATGAATCATCACCCCACTCCACCCCCAGCCCCCCTCTCTCCTCCGCCCCCCTGACGCCCCAGTCAGTGACGCTGGCCACAAACGCTGACAAATTGTGTCCTGACAGCCTTTGTCATCGGTCCCATTACTCCGAGGGTTGCCAGGGCCCTGGGAGAGGGAGAGAGAGGGAGGGAGGGAGGGAGGGAGGGAGGGAGAGAGAGAGAGAGAGAGAGAGAGAGAGAGAGAGAGAGAGAGAGAGAGAGAGAGAGAGAGAGAGAGAGAGAGAGAGAGAGAGAGAGAGAGAGAGAGAGAGAGAGAGAGAGAGAGAGAGAGAGAGAGAGAGAGAGAGAGAGAGAGAGAGAGAGAGAGCTGACTGGCAGAGGAGAGAGGTGGCCTGGGACTTCAGGGACACACAGCCACTTCGATGACCAGCAATGACGCGGCACTACACAGCATCACTACACAGGCGGTCATCACTACACAGGCGGTCATCAACTGCAACCTTCTCTATCAGTACTAGCCTCCACTGAATGGGCCAGTTGTAGGCGCTCTGTAGGTTGGTGGGCAGACCTCCCACACATGGGCCATTACTCATATCTACAGTATTTTACACACACACACACATACACACACTCTCAGACAATAGCCGGCTCCATGGTTCATGGCAAACATAACAGCATCCATCCACTTGTCGGAGAATTGAATATTTGTAGCCTTGTTTTCCTAGAGGTGTGAGTCATCCACCCAATGTGAGGTAATGTAGTCACGCTGCACCTCTCCCCAAGGACAAGCATGTGTGTGTGTGCGTACGTACGTGCGTACGTACGTGCGTACTTGTGTGTGTGTGTGTGTGTGTGTGTGTGAGTGTGTGTGAGTGTGTGTGTGCAGGTGGGGGTGCGTGTGTGAGCGTGTGCGGTGGGTCTGTGTGTGAGCGTGTGTGTGTGTGTGTGTGAGCGTGTGTGGTGTGTGTGTGTGTGAGCGTGTGTGTGTGCGTGAGAGCGTGTGTGTGATGTCTCCATAGTGGGTGTCAGTGTGATTCATTATGAGCCAACACACCCTCATCTGTAGCTCAGCTTAATCTGTACACCGCTCCCATTTGTTCTGTGGAGAGAGTTTACCGTAAAAAACGAACACACCGTCGAATGGTTTGGATTGATGAGGAGTACCGTGAAGTGTTTATCAACCCCGGCCGTCTGAAATGATATGCTACCTTGGATTGTACTGTCATTTGTCCACATGTGAAGGGTTTGACCCACTTGTACACCCAGAAAACAAGGGTTTAGCAGAGATAGAAGTACAGCACAGTTTCTATTCATCTCCCAGTGTCAATGTTTGAATAATTACAGTTGAATGTAAGGCCCTATGAAGCTTCCCAAAATGTTTTATCAAGGTCTCTGTTATCTGATATTCTATATATAGGCCTATATATGTAATTTCTGTCTCGTTTGCGTCCATTGCAAGTGCCGGCTGTCTGTTTAGTTTAGTTTTCGGTAACCAAAGCATGTCCGCACAGGTATATGGTCGGTATGTTTTCCCTCTTACCTCAGTGACAGGTGTCTTGAAGCTGACGAGCTGTCTTGAAGTTTCCCTTCAAAAACAGCTTTATCTGCGCTGCTCTGACTGGCATTTCCTTAGCCCAAAGTAGAGGTCAGAGACCACACTGCAGACGTATTTCTCTGGAGTCCAAACTAAGTGGGGAGAAGTTCATTTCATTACCAGGCCCCTGGAATCGCATCCTTTAAAGGTCAAACAGTGTTCTGCAAACAAGCTGCCTCCGACAGCCAACCTAGGGAGGCCAATTCTGACTCCAATCTCTGCAAAATGAGATTTCCCCCAGTAGAGCATTATTAATATTAAAGTAGACAGCTCTCCTAAAGGGCTAGATGTGCCTGGTGTGGTGGCATAGGAAAAAACATTTCCAGGTAAATGTTTATGGGCTGTAGTGAAATGTCCTGCCAGCCCGAAAGAACGGATTGACACCTTCAGCTGTATTGAAGGAAGTGTTGTGCTGTTTTCGGATGCATTTGCTGACTCCAGCACAAACTTTGTGGCTCACCCAGTTTGTGAGTGCTTTGTACTGTGTGTGTGTGTGTGTGTGTGTGTGTGTGTGTGTGTGTGTGAGAGAGAGACTGTGTGTTAATAAAATCGAGTTTAAAGTAATACTCAAAATGAATTCAATGCTGTTTCTTCGTTTTTCTGAAACTTGCTCTACCAATGCATATTTATGCAGAGCGGTTAAAAAAATAGAACAGTTTCTCCAGAGGAATTCACCATTGTTTCGGTGAAATGTCAAATGTAGCAGCGCGTTTTCTAATCGAGCTGACCTCCGCTGTCAAGGTTGGAGGAGGGTACAGTATGTCAGGACATGCCGACAGGGAACAGTGATCAAAGAAAGTAAACTCACTCACAGATAAACAAAACAAAGCTCTGTGCTAAGCCGTGGCCTCGGAGGGAGACAATAACTGAATTACGGAGAAATCACCACATTGGGGATTAGACTGCGACTCTGACCCCGCCCGTATGGCGAGTCTGTGTGTCGTGCTGGGTCTGACTGGGCCTGCATTGATTCGAAAGCCTGGCTATCATCAAATAAGTCTTTTTTTTGTAAGCCCACCAGGAACTAGAAGCATTAAACACTGATGTTTTACGTAAAACCTCCATCGATGTCCTTATACTGAATCATCAAGGCCTTCCCGGCAGGGACGTGCTTCCATACCTGTGGCTAAACAATTCTATTGTATCTATCTATTCCTTCAGGCGATAGTTGATTGTAAGACTGATTCATTGTGAATCTGTTGAAATAAGGCATCACAGAGGTTAGAAAGCTGCGTAAGATAACATAATTGAGCGCTGATCATACCGGTATTGGATGAGGGGCTTTGAGACCTTGTGAAAAGATTGCAATCCATTATGTGTTCATGATGAGGCTTCCCAGCACTGTCTCTGCCAAACCTTTTGAGGATACAGTTCTCGGATCTGACTGCTCCACTGTGATTCCCAGTCTTAATACCTGAGTACATGCACATCAGCACAAGGTCAGGGCAACTGGAGGGGGGGGGGTGGAGGTGGAGGTGGGTGGAGGAGGGGAAGGGGATGGTGGGAGGGGGGGAGGTGGTACAATTGTGTTAGCATGTTGTGTTATATACATGAAAGCGAGTGAATAGCAATTGAGTCTCCTCATTTACTGCTGGCAGTGGGTTGAATAGATGTGTTCTTTGTGGGCAGAGTAATGTCATTACCCACAATGCCGGAGTGGTTCAGCATCCCGCCTCTGTTTGATCTCATTCACATTGAACAAAAAGCTCTTAGAATTTCAATCTCAATGCAGCGAATACAGTGACTCACACAGTACGGCTTAGGGAAATATATACTGCCGGTCTCCTGAACGTGCAAGTGTGTGTGTGTGTGTGTGTGTGTGTGTGTGTGTGTGTGTGTGTGTGTGTGTGTGTGTGTGTACCGATATTATACAGCTGGTTAAAAAAGGAGCTAGTTCTGTGAAAGGAAATCCAAACGATTCGGATGAGCTCAGAGAAGAAGAAGAGATGCTCTTGTTTGTGTGCCCTGTGTGTTAGAACAAGGGGGTTACATTTCTCTTGAGAAAATCCCAAATTAAAAGCAACAGTTTACAAACCGTCCGGTAATTGAATCTAGTTTTTACAAGGCTCTGGTGTCACCTAAATCCAATGTAGTTTGTTTACTTGGAAAAGGCCTTTGTGTTGTCAACCCTGATCCATCACAGAGGGATTAGCTAGCGCGCACTGCCCATTTGTTTGTTGTTCTTCGATACAATTACTTTGGATTTGCATTTTTATGGCGGTTGTCTCTCCCGCAAGCAAGTCAAATGGGCTTGACTCCGACGACCGCATATATTGGCGGAACCTAGCAAATTAGTTTTTTACTCTGAGTTGTTTGAATTACAAGGGGATCTATCTCGGATCGATTGAGGTGTACGAGTTGTCTCGACTGACGTTTATCGGACGGCCATGTTCCCTACTCCTGACCACAGCTAAGAGGTTATATAATGATCCGGCTGTGTGTCTATGGACCTGACTGACAGTGTGACGTTCATGAGGTCCTAGCCAGTGGCCGGTCAGGGTCAGAGCCAATGTCCTGGGATTATTGCTGCTATGCCATACCGCTGCTCTGCCAATGTCATTCAGGGGATTATTGTGTTTGACTCTAGCAGGCCTCGGGATCACAGGCGGGGGGCACTGACGGAGGCAGCAGGGGCTTTGCAGGACGCCCACATAGTACTACTACCATCACTGATGTAACAACAGTGATTCATTCATTCATTCCTTCATTCATTCATTCGTTCACTTGAAAAGCCTCAGGTTAAGCATTGACCAGCTTCATTAACAGACTAACCGAACAGTTAGTGGAAGAAGTCGGCCATTGACAGATTTTAGTGAAAGATGTCCTTCCCCTTTAAAGAGTTGCCATTCAGTGGAGACAGCTTGTAATATTGACACGACAGTAGGTCTATCAGGAACTCCTTTAGGCCAAAGACACACTATGAGTGTGTACTGTATCTGGATAAGGGTCTTTTTTCTTATATATAATTTTTTTTTTAATAAAGTGGGTTGATTGACACCTGGTTGTACTCTCGGACCGTGTTTGATACCATTCCTCATTCCATTCCATGCATTACAGTGAGCCCGTCCTCCAATTTCTACCTCCACCAGCCTCCCCTGGTGTCAACCCTGGTGCCTCGACACCCACCCAGCTCCCCCCAGCAGCCACATGAGCGTCTCTCAGTCCTGTTCATTTCAATATATTTTTGGGGCATTTAGCAGACACCTTATTCCAAATACAATGAATACAATCAATGCATTCCACTAAGTAAGTGAATCATCTATCCACCAATCATAGCAGGAAAAACTAATCTATGCTCAGGCCTGGGGCCATTGGCAGTCGTCGTGCTAGAAGGAAGGAAGAATTATTTTCCTTTTTTTAAGACACAGGCGAAACAGTACAGGGGGGGGGGGGTAGTAGTATGTGTCGTAGTAGTAGTAGATGTCTCAGGAGTTAAGGTGAAGCCTGAAGAGATGGGTCTTCAGTCGCTTCAGACGGAAGATGGGGAGTGATTCTGCAGTTCTGTTCACCGGCAACGCCGACGCCCTCGGCATCTGTCTCCTCGGCTTGCTGGAACCCATCCTCCTCCTCCTCACAGCTTGGAACGCCTCAGCGCCTCAGCAGCCTTCATCCACAGTGACAAGAGGCACTGTCACTGTCTTGTGTGACGAGTCTCACAGTGACGTCCCATCTCATCATCACCGGGGGGGGGGTCTTTTTTAGAGCCCTGAGACCGAGGCTTTGGAAGTACACAGCAATGACGACAGAGCGAAGCCGAGAAACCAGCTTGTCGCCGCGATGGAGTTGTCGTGCCGGCAGGAAGTGAAGGTCACGATGGCAGACGCAACCTCGTAGGAGGTGAAAACAGCTGTGGCGTTTACCTCACCTGTGCCAGGGTTTCGGCTGGGCTGCTTTGGTTTTCGGCGTTACAAGGGGTCTGTGGATGCTTTTAAACGAGGCCTTAAAACCTACCTTTTTAATAGAGCCTTTTATTAGCCTTTTTCATTGAAAATGTTTATTGTTTTATCTTTCTTCTTGTTTTTAATCTGTAGCACTTTGAGATTTCTTTATGTAAAGTGCACTACAAATAACATTTATTATTATTATTATTATTATTATTAGGGGGGGGGGGGGGGAAGCTGTACAATATCCAGCTATTCCAGTGTATTCTGCTTAGTATACGCCTCGAATGACCTGTCATTGATGTCGCTAGATTCCTTGACCTACTGTGCTAAATTTACAGTATAGATCGTGCGGTGGGTTTATTTCCCTGGAAACGTTCGACCACTGTAATACTGTGGTAACAATGCAGTGTATTATATCTGCCCAGCAGTCCTTTATTGACCCAAAGCGGCACTTACAGTGCAGTGTGCCAGGTTTGGGAACCGTCTTTGTTTTCCTTGGGTGTTATGTTCCGGTAAATGTACTTCACCAGGGTAATAGTTGTATACGCGGAGCAGGGTAGCTTCCCAGCAGTCCTCTAATGACCCTGAGTGGTGCGCGCTGTGCGCACGGTTGCTCCGTGTGGAAGTGTGCCAGGCTAAAACCCCACAGATAATCACTGTCATCCAGCTGCCCAGGAAACAATAGAGAGAGACGCTCCGTCTCTGATGTGACAGGCTGGATTACCGCTCCTCTTCAGCAGGGGGGCCAGACGGACCCCGGCGGGGGGGGGAGATTTGGTTAAATCCACATAACACTGCTCCTCCTGCCCCGCAGAGAAGATCGTCAGGTGCTGAGGCCGCCTCAGCTCTAGACCCCCGTAGCCTGGGATCGTCGAGCGTCAGAGAACTCGACGTCACCCTTGTTTTTAACCCGTGTGTTAGATAGAAGTGTCATTTCTTCCGCAGCAACACAGTGGTTTTTCAGGTTTTGCAATGAGGTGAAATAAAAGAGATCTGAGGGTTGACGTCTTTTGGAGAGGGGGATGATGTTTCAGTGCGAGCCGGTTATCTCTCTCTCTCTCTCTCTCTCTCTCTCTCTCTCTCTCTCTCTCTCTCTCTCTCTCTCTCTCTCTCTCTCTCTGAGTCTCATCTACCAGAGAAACTACATAGACTTGCAATGGAATTTGGCTTTGGAGGCCACGACGTGTCCCTCTACTCCCTTGCCCTAGCACCAGGTGTTATTTCTTATTATTTGACTTGATAAGCTGCTACTATGTGAAAGCTGAGGGTGAGAGTGAAAGTTATGAATCCTTGGAAGGAGCATACAGAAATACAATTCTAACACCTGTTCAGAGAAAGCCGAAACATTCTCATTTCACAGCCCCTACACAAGACGACAGGATGTCCTATGTGTAGGAGCCATTTAGTCCTACATGTTATTTATGTTAATTTTCTAATACTAATTTTGAATTATTGACTTATGATATTGATTGCTTTAATTTAATTATGATAGTATTTGCTTCTAAGTTTATATTCCCTATTGTATGTTATTTAGATTTTTCCTTAGTAGTCAATTGCCCTTTGTGGTTGAGATGAATGAATATTTGGGATATAAGGGAACAGGAAAGGGAATGTTTGGGGGAGCAAACAAGTTTCAAAAACAGTAATGGACAGTTCAAGACAGTTTAACGACAGACAGTGATAGACCATAGACGACAGGATCTGTAGTATGGATAATGCTGATGGAGATATATTCACTTTTTAGGAAATGTGTTTATGTTTTTTTATACACGCGTCACTCTGCTTTTTTTGGAACTGTTTGTTAGAACGTACGACTCACCCATGTAGAGACTATTTTGATGGTTAAGAAGCCTCTGCACTATGACATCATATGATGTGTCCCTGACTATACCACAGGTTCCACAATGACAAGTCAACTCATTCCACCTATGAACCAGCACTACCTGGTCTTTAGGTCAAGACTCAACCGCCACTGTCTCTAGAGAGGAGAACTATGAGCTTGGTGGCTCTGCTGAAATGTCTATGGTGGTAATCATGTTCACTGCCTCACTGTTCGGTGTTTCTTTAGAGTCTGGCCCTGGGGTCTGCGTTGGGGACCTGTCAGATAGCCTATGTGTGTGAGCCAGACTCTAGGTGCTGGGGGGCTCTCTCATGGCTGGTGAGAAGCTCTGCCTCCTAATCTGTCCTCTCTGTCTAGGGTGTACGTACCTGTCACAGGCACAGCAGTGCAGCGGGTGGATAAAGTCACCTTGTGTGGACGTGCGGAAGTAGACACACACACACACACACACACACATGATTGCACATGCACACGCACATGCACACACACACATGCACACACACACACACACACACACACACACATACATATACACACATTTGCAGTATGCACGTACACACACACACACACACATGTACACGCACACATCCCCCCCTCACTCCTCTAAAGGCCCTTTTCCTGGATCATTAGTCCAGTGTGTGTCCCCTCGCTCCACCCCTGTCAGAGAGGGAGCCTAATTGCACTGAACCTCCTGGTTCCCAGAACCGCTGCAGCAGAGGGAACACACAGGGGGGTATATAGACTACTCTCAACTCTCAACCCAACTTTATTACCATTTCCTGGACAGAGGCGGTTGCCCTGGACAGATGACCTTATGGAGTCGTCGGAGGAGAGGGAGAACTACAGTGGACTGTAGGCAAGTGAGTTTTAACTTAGTAGTAGGAAGTCCTTAATACCCATATGCGGATGGAAGGTTGAGGAAAAGTACCATGATCCCCCATGATCCCCCATGGTGCCACAGCCCCAGTCTGCCACCTGCCTGAACTCCACTCTCCACTACTGCCTCCTCTCTTTACTTCTCTCCCCCTCCTCTCACCTCTCTTCTCCTCTCCCTTCCTCTCTTTGCTTATCTTCTCTTCTCATCTCTTCCCTTCTCCTCTCCCCTCCTCTCTTTGCTTCTCTTCTCATCTCATCTCTTCCCTTCTCTTCTCCCCTCCTCTCTTTTTTTTCCTCTCCTCTCCTCTCCTTTCTTCTCCTCTCCCCTCCCCTCCCCTCCTCTCCCCTCCCCTCCACTCTTCCCTTCTCTTCTACCCTCCTCTCTTCCCTTCTCTCCCCTCCCACCTTCCCTCCCCATCCCCTCCCCATCCCCTCCCCCTCCCCTCCTCTCCTCAGTAATCCTGTCTTTATTGCATAAGTGGCCATGACAGAGATTGCCCCTGTGCTGCTGCAGCCCAGTGTGTACAGGCCTGAGGTAATTACTAACCAAAGCTGACTAATGGATCATCCATCCACTGGCCTCTCACACACAGCCAGGCAGGCAGCTCATAGACAGAGGAGGTGGAGGAGTGGCAGTGAACTGTCTTGTGTTCATTCATGTATGAGCTGCATCTGGAGGTTTATTTATTTGTGTGTGTGTGTGTGTGTGTGTGTGTGTGTGTGTGTGTGTGTGTGTGTGTGTGTATGTGTGTGTGCGTGCGTGCTGCAGTGAATGGGACGGGTCAGGATGATCCGGCATGATGAGAGACAGTCAGCCAATGCGCCATTCATCAGAATATGCCGGATCAATGGAACGTTTCTATGTTGTTCAAGAGCCAGCCATCAAGAACCACCAACCATACGGCATATATTTACCCTCTTAATACCGTCATATTAGCGTTCCCCTCTGCGCTGACATGGGGTCGTTTTAACGGGTGTCATCCCCACTTGGTTAGAGACATTAATTGAAGGTTGATTATATCAGCTGTGATGGCTGGAGCCCATTAGTGACATAATGGTCCAGGCCCACTCTGACGCCTCAATTACATGGACACCAGACAGTTAGTCTATTTGCACTTCAATGGATCACTTCACCCAAGCACTCAATATCAATCAAGGGAAACCGCCCCCCATTACTCCCCCCCCCACCCCCCATTACCACCCCTCATTACTGCCCCACATTACCCCCCCCCCCCCCCCCCCATTACCACCCCTCATTACTGCCCCACATTACCCCCCCCCACCCCCCATTACCACCCCTCGTTACTGCCCCCCATTACCCCTCCACCCCCCCGATG
>NC_137675.1:55380786-55408286 GCF_963989245.1 Nansenia antarctica
ACCCATCTCTGAGGACAGCCCCCTTTGACTCCTGCTGGGGGGGGGGGGGGGGGGGGGGGGGGTTGTGGAGGATTGCTCAGGATTGATCCAATACTACCCTCATCACCCCCCAGGGAGCTATCACCGATGCTGATATTATATGATAATGATGTGACATGATATGATAATCATGATACCTTACCTTACCCTATTAAAAGAAGTAGGAGCTGCACACTCAAGTAACAGATGCAACGAAATGTGGTTTAATACGATTAAAACGGTTTCGGCCGTAGCCTTTGTCAAGTCTTAAATACCTTGCTCTACCCTACCATACGATACATTTTATTCCATACCATTCCATAAGACATGATATGATGTGATATAGTACTGTATGCTAACCCCCCTCCGCTTGTGGGAGTTGCCCACTGCCCTCCCCCCTCCAGGGTGCTGTTCAGTCATGTCCCAGTGGACCCTGAGCTGCAGAGGGTGGCACAGAGCCAAGGAGGGAACAGCCAAAAGGAAGTGCGCTGGATGGCGCCATTAATCTGCCCTGTCATCCCTCAGACAAGACAAACGGTAGGGGCCCAGAGAGATACACCGACCCAAAACCCACTGGACCGCTAAAATTAACACAGCCGTTTGATTCTTACCATCCCCCGCACCATCCTGTTTCATTCCCGCCGGTGATTTTCATGCGATCTACAGTACAGTACCCAGATTCTCATCGCCGCTAGTGGCTTTAACAGGTGGTATCGATGTAAAAGCATGCATGCACAGGATATACCACACACTAGCTTCTACTCTTTAAAGCGCCAGTGCGAAATGAACTACACCCCAGAGAAGTAATCAGATACCTGCCTGTCTGGGGGCTCTGCCAGGCTGTTTCAAAGGAAATCTGGTAGCCTAATGTTTGTCTTCATATTTCCCCAGGGAGACCTCTCTCTCTCTCTCTCTCTCTCTCTGCCAGAGCTGCTTGGAATAGCGTGCGGGCGGGCAGTCCTGAAGTTGAGTGGCTGGCTAGCTGGAACACTGGCAGCCAGGATGCCAGGCATGAGAAGGCAGGCATGAGCATTTGAAGGAGAATTTCCCTCTTTTCTCTCCGGGATGAAATTAATTATTCATTCGGTGGCATTGGGTGTTGAGTCTTGACAGCCAGGGGATGAGATTAAGGGCGAATACGGATGTGTCTCACTCTCATGTATATTCTGTTTCACCGTGCGATCCCAAACGCCTCTTGTCTCTCTGCCAGCTCACCACAGGGCATCCCCTCAGCCTGTTACTCAGAGTCAAATAAGGAGACCCGCTTTGCCCTCCTGAACAGAGAGAGGGGAACTGTTATACCCCCCTCGTGTCATTACTGGGGAGATGAATGGAAAAAGGGTTTGCTAAATCCATGCAATAATGAATTGGGTAGATATTTGTTGAGGCGGTTCCAGGAAAGCGTAGCATGATAAGATTTAATTGGAACCTTGAGGTATTGCTTTGCTTGTGCTTACTTTAGCCCGAAAATAGCTCTGAAATACAGCAACCGGTGAAGGACTTTCACGCGGTAGAGGTCATTTCATGGTAGAGCTCTCGTCAATGGTGATGTACTGTATGGAATCAGACAGCTGAAGGTCAACCTCTCCTCCGCCTCTCTAAGAAACTGAAGTATCTTGAAGTACACTGTTCACGTTTGGGTAGTATTGGTCATTTGGCCAGTGACGGCAGCCGTCAGTCCTGAACCCTGTGGGATGACGTCTTGGTTTCCTGGTTTTGCAGCTGACCATTCATCTATTGTCATCCATAGACCATTCATCTAGTGTCATCCATAGACCATTCATCTATTGTTGTCTATTGACCATTCATCTATTGTTGTCTATGGACCATTCATATATACTGTTCTCACTAGCAACCCAATATCCACCTCCCCAAGGTGCTCTTATGTATCCAAGCAGAGATCATGTTTAACGTCAATAATAACGACCCATTGCAGTTTGCCTACAGAGCCAACCGGTCCGTAGACAGTGCAGACAACATGGGCCTCCACTTCATCCTCCAGCACCTGGACTCCCCTGGCATCTCTGCCAGGATCCTGATCGGGGACATCAGCTCTGCATTTAACACCATCATCCCAGCTCTTCTCCAGGACAAGCTGTCCCAGCTGAGCGTACCTGAGTCCACCTGCAGGTGGATCACTGACTTCCTGACAGACAGGAAGCAGCATGTGCGGCTGGGCAAGGTTGTCTCGGGGTCCCAGAACATGAGCACTGGAGCCCCACAAGGCTGTGTGCTCTCTCCTCTCCTCTTCTCGATCTACACCAACAGCTGCACCTCTAGCCACCCTTCTGTCAAACTCCTGAAGTTCGCGGATGACACAACCGTCATTGGATTCATCTCCAACTGGGACGAGTGCGCCTACAGAAGGGAAGTTGACAGCCTGGCCTCCTGGTGCAGCCAGAACAACCTGGAGCTCAACGCTCTAAAAACTGTAGAGATGGTAGTGGACTTCAGGAGGAGCCCAGCCCCAACCGCACCCCTTTAATCATGTGTGACTCCCCAGTAAGCAGTGTGGAGTCATTAAGATTCCTGGGGACGATAATCTCACAGGACCTCCACCATCAAGAAGGCCCAGCAGAGGATGTTCTTCCTGCGGCAGCTGAAGGAATTCAATATGCCACAAAAAGTGATTGTTGAGTTCTACATGTCCATCCTCAGCTCTTCGATCACCCTCTGGTTCGTTGCCTCCACTGCCAAGGACAGAGACAGATTACAGTGGATTATTCGATCAGCCGAGAAGGTCATCGGCTGCAACCTGCCATCTGTCCTGGACCTGTTCTACCCTAGTAAGAGAGCAGGAAAGATCATTGCTCATCCCTCTCACCCTGGTCACCACCTCTTCCAAAGTCTCCCATCTGGAAAAAGGTTCCGGTATCAAGACCAAAACCTTGCGCCACCTGAACAGTTTCTTGCCCGTGGCAGTGGGCCACACAAACAAACCCTCGGCCTTTCATTAACTCTGGGACCCCAACCCCCCCCCCCTGCCCTGTCACACACACGCGCACACACACACGCGCACACACACAACTGACAATGTAATCCATTTCTATCATTGTCTTTTTAACCTATTTTTGCTTATAATAGTGTTGTTTATTACATTGTTGTTGTTTTTTATTATATTGCTGTCTGTGTCTTTATGTCTTATGTACCAACCACACCAAGTCAATTTCCTGCATGTGCGAATATAATTGGCAATAAAAATAATACTGATTCTGAATGTACATGATCTGCTCCTCTCCTCTAGACGTGATACTAGGCAGACTCAAATGCAGAAAGTAATCAGGACTCACAGGGAACACAGGCACATACATTGAGTGAAAACACAGAACAACAGTATTGCTTGGCTTAAATAGCAATTAACTAATGAGGCACAGGTGTGGACAATAAACTTAATGAAAACAATCCAAAATGTCTATGAGAGCTTTTAGACTAGTGGAGGGAGCAGTAGGTTCAGGAACATTCCTAACAGTAATCTTCTCCTTCTACTACTCCTCCTCCTTCTCCTCCCCTCTCCTCTCTTCTCTTCTCTTCTCTTCTCGTCTCTTCTCTTCTCTTCTCTTCTCTTCTCTTCTCCCTTCGTCTCCTCTCCTCTCCTCCTCCTCTGCTCTCCTCTCCTCTGACCCACATCGGAGGTGCTGTATTCCTATCCTGACCATGCATGCATATTTCATCAGGCTCTGTTGGGACAGTGTGTGTGTGTGTGTGTGTGTGTGTGTGTGTGTGTGTGTGTGTTTGTTTTGGCCTGAGCTCATTAAGTAGTCAAAGCAGGTGGGATGTGGCAGGAGAGAGAGAGGTCTTGTTAGCTGCCACCATCGCACAGGCCTGGCTAGCTGCACAGAGACGGCCAGGTTACAAAGGCCAGCAGCCAATGCTGGTTAGACCTACCAGGCATCTGCGAGAGTGGCCTGAGTGGGCCGTTATTCCGTTACTCATACACACTCCTTGCGTATTCCGATAGTAAGCTCATACAGTATTCTTACCAGGCCATCAATGTGTAGAGGTGCATGCATTGGCTCACACATGGAGCGGCTTGCCAGTGCGGAGTCTGAGTGGCCAGGAGACAATTGATGCGGGGTTTCTCTGCACTGCTGTGGAGCTTGGCTCAAGGGTTACAGGGGTTTGTTCACATGTATGTTGAGAGCTAATTAGCCATAGGAGAGGTGGATGTAGGTTCAGAGTGTTGTCGGTGCTCCTCACTGCACCGAGGAGCTCTGTGGTGTCATGTCTCTTGAAGTTGATGCTGGGTTTCCCCAACAGAGTGGTGCTGGTTACGCCGGTGGGCTAGCTGCCTCCACCTGGTCATTAAACAGTGCTATTCTCAGTAGAAGTCACTCAACGACCGCACATACCTCCTGGATTCATGGACAAGTATAAGTAGAGAGGATGTGAGATGAGTTTTCTCTGTATTGTGAAAGACTTTGGAAAAGGTTTGGCAGTTCAATTTCAGACCTTGGTAATGAAAAAAAAGCAGTATCCGCACACTCAAAACTGTGCAAAAAAAAGCTTTCGGTCTTTCATAGACCTTCTTCAGGCATACCTATGAAAGACCGAAAGCTTGCGCTATGAAAACATTTATTTTTGCACAGTTTCGAGGGTGCAGATGGTGCTTTTTTCCCAGTCCATTTGATACACTTCAGCTCCAGCACCTCAGCTGAATCAGATTACAGATGAGCAGTGGTATTTTCACTATTTTGATACATTATATATCATTTAATACAGCAAGAATGACAACCCAAAAACATGATGCTGGCCACTTAGGACGAAGAAGGCAGAAGGCAGAAGGCAGAGGTCAGTAGGCTCCTCCCACTCCCCCCCCCCCACTCATCTAGCCTATAAATACACTTGAGACCATCAGAAGCAGGATCTGGGTCAAACGGGAGGGAGGGGTTGGGGGCTTGATCCTGACACATGGTTCGAAGGTCAAGACAAGGTTGAGGGTGGTGAAGGGGGGGGTTCTATTCCTGGCCAATGCTCCAGTGACCACTCAGGCTGAGACCACTCAGGGGAGGGAGGGAGGGAGAAAGAGAAAGCCTGCGGTGTTCCACAGTAGGAATTATCAAGGTAACCCTACTCCACCTGTGTCCAGCATAGCTGCCAGTAATAGCTTTTGGATATGTATACGTTTTAGCAGGCTGGCACCTGAGGGAAGGAGCTATCGATGTTCCGTGTGTCCGTGCCTCATGTGGTGGATGATGAACGAACACACACACACACACACACACACATACATCCTTAACCCAACCAGCACAAGGGTGGCTTTGTGGTGTATAAGACCTGATGCCTTATCGCTAAAAGAGACATTACACACTAAGTGTGTGTGTGTGTGTGTGTGTGTGTGTGTGTGTGTGTGTGTGTCCGTGCGTGCGTGCGTGCGTGCGTGCGTGCGTGCGTGCATGCATGCCTGCCTGTGTGTGTGTGTGCGAATAAGAGAGAGGTACTGAGAGATAAGGCCGATTTAAAGTTCTGCGCCGAATTTACCTACGTAGCCTGCGTAGACTACGTAAGGGGTCTCGCACTTTACACTTCTGCGTAGGTCGCTCTGCAATTACACCGTCACATCGCTAGGTGGCAGTGTGTTTTCTATGCCCCTGTGCTGTGCCTCTTCCGGTTAGGAACTCAATGGAGCTCAAAGCTCAAAGCGGCATAATAGCGATCTTTTTGTTGTTATGCTTGTTGTAAATAAAAGTTCTATGATGCATTGAAATGACATTAAACTAAGATAATACGATGGTTATCATACTTTTTCAAATCTTTATTAATGAGTAATTACAGAAAAAGTAAATGACATTTCTGTCATGGCTTCCGCATTTTGGCCGACGAGAGAGTCGGAATCATGTGCTACCAAGCGGACCAATCACAGAGCTTATGGTTGAGTAGAAACTGACGCGTTCTTACATTTTTGGAGATGTGCACGTCAACCCTCTCCGTAGACAACGCAAGGCCACGCGGGACTACGCAAGGCTACGGTGTCGATTTTACGCAGAAGTTTAAATTGGCCTATAGAGTGAAGAGCCCTCTCTCAGGGGTACGGGTCGTAAGGCCGTAGACAGAATATTTCCAAAGTAGCCCTTGACCTTGGTCGCAATGAGACTGTACCTTGAGATGTTGTCTGGGTCCCGGTGGCCTGGAGATTTATTCAGCGTTAACGAGAGGTAGCTTTTTTCTAAAGACGGAGGAAATATTCCCACTCTCCTCCTTCTCCAGGGGCCTGACCACAGCGTTTAAGGTTCATGTCCCAAATGCAGATAGTGACTGCTGTTCCACCGCTGACCCTGTTCAACTAAAACATACTGAAGGTTTCTCAGTCTTTTGAGTGTTGATCAATGTTGAAGTCTGAATAAACCGACATAAATAATGCAGATGATTTGCTAATGCTAGTTATCTCAAGGGCCTGGAGAATATATTGACTCCCTGGTCGAGTGGCAGTTCCATATACAGTATGTAGAAAGTTCAATGGTTGTTTTATGTTGTACTGTCCTCTATGGTCTTGACGGTCCCCCCCCCCCTCCACACACTCTCCCTCTCTCTCTCTCTCTCTCTCTCTCTCTCTCTCTCTCTCTCTCTCTCTCTCTCTCTCTCTCTCTCTCTCTCACTCTCTCTCTTTCTCTTTCTCTTTCTCATACTGTCTCTCATTCTCCCTCACACACACACACACACACACACACACAGACACACACACACACACATACATACACACACACATACACACACAGACATACCCACTCACATACACACCCACCCACACACACGGCATAGATTCAGGTATCACAATTTTATTACAAAAATTAAACTTTTTCATCTTTCAGTGTTGCCATGCTTTGAGCATATAACAATACAGTATAAAATCTCAACCCAAAAGGACCATAGTAAAAGCAGATTTCGTCGATGCTGTTGCAGCATTTAGTTAAGTCATGCTGTTACTCTACATTTAACATTCCTATTAAAGTACAAACACCTGCAAAATGCGCCATGTTCATCAACGAATTGCTTTTAAATAGCCTACAATAATCGGTCGTATTATTCAACATAATACAAAGTGTCACGATAATAAACATCTGTTTTGAAATTAATTTGTTGTAGGCCTACAAGAAAATAAATACACAGTACACAAATACTTTGCAAATCATAATGAATGTGCTGAGTTTTTTTCAACAGCCCAAGGCACCCAGGCTTGTATGTTGGCAATAAATGTCATTCTTTACACAAAATCACGTCAAGCAGGTGGTGATAGAGAAACAAGCGATATAGAAGAAAGCTGTCTCTGGTTCATAACCGTCTGAAGTATACATTCCTTTTCAAGTCCACCAGTCGTTCACAGTGAAAATCCCAGGCAGTGGGAATAGAAAGAAAATCGCATGATAAGTTGAAATGCGTGTTCTCTGTCCACTAAAAACTACACGGTCTCCGATTCTACTGATTGTGGACTTTCTACGTGGTCCTCGCTGTCGGGAGTGCTGTCTGCTCGCGTCTTGGTGATGTCCGGTAGGGCTGCAGTATGCGTCAATTGCCCAACTGCCGCTCCATAGACCATAATGACAAACTCGTCGAACGAAACTTTCTCAAGCACCAAATGATGCCAGTGTCCAACAGAAGTATCCGAGATGAACATGGATCTGATCCTTTTTTTAACCGGTAAAAATCTAGTAAGTGTCCACACATGAAGTATTCAAATATCTATTACAAATCCAGTTGCCGTTTACTGAAATAAATACTTCTTTATCTTGCAAACCAACTTACAGACGCTTTAACAACATAGGCTTGAACACACGCATTTTTCATTGGCTTTTCAGTTCCCTGTAGTTCAGTTGAGTTGACGGCAAGCTTCGAATGTCCACTTGGATGCTCCTCCGTATATGTCAAGGCTGGTCTCTAACCACGAAAAGACGTTGCCCACTTGCGCTTTGCTGCTGCAAGTTGACAAGTTGTATATCTCTCCAATAGACAGCTTCCGATCCCAAATGTGAAAATTCGCCAGGTCACCAACAAAAGCTTGTGTAGCATCAAACCCCCCACCAAGCGTATCCTGCAGAAAACAATGATATATAATTAATGAAGATGGATATTGTGCTTCCACAAAGCAAAGCAATTATTTCAAGTTAACTGTTGGAGTTAATTTGACCATTAAATAATTAATCTATCCCTGCGGCTTGTTAGAGAATAGATGGTTGGCTCATATTTCTAATTACTTCTATATATCCCTGGATTACTGTTTTGACTAATGAATAACATGCCCGTGCAAATTGGTTGTCATTTAGCCATTAGAGTGTGAGATTTGTGCTGATATATCAGCATTCGTTTTGCGTTGTGTGCATAAAAAGGACCACACATGCACTTCTTATGGATAGCCTACAATTGGCATGGAGAGCCCTCAATTCAGAACCTTCATTTAGCTGAACCTTCCCTGTATGCCTAGTTTAATTTGTATCAATGAACACCTTGACATACAGCGCCATCAGTATGGCAGGACCATGTCAGTGATCATATCAGCCGTTGGGTTGCATGTTAACCATACGGACCATTACAATTGTGATAGACATACCTGTTCCTGTCCCAGGATCAGAATGCCTTGTGGTTTGATTGGATGGTACGGAGCCAAATTCTCTCCACTGCCCCTCATAACTCCATCTTGGAAGGCCTCCCATACACCATCACGAGTGGTCCAGGTGACACAGATGTGATGCCACTTCCCGTCGTTGATCATGAATGGCAATTTAGCTACCTGTAATGGATTGAAAAATCGCTGTTTTATGCATGGGCGCTGAATTTATATACTGTATCCACAAAAGGGTTTTCCAGGCGTTAACTAACTATATCTGTACACTTTTGTTGCAGAAAACCAAAACCAAAACTCACTAACACGAAATTCTTGTCATTTACTCTAGATAAAAGCAGAATATTATGTTTGATCAAAGACTGACTTACCAATTATATTCAATTATACCAATTATATTCACTGACTTACCAATTATATTCACTATAATAATATAGCCTAATAATATAATCACATTTTGTGATACTGACATATGGAAATGAAACATGTAAAAACCATTTTCTTGGACTAAAGGCCTATACCTTGTCATTTATGAGTATCTCCATTGGGTTGTTTCCCCACTCAATGAGCACTAGCTCGTTGGCCTGCCCCGGGACTGCATAGGAAAACGGGGTGCCCACTCCCGGGGACGCGTTGGATTTGAGCCACATGCACACAGTGAAGGCATACATCTCAGGAAGGCTCTTCTTCACTTTGGCATACATGTAGTTGGTTCTCAACGGGAAGGTCAGCTGGAATTTATCCAACGGCCTGTTGTCTTTCTGACCTGGAAAAAAAAAAAAAACGGAGGACAAGTTACAATACATTTCACAAGGAATGGAGAAGTTATGACATATTTTGAGGATCGTGCATAAAAGGTCAAACGTTTAATCGATTTCGTGGACATAGTTTGGCGCATACATTTTGAGGATTCTGTCCTGTCTTTTACAGCCATCTGTGATTGTTACAGTAGGATGTAAGTGGGATTTGTGCTTTTACAAGGTAAAATATGTCACCGCACATAACGTAACGCACCGGGGAGCTTTGCTGCGGATTTCTGAGCTTGATGGCAGAATCTTGTTATACAACATAAAACATCCTCTCTCTCGTCGTTCCATTTTTTTCTGCATCATATAGGCGAGGCGATTGCAATAGTGCTCTCCTTCACTCCGGTTCCCCCCCACCCCGCGATTTTACAATCGTGCCTGATGCCCGCTATAACGAGCGCGCGCCTTTACGCTGTAGCCTAATCAATATTCCTGTGGCGTCCGAAGACAAGCGAGCGTCGGCGGGCATCATTAGGGGTCCTGGCGAAGTTTGCTCTTCTCAAAGGGCCCATGGTGCAAGTGGGGAGACGGCTAGGTCATTAACAGCATCTAACGATTTGATCTGCATGAATTAAGAAAAACTGCTGAATATACGAGGCTGCACCATAACTTTTTTTTTTATTTTTACGGATGCCTTAAACAGTAAATCAGCTGCTTAAGCTGTAAAAAACGTAATGTGGAATTGGATATGCAAAGCAATGCAGCTATTCACCGGATTCTACCCCCTCCCCCTTCCCATCGAGTCCTCTGCGACACTGTGGCAAATACATTACCAAGATTTCTTATCTTGACAGGGATCTATCTAGGTCCTATTAGTAAGCCAATATGCACCACTAATTGATAGAATTATATAGGTTACAATCCGTTACAATAATTTATGAATAATCGAACTCATTCGATTGTCAAAACTATTGGTTTTTAATGGGATAAACTATCCCATCAAGAAATATACTCTATACGGCGCGTTGTTCGGCCACCTTTCTCGAGGTCGGTGATTCTCTGGTGCATGGACGTCAGCGTCGACTCCACTCTCCCGCGCTGCTCCGTCTCGTTCCGCAGTCCAGGCTTGCCCTCTTCTACACTGTTCACCCGGGACAGCACCTGCTTCTCCAGGTCGTCGATTTTAGTTTGAAGTATGTCTTTCAGGCTGTTTGCCTGGACGGAGTTGTTGTTCCGACTGAATTGCTGTGAGGGAAAGTTTTTTTTTTTCGTTTAGAGTAAAGTTTATGTCAAACATTCAAGGCTATACTCCTCAAAGGCGCAGGGACGCCAAGGCGCTAATGCCAGTTTAACTTCTTTAAGGTTTATTGTCCTGCGGTGTTAGCGACATGGTAAGTAACTCAATGTGTCTCTTGTAAGATGTCTGTCCTCACCATGACTCCCTAATGAAGATTAGTGAAGCGTAATTACATGGTAAACATGGGTACAGTAGCCTAAGCTCTCCTCCGAAAGGCAATAAGATGATGAAGGACAGTAATATAATACATACAAGTTTCTACACATATTTTGAATCCCATATTGTAAAATGTAAGTTTTTCATCCTATATAACTGGAGCATTCATAGCGTAGCCTATTGTAAAGGTTATAAATCACCACATACCTCGAGATTTTCTAATCTCTGTTTTAGAGACTGTAACGTCTGTGATAGTTGCGCTAAAGTGTCCGACGGACCCCTCGATACATCCCCCATAGTGTTTTTGGTCCCCGTCTCTTTTCTCCGTCCTCCTGGTCGTGCGTCTACGGGCTCGGGCGCACTCTGGCCCTCACACCGAGTTAACTTAGAAGTCAGTTCCCTGATCGTCTCTTTTTGGTTCATAATTGTTTCCTTCTGCTGTAGGACGGTCTCCCGTAACTGCATAACAGTGGTCTTCAAATCCTCCCCAGGCACACTGTTTTGCAATGTAGCGGCACATATGTCCATATCCTTGGGCACGGACGTGCAAATGAACTGGGTCTGTCCGCCGAAGTCTTGGGTCGACCCCTCCAAAAATAAGTACGAAAGTAGAAAAAGTTTCCAAGAGATTCCGTTCTTGATGGCATGCATGTTGACGTGTGTTTCTTCGTGTAGTTTCTTGGTTGAGGAGCCGCGGTGGTATGTTGCGAGTGATTTCAGAACCACGGAGCTGTCCCTTGTTGTTGTAATCCGTCTGTGGCGCGCGCCCGGTATATATAGCGCGCGTGGTTCTGCGCCGAACAGGTCCACCGCATCACGGATGGGAGGAGTCCCACTTTCGCAGCTTAATCGCCTCCTGCCCCATGATGTTAAGGTGGAAGCAGCGCCGCACTCAAAGATGAAACCGTTTTTTGCCCCGAGGCTCCCGGGTGTTAAATCATTAATTGTGTTATTTCTCGCCGTGTATTATTTATTTGGAAATAGCGGATTTGTAGACAGAGGGCTGCATTACTAACAGACGAAAGTCAGCAGAGTGATCTGTTTCTGCCTTGTGCGTAGACTGAACCCACAGAGCTGGGTGGAGATCGGTCCAAGGAACCTTCAGCTGTGATCTACTGCTGATTCACTATAGGGCCAGTCCTACCACGGACAGCTCCACATCCTTTTAACACGTGTCTCTATTCGAATGTTTAGGAAGTAGTGGGATTCACGTTAGTAAAACGTGGTCTGGATCAATAACATGCAGCATGCTCTCATCGTCGTTAGAGTCTGCATTGCGTCCCTATCTGGACGAAATGCAGCCACATTTCCTTGATTATCAGTAGGCCTACTCAGTATGCTTTGGGAATGCTGTCAAATGTATGCATGAGAGTTGTTCATAATCTTTACTGCAATTAACAATATTGAATACTTGAGTGGCAAGTAGTGATTTTGAAGTGATCTGAGGTTAATGCATTTATCCCTTAGCATCTCGATTCGTTCATCTGTCCACCTTAACTTAGGCCCCTAACTCGTGCATTATGGTTTTAGTGCTAATGCACATGGGACTTCCTGTTATTCAGTAAGGGCAATATAACTTTTTTTGGTTGCCTATTCAACCATTGTTAATTCTATCAGTGTTGAAAATAAAATGAAAACAGCTTGAATAAGTAATGAAAACGTATTGCAGCCCAGATTAAAATTGATTTTTTTTTCTTCTAAAGATGAATTGAAGAAATGTTGAATGTATTGAGCATAATGGACAGAGGAAAATCTATGTGACAGAAGGACATTGTGGATAGAGAAGCCTCTAAACCTACAGAGCATAATACACCTCTATTGAAGACACGACTCCTCGGGTCAAGATGAGTCACGTAGGAAGAATGTTCAGGTATGTGCTTGTACGAAAACAGGATGGATGTTACAAAGAATGCAGGGCCAAGGATAGTGACAGGACTGGAGTTAAATGCTGCTTCTGAAAATCTCCAACATGCTGTCACTCATTCTGCAGTATGTTAGGGCTCAGTGTGGACAATTCAATTTACCCTTTGCACTATTGCTGTTTACAATACTTTCTTTACACATTAATAAAAATATTTTTGCACATATACCTCTTTGATATAGCCTCTTTTATACTGTACATAAGCTACGTTAACTGTAGAGCTCATAACTGTATAAAATACTGTACTTGCCATATCACTATCATTGTCATGTTTTTATATCATGTTTTTATATCATTGTTCGCACTTCTGGTTAGATGCTAAACTGCATTTCGTTGTCTGGTACTTGTACTCTGCAATGACAATGAAGTTGAATCTAATCTAATCTAATCTAAGGTGTCACAAGACTGTCATGATTTGCTCACAGGGTAGTGTTGCGTCTATTCAGCTCTTATTGTATTGTATCCACTTGTCACTAGGATCACCAGCAACCTTTATTTTTTATTTTTAATCCAGATTAAAATTCCTTATTATGTTCTTCATTATGTTCCCTCTTCACTCAGGCCTCAGCAGCTGTGCAGGTGTCTGTCTCACACTCTGCGTCCTTCACGTTGTCTTGTGCAACGTCAATCAAAAACCATCTAAGGAAGAAGAGATTACATGATAAGTGTGGCAAGTGTGTAAGTGGCAAGTGTGTAATTCAAACCCTTTGAATCCTGTTTTTTCAGCATCTGTAGTTATATAATTCCTTCTGTTCACTTTAATATTATTGACTCAATGGTGACTTTTCAATAGTGTTGTTTTTTCTTTTTTTTGTGAAGAGTGTTGTGACACACACATATCGATGCACACTTAAAGGCACTACGAATACTGTCCAACTATTATGTGAATTATTAATTAAGTGCCTCATCACATCACTGTACCTGCAGAAGGATCTCTCCAACCTTCCTCGTCCACCAAGCCCCATTGGCTTTCGCTCTCTCCCCACTCGTGAGGTCAGCTACATGGCCACTAGGTGCACCGTTCGTGGGTCTATCAATAGCCACCCTGGTCCTCTGGTGAGTGTTCTGGTTCTCTGTCATGGCCAGTTTGGTGCTCTCTGGCCTCCACACTGTCCCAATGACTTTAGTCATCTCCCCATTCTCTAGAGGTCATATTCATAAGCAAAGTGTATACTTAATTTGAAACATTTCAGAAAATATTGCTGACAGTGGCTAGTAGTGCAATGCCCTGTCCTTGTTGCTTTTGAATAAAACGTTAAGACAAATCAGAACAAAAAGTGAATGACACCGCGGTCCTGCAATCAGGATGATATTCATATCCTCTCCATTTTGAAGGGGAAGCAGCATCTGATGGCAGAACAAGAATTTAGACAACACAGGATTATTATTATTATTATTATTATTATTATTATTATTTCTGTAGATGAAATGTTGTTTAAAATATGGCTGATTGATTGAAAACCTTTATTGTCCCCAATGGGGAAATTTTGTTGTCAAACAGCTCAGTTAGGGCAGGAAACATTCAGTACAGAAAACAGAAAAACATTCAATAAAATACATAAAACAGTGCAGGCTCAATAAGTAAAAAGTTCCAAAAGTTCCATCTCCAGGTCTCCCCCACCCTGCAGGGCCTGGTTGTAGAGTCGGAGTGCAGCTGGAATAAAGGACTGTCCAAGGCTGTCCTAGAAAGCTGAGTTTGTGTGTGTGTGTGTGAATCCTCTGTCTTGTTGGGGGTTTTCAAGCACAGTAGATGGTGTGTTTCTATCTGTAGGTCGAAGGGTAGTGAAACAGAAAGAAGACTTTGGCCATCAGAATGACAGAGGAGTATTACTACGCTTAGAACATTAACCTGGAACTAAAAAAAGGGTTCTTCAAATGGTTCTCCTACAGGACAGGCAGGGTCCCCAGCACATGAGCACTAGAGTATTTCACATACTGTCAAGTCACTTAGTACTCATCCCTCATAGTGCACCTCTTCTGTGACCCCCTCCGAGCCTAATATCTATGTAGTCCCCTCTTTATTATGGTCTAAATATCAAGGGATTTGGTGAGAATATCATGAGGATTTCAGACCTGACACCCCCTATGACTCTTCTTCTGGGAACTAGCGAGGAAACGCTGGTGAAGTGAGTGAACGGCTTATATAACAATCCCACCTCTAGCAGCAGGGGGGGCATTCAATGTCTGATTGAGGCTTTTGCTAAGTTAAATACCTCCTCTTAGTTGGTACAGAATGCTCAAATCATATCAGTATCAAATGATATTACTGTGGTATCAGAGGATGACCTGTGGTCTTTGTTGATCCTGGGCCCAGTTGTTGAAAAAGTTTAATCTGGATCAGAATGATCCAGATTTTTATTTTGCTATCCAGGATCAGATCTATCTAGCTGATTTGGAGTCGTATAGGGGGAATCAGCCAGCTCGATCTGATCCTGGATCAGAGAAAAGAATCAGGATCGTTCTGATCCAGACGAAAAGTTTGGAATAACTGGGCCCGTTTGGTGATTCTCATGTCATAGTGCCAATACGAATACAGCGAAGGTGGGTGGTCCCTGGTTTCGCTCATTGTATAACAATGTTTTGACATTCCTGCTCTTTATTCAATCCCCATAGACCGTTGCTGCCTTTTACCCTCACTGGATTATCATAGTCTTTTTAAACGACATTGAACACAGAGGTGTGCATGGAATTGAATGAGTACAAAAAGGTTTATTGATACTAAGCTACCGTTGTACACAAAGTTGCAAGGGGCCATATTAAAAACAAAGGCTGTGCCTCATACTGATTTATGCAACCCAAAATGATTTGTTCCAAACCCTCTCAGTGCCTAAAGGGCGTTATGGAGATATGGAACACTCAATTGAAGGTGACTCAACAGTCTTAAGTGTTCCGTAACATCAGCCTACTCTAAGGCTGTTCAATCTCCCAGGCAGGACCTAAACCTGACAAGGGAAAACTGTAATAAGAAATGACTGGAATTTATATCCAACAGTATTTCACTCAGTGGGAAATGTTTCAGCAACCATTCTCTGAACAGGCCTTGCAGAACATTGCAATAACGGTGGAAAACATTTGAAGCTCCGCCTCGTGTGAGGTCAAGCGCAAGTCAAAGCTATCTGCCTTTTTCTCCTCCGGATCCCCAAGGCCATTGTAAATATTTTACAATCTCATCTACGCATTCTATTGAAAACCAAACGTTTCCCTAAGTGCCGTTCTGCCTTTTTCTGAATCCATTCCGACCAACCCACTCTGCCCTGTAGAGAGCTCTTATGAATGCTTTAAAGATACAGGCTTGATGGCAGAGCCTTAGGCTGTCTGTCTCCCGCCTGGGAGAGAGACGTAGCCATCTAGTGTATTGTACTCTTTCTGACATTGATGATTTTAAGTGCCCTGAAACATATTCTGAAGCCGTGCTCTCTGACCCCGTCGGCCCACATCTACGCAGGGTAGGAATAATAAACAAGACACAGTTTGACAGTAGCCATAAAGATGTTTCTCTTATATAAGTAAGTCATTAACCCACCCACTAAATGTTTGTGGGGTCATGATGTGAAAGACCACCATTTTTTAAAACTTCGGTCTAATCTAAAGGCATTTTAAGCCTGGATTTTGTTTTCTCAATCCGCCGTTCTTACAGATATGTTGCAATCTTTAGCTAATCGGGAAAACAGCCCATTTGTTTTTCAAATGTAATATTCATATGTATCTGTAATCAACACCTACGCATAGTAAAGGATGCTGAAAAGCTATTTATGTGCCCTTTGGGACATCTCGACTAAGTTTGCCTCATAGCTAAATGTCCAGGAACATGTCTTTCACATTATGAATTCATCGCTCTGCAGCCCACACAAACAAAACAGTTGGCCATATGCTTCACCGGAACGCTATTCACATCCTCCCTTCCTCTGTCCTCCTCCAGGTACACATAGAACACGCCTCCCTCCATCTCTTCACCTCCACCTCCCTCTTCTCCTTCCTTCCTTCCTGCACGCATATAATTCCGCCTCTCAATTTGGCACTCATTGGCAAATAAGAAAACAGTATCCTTCCAAACCCACATTCCTTAGCCCTTATTCGACACTTCCTGCAGTTATCACAAATTCAACCTCCCAACATCCTGAGTTGTCTCAACAGACGAAAAAAAGAGGGTGTAACTGCTGTCGAATTTCCAACCTAGTTTCCGTAGCGATGGTGTATGGCAGCAGAGAATGCGATATAATAATAACAGGGGCCGTGTTGAAACTAAATGATTGTTGTTCATTGGAGGCCAGTTCCACTCAGCTCAGCATCGACATTCCATGGAATATCATCCAAACAGACGGCTTTCATCCCACCTCCTACTGCATGTGTCGCCTCTGCCCCGTGGAGCTGCAGTGCCAGAGCGGCACCGCCCACCTGTTGTGGTGCATCGCCTCAATAATGCATTCACACGTCCGTGGAAGCGCATTCTGGAACTGCAGAGATCAATGGCTGTAATTTCACATGTTGGCACCCTGCCCCGTCTCAGGCTCCGTACCTCTCTATCTCTCTCTACCTTCTGCCACGGTGGTGGCGGCGGTGGTGGCGGTGGTGGTGGTGGTGGAGGCCGTTAGATTAAGACAGAGCAGCACACGCCAAGTGCTATCAGGGTTTTACATTTTATTTCCACCGGCCCTCAGCATTTTTGGGGCTTTTTTTGCACTTTTCAAATGGAGGGCGAAGTGGAGAAGATGCTCGGTCTATGGCGATGATGAATGGTAAGTAGTGGTGTGTTGTCTGGTTGAAGGGAATCTTATAGCCACAGCGTTATGCCTTCTCTGCTTCTCTACCCCCCATGATCTGATCCAAGACTACCCCTAGGGCCCGCCTTTTCATCCTCCTCCTCCTCCTGCTCTTTCTTCTTTCTTCCTCCCCCTCTTCTGTGTAGCACCACACATTCGAGTCCCCTGCCCTTATTGGAGATCCCTTGCTCCCCTATGACTGGAAGCCATGATTTGCAAAGCTCTCTGGGTACCTGAGTGTGGAACAGACAGTGAATGTGAGCCTTGGATTGTGATCCACAAATCCACACTTCCTGCCAGGCAGTTTGATGACATCTCTACATGGAGATGAAAATAGTTATCTGACTGGATATTTAAAAAAATAGAAAATGATTGAGGGTCCTATCGCTCCAGACTTCCACTCAGTGAGGACAACTGCACCCTTTGCTACATCCAGGAGCTTCACTTGTGTACAACAAGTGAACAAACAACATTTTGACAGAATAAAATGGAGGTGTTACTCTAGCTGTGCACCAGGGCTCCAAGTAGCTGAGGCCAGGTGGAGAACTAATGAGGAATCCCTGAGCAATCTAAGGATGGAAGGTTATCACTGACACCTCTGGGACTGTATTTCATTACTAAGTTATTAGTACAGTATAACGTCTCTTTGAACCTCCGTCGACAGTTACTGGACTATGGCTGTCCTTGCAATACCAACTGGGAAAAGCGGCAGTCATTTTGGGGTCACTGGAACTCACAGTATGCATCCTCTAATGGGAGGATTGGAAATGCCAAGGTCTAGCTAACACACTGTAACGAATAGCCAATGTGAAGCTAATTAAGCAACAGGCGTCATCACTCATCATTTCTCATCCAGTTTTCCATCTTTATTTCCCCCATGGTCTACAGATGAATATGTTTTTCATACATCCATCTATCCCCTTATGTTTTATTAAAAATCATAATTAAATTATTTTCCTTTGTGCGAGGCGGCCATCCTAAATTGATACGATGCATCATCTGCCATTGAAGTCGTTTTCCATGCTGACGTGACATTATTCTCTTTGTGGCGCGATTAAAAGGCAGCGTGTTGGTAGACGCTGAATTATTAAGCGATACACACACACAAGTTGGGTAAAGAGATTTCTCTTATTGCCATGGAATTTTGATGAGGGTAGAATGTTATCTAAACGCCTCGTTATGTTTCTCCGGTACATTCCGTTCAGAAGCCCCATGATCATTCATCACGTCCTCTCCTCTGATGTAATCCGCTGTCACCACGCTGGCATGTTCATGATCTCCAAAGCACTCAGATATTCATAGATATTTTTTTTACGGGGTGGCGTTCCAATATGAATAAGCAAACATCCTTGTCAGTAATGTACTCGTTCATTCCTCTATAGATGTCTACATGTTTGGAGGGTTGTCTCCCGTGTGTGTTAGGATTTAATGGATCATTATCTTTGCTTTGATGCCTCTCCTTTTGTAAAGAATTTGGGGCATTTGGGCATTTGTTTGCACTTCTATAAATGCTACACTATGTGCAGTCATATACAACTCTGCCCTCCCCATTTCCCTACAGTATCAGACATTTTAAAGGAGGCTGTTATGTGCAATTATCATCTAGATTGTTCATCCCACAACCTTGTATGGAACACCGTCCTGAGAGGAGTTTGTATGGAACACCGTCCTGAGAGGAGTTTGTATGGAACACCGTCCTGAGAGACTGAGGTGAGCTGCTTTTTCCAAGTGCACTTTCCATGCACCACTTCACACAGGAGTTCAACAGTCGTCGAACCAGAATATCATTTTGAATAATTGAGATGAAGTGAAGAGGTCAGAGCTAAGAGAACTCCAGAGAGGCTGGATACACAGGTTAGCCTGGAATGTATTCAGGAGGCATTCCATCAAATCTGAAAGGCCTTTTTGACTGCAATTTAATTGCTGTTAATAAGAAAAACAAAGTCCTTTAGGAATCTTTATTTCATTAGAACAGTGTGAGTGTATTTGAATGTTAATACTTTTCTATGCACAACTTTGTTCAACAAAATCTATAACTTTTTCTAGACAAAGAGAGCGACATTTCCAGTACAATGAGAGCGCTAGACAGGAGCCGTGAGGATGTCAGCCTGTGTTCTGCATATTGGTTGCCTACATGCCTACAACAATTAACTGTAATTTCGACCCTTGACAACTCTGCATGCTTCCTCCCTCTCTTTGATAGTTCAGTGTTGAACAGAACCTACACAATAAAGTGTTTACTTTCTTACAAACTAAACAAATAATATGCCTTTGTATATACAGTATACGCCTAATACTTAGACCGTAGAGAATGAGTATTGACATATTGACATATTGACAAAAGAACTTGAACAAGACGTAGAACATGAAGTTGGCTGAGATCTGCTTGGCTTCTCTGCTGTCATGGCCTCTCATTGAACTCCCTTGTTCCCTTATCATGTACTTAAGGGTGCTCCCTCACATTTAAGTGTCATGTGGGGATTATTTAATTATTTAAATTGAATTATTATTTAAATGCTATTCAGTATATTAGCTTGACTTTTCTTTTGTTTGTTTTCTGGTATTAAATACGTTCATCCTTGAGCATGGTTATGGTGGTTTAGAGACATGAACATGTACAATGTCAGGTTTTGTCAAGAGTGAGTGGAGCAATGTTCTGAAAGTTGAATGTACAGTGTGATATGATTTTTGTACTGTAGGTATAATATTTCAATCTCATGCAGCTGTCAAACAAAGATGAAAAATGCCATAGACATCTTGTGTACAGCATTGGTCTACAGTAAATCAAACATGCATTTGTATTTATTCTATCGCAATGTCACAGGCCACAGCACAAGTGATGCAGCAGTATAGACCTCCTACATTTACAACTGTAGAAAAGCCACTAATGAGGCAGCCTGAGCATAGCTGTATGTTTTATCACATATAAATCCAAACAGATCCATGTAATGTTTGGCTCAGATTATGTTTTTTTACTCAAACCCTGATAATCCTCGATTGGTTTTCTGTTTTGCATACGAAGCGTCAGTTATGAGGTGAGGGTTCAGAGTAATGTATATGCAAACATCAATCATGATGTAGTCAACCATCAGTCATCATGTAAATGACATGCTGCGAGCAGAAGCAGAGAAGCCCAAGGCAGCACAAGCATGGGGTTTGACTCTTATCAGCAACGTGGAAGGAACTGATTACTTCAATTATGGTAGCTATTGTGCCCTTTTGTCAACAATCATTATCAATATGTCATTACTCCTTCTCTACAGTCTAATCCCTGTATGTGTTAGACGTATACTGTATATTCAAAAGTATATTCAGGCGTCTATGAGTCCCTGAAAAGCAGAATTAATTATTATTATTATTATTATTATTATTAGTTTAGTTTGTGCAGAGTTGTCAGAGGTCGAAATTATAATTAATTGTTGTAGGCAACCAATATACAGAACACAGGCTGACATCTTCAAAGTTCCTGTCTAGCGTTCTCATTGCACTGGAAGTGTCGCTCTCTTTGTCTGGAAAAAGTAATAGATTTAGTTGAACTAAAGTTATGCATAGAAAGTTAACATCACATTAACATTAACATTCAAATACACCCACACTGTACTAATGAAATAAAGATTCCTGAAGGACTACCATATGGTATGTTTTTCAATTAAATTGCAGTCAAAAAGGCCTTTCAGATTTGATGGAATGCCTCCTGAATACATTCCAGGCTAACCTGTGTATCCTGCCTCTCTGGAGTTCTCTTAGCTCTGACCTCTTCACTACATCTGAACATCTCAATTATTCACAATTATATTCTGGTTCGACGACTGTTTTTAAACTCCTGTGTGAAGTGGTGCATGGAAAGTGCACTTGGTTAACCAGAAAAAAAGCATTGCACCTCAACCTCTCAGGACTGTGTTCCATACAAACTAATCTCAGGTTGTGGGACTACATACCCACAATTCTGGGAGTGAAGTTAGGGCAGGGATAGAAATAACACATTGTCCAGGGGTGTGAAAGACTAAAGCCATGCAAGAAAAATCCCCATATAGGATAGAACACTGAAGAATCTTCTTGTCGGTAAAATGATGGAATGGATCAATCTATTGAGGATTCGTGATCTTAAATGCGTTGTGTCATCTCAGGATAGATTAGGTGTGCAGCATACACGATTTGACAAGGAATAGAATGTTCAACATGGGTCGGAATGAGTACTATAAGATTTATTAAGACAACAGCAAACTAGCTTCGTCAGCAGAGTACCAGCATTCGACAACATTATGAAATACAGACAGGTTTAAATACTTTTCATGTTATCTCAGACTCAGATGTTACGTTGTGAAATGAGCTCACCATCCCTGGCGCCTACCACCCCCCCCAAGGCCTCAAGATAACAACCCCGAATCTGTCTATTTGTGGCGTCACTGCTAACCGTGAAGATCAGGCTGACCTGGAAGAAGCAGAATGTGTGTGTGTAAGTGTGTGGGTATGTGTTATGTGTGTGTCTGAGTGACATGAGAATAGAGCGTGTGTGTGTGTATGTGTTATGTGTGTGTCTGAGTGACATAAGCATATACTATGTTTCTAGAAAACCCCACTGAGAGCTAACAACACCATTACACCCTTAATGCTCCCATGTTTAGAATTGCAAAGAGCCACAGTTTATTCAAGGTCCTTATATCCTTTTTTAAGCCTCATATCCAGATACCTTGAGGCATATCAAGTCATAATCCCTCTTAGTGTTAGTGTTAAGTGTAACACTTCAACCAAGTTCAGATTAGGAAACTCAATGTGTGGGCCAGGGTCTCAGAAGTTCTAAGTCGCTCTGGAGAAATGGGTATCAGGCAGCACACTGAAACACGACACAGACTCGTCAGGTACGTTTAAAGATGAACAATATAACATTTATTTTCGTAAATTTCAGTTATCTTCTTTCTCTTTTCTTTTCAAGCATGACATTAATTAACATATTACAATAATCAAAATAAATGTTTACCCTTTTAACTCAATTCTTTCATTCAGGTTTCCCAGTTTACAACTGAGTAGTCGACGATGTAGCAATCACCTGTCAGGTAGGTATAAATGTTTCACTTTTACTTAACATTTGAATGTTATTTGAGTTCCCTATTATTATTATTATTATTATTCAGGCACTCATTAATTTTATTTGTTCCTAATTTTGAATTATTATAGTTTTATAGATCCTATTTTAAAGTGCCTCTACCTTAACAGGTGATCTGGTTTTATTATTATTTTGATTCAATTCAACCTTCTATTTCAACAAAAAACTTGCACCAACCGTTCCTTTAATGGAACTCAATAAGCAGCAGACAACAAAACAAAAAAACATGTTTCCTTCAAGGAACTTTGTAAGTATTGCTCTGCTTGCATTTACTGGGATATGCACTGGAATTAGATTTTGAGCTACAGTATTGTTTTGTTTTGATGAGAGTAATATTTGAAATATACACTTTTATGATCTCAAAATGGCTGAGATACAGCAGTTAAAAGGGTTTATCTCCGGGCGATTAACAGCGGCAGCTTTTGAGATATTCGGGGCGGTGGAAAAAACGATGTCAGAGTACCAAGGAGAAGTCTCCCGTTGCCAAGGAGAAGTCTCCCGTTACAAGGAGGAGAACGTCCTTCTACGAACGATGCTAACCATCCGTTTTCAACCGGAGATAAAGCTACATAGAACAGATCCACCTCACAGCCCAGCTACCATGTCTGAACACAAGTCCACAGAGTCCCTGGGTTCTGGCTGTGGTTCTCCATCCCAGACAGGGGTCCAGAGATGGTGGCAGTGAAGCTGGAGGACTGCAGCCAAACACTGGAACACAATGTGGTAGTGGAAGAGGAGGAGGAAGAAGAAGAAGAAGAAGAAGAAGAAGAAGAAGTAGAAGAAGAAGACGAAGAAGAAGAAGAAGAAGAAGAAGAAGAATTGATGAAGAAAGGGGAGGAAGAGCAGGAGAAAGAAGTGATGGTGAAAGAAGAGGTAGAGGAGGAAGTTGTGATGGTGAAAGAAGAGGAAAAAGGAGAGGATGTAGATGAGAAAGACAGTGAGTTGGATGCACCATGGACAGCGCCAGCCAAGAAGGTCGCGGCACAGACGGGATTTGTTCGGAGTAAGAGAGACCTCTTTAATGAGAAGCTAGATGTTTCTCTTAATGGTAAAAATAACACAGTGGTCGTGAATCGCGAGAGATATGATGTGATCGTGGAAACACTTCAAAGACTGCAAAGTGAGGGTGAGAGACCCCGATCCACAACGGAATACAAATGGCTGAGTAGATACAACCTCACTGACAGTAATGGTGTGAGTAAAATCACCAAAAGTGGGGCAAACACTATACTTGTGACAAAAGAGGACTTTTTTTGACGTGATCAATGAGGCCCACATAAAAACAGGACACGGAGGGCGAAATGTAATGGACAAGGAGCTACGAAGTTCTTACTACAATGTGACCGTGAAGAGCATTGCACTTTTCCTGAACCTTTGTGAAGAATGTCAGCTCAAACACAAAAAAGTGAGGAAAAGTGTTGTTGTCAAGCCGATAGTCTCTAACCACATGAACTCACGCTGTCAGGTTGATCTTATCAACATGCAAAGCAGAGCGGATCGAGAATACCGTTTTATAATGGTTTATCAAGATCACCTCACCAAGTTTGTCTGTCTCCGCACTCTGAAAACAAAGACCGTGGAAGAGGTGTCCCATAATTTGCTGCATATCTTCAGTGACAAAGGTGCACCACAGATATTGCAATGCGAAGATGGCAGAGAATTTGCAAACAGGGTAATAGGGGAGCTTGTTTCTATGTGGCCAGAATGCAAGCTTGTACATGGCAAGCCCCTTCATTCACAGTCTCAAGGATCGGTTGAGCGTACCAATCGTGATATTCAAGATATTCTCATGATGTGGCAGCGAGACAATCACACCTCCAAGTGGGCTGATGGGCTATGGTCTGTGCAGGATGCCAAGAACCAACGCTTCCACTCTGGCATAGGGCGGAGTCCATATGAGGCCATGTATGGCAAGCCTATGACCGTCGGACTTGAGGGACTGCAGCTATCCAAAGAGACCCTCTGTGAGGTGACCACAGAGGAACAACTGATGGAGGTGTGTGGTCAGTCTGACCACGAAGGGTCTGATGTGGAAGTCAGGGAGCAAGCAGTTGATGGTCCCTGCTTGACATGCGTGTCCTGCCAGCAGCGAGTTTCTGGCTCGCACAAGTGTGCAGTCTGTGGGCAGGTCTGTCATGCTATTCAAACCTGCAGCATTGCCATGGGTGATGAGGAAGGTTACGGGGCACCTGTAAAGTGCGCTCACTGCCAGAATGCACAGAATCGGCGTGAGCAACAGAGAGCATCTAAAAGGAAGCAGAATCTGCACAATCTCTTGTGTGCTGAATAAATAAACTAAACTAAAAAGGTTTTGTTGTAGTTTTATATCATTGTATACTGAGAACAGCAGCAGTTCTGTCTGATGGAAATGGACAAGGCTTCCAGAGATGCAACTGCACAAAGTCCACCAGCTGTAGCACTAACAAGTGCAAGAGAAGAGGTCTGCTCTGTAATAGCGAATGCCATGGAAGCACTACTTGTTGTAATAAGTAGACATATAAGGCTAGTAGCCTGGAACAGTTTAGAGTAGCCTACGACCTGGAAACTGAAACTTAATGGTATACTAAGTGGGTATACGAAGTATACCTTTAATATATAGGCTACAATGTAATTTCTTGATTGCATGTTTTTTTGTTGTCCAGTTTTTCATAGTTTTGTTTATTTTGGTAATCAAGAAAAAATATAATGCATTTATTGAGGATAAATTGTCTGTTAATTACTTTTCACATTCAGTTAATTCAGTGGCCTACTCTTTGAATTATACAGGCCCAGTATTTATCTATTAAGCTCCTTATTGTTTCATTAATTTAATTAGTCAATTTGCATTTCAAAAGTAGCCCTAGTTCGTTCACATGTTTAAAATGTGCTTGTTAAAAATATCCTGTTAAAGTTTTGTTTATTAAAACATTCCTTCCCTTGGAGAAAGAAAAAAAAAAAACATGTTTCCTTCAAGGAACTCAGTAGTATTGCTCTCACTGCATCAACATGTAATCTCACAGGAATGCACAGATTATAAATATAAATCTAGAGAAGTTTCAGGTGTATATTTCAAATATTACTCTCATCAAAACAAAACAATACTGTAGCTCAAAATCTAATTCCAGTGCATATCCCAGTAAATGCAAGCAGAGCAATACTTACAAATCACAGTAGTAAACAACAATATAATATTTCCATACAACTTAAAAAAAACTGTTAACTTGTGCTTTGGTTCTCAATAAGGCAACAGATCCAGGGATTCCTTGTGTTCAGATCTGTGGGGCAATAGAGCACGATTGTCCTACCACTCTGTCGTTACTCCTTGTTCATCCGACGTGGGGCAATAATAGCACGATTGTCCTACCACTCTGTCGTTAAATAGGAATAATTCAAGCATCTCTCTTTTTCTCTCGATCCAGCTCAAGGTTTTGGCTCGCCACTCCAGGAACCAACGGCACCTCTCTCCATCAGAAGCGAGTTGGGCTGAAGAATGGGTTCTGGTAGAATCACACACTCCCAGTATACAGGAAGACAAAAGAAGAAGACGAAGACCTGGCCTTGTACCCACAAAGCCAGAAAAACCATCACTACACTGTTTACATATAATATAAAATAATCACAGCACCATTGTTTTATATGAACATAAGAACAATTAATATAACACCTTGAATCCTATTTAACTGTAATCTCTGTTAACTCAAATAAAATTGTCACTACTCCTTTAACCACTTGTCATGTATACAGTCTGTGCCAATGACACACATGTTGCATAGACTTACTTTAGCTCACTCTAGATTAAACTAGAACTAGGCAAACTATCACAGCATGGCCAACAGAGCATATTAACATCAACTCACGTATACATTAAGTTGTGCAAACTCTCATTACACCAACCCAAAAGCTGCATTACCGCTGGTGCGCTTCAAGCCTCAACAATATTGTTAGAGGTCATTAGTTGTGCAAGTCATGCTAGCGCGGCTAATGCTAACGCGCTAGCGCGGCTAATGTTAACAAGCTAACGGTTGATAATGCGGGGTCATCCCTATGTTCCCCGGGTCCTATGTTCCCCGATTTCTTAGCTCCGCTTCCGAAAAAGGGTCCTATGTTCCCCGCTTCCGAAAAAGGGTCCTATGTTCCCCGGGTCCTATGTTCCCCGCTTCCGAAAAAGGGTCCTATGTTCCCCGGGTATATATACACTGTCACTGGTGTTCTTTTAGGAATATAAGATTTTCAATTCCATCTCGAAAATGATCTATCTAGGGAGTTACACTCATCAACACGGAGCATTATGACGTCACGTTAACTCGCTGGAGCGGGGAACATAGGACCCTTTTTCTGGAGCGGGGAACATAGGACCCGGGGAACATAGGACCCTTTTTCGGAAGCGGGGAACATAGGACCCGGGGAACATAGGACCCTCCCACATCAGATGACTTGCCCATGTCCCTACGTACACTGTGATTAAATCTCAATTTACTGAATATGTTGTTTACATGTGTGCGTCACGCATCTGTTGATCTGAGTGAATGGTGGAATTGATAGTGAGCACACTGAGATTAAGCTGATGTAATATAGGAGAGGATCATCTTGGGAGCCGATACAACCTGAGGGTGTATTGATTTGTTGGCTTAGCAGAGGGGCTTGTAGGGGAGAGCTGGGGAGCTACGGTACCAGACTGGTCTTAAATTGTGTTGCCTATACACGATAGTAGCCTACACATTGCCAATTGCGTGTCCTGGTTGATAGATCAGATGTCCTGGCAGGTGAATACAGAAAGCAGAATGTTGCAGATCGCTGGTTCGAAAATGATAAATCGGCTTTGAACGATAATGAAGCGGACCTCATGCCTAATTTGCACCTCCAGTGTCCTGACCACGAATCGAACCAGCAATGTTGAGTCAGGGTGCTACTTACAGCTATTTATTGTACTTGGTAAGAAATGTATTTAAAAATATAAATATTGTAATG
>NC_137675.1:55413286-55418286 GCF_963989245.1 Nansenia antarctica
CAAGTTGTTTTGGCTATGAACAAATTCGAACTGCAGTTTGACAAGTTAAGTGGCCTGGCAACGGATGGAGCCCCAGCCATGGTTGGTGCGCAAAAGGGATTGACTGCATTGGTCAAAAAAGAAATGAGTCGTCTCAGTCTCGATCCAAGTGAGTTATTTGTATGCCACTGTATCATACACCAAGAAAATCTGTGTGCACAGTCCCTGAAGTTCAACAATGTGATGACAACTGTCGTTTCCACCATAAATATCATCAAAAGCAGAGGGCTGAACAGCCGCCAGTTCAAAGAGCTACTGAGTGAACTAGAGTCAGAGTACGGAGATCTGGTTTACCACTGTGAGGTGCGCTGGCTGAGTCGCGGAAATATGCTCACACGGTTTTACTCACTCAGAGAAGAAGTGAAACAGTTCATGGAGATGAAGGGGAAACCTGTCATGGAACTCAGTGATAGCAAGTGGCTGTGTGATTTGGGCTTCATGGTGGACATTACCAAGTACCTGTCAGAGCTGAACGTCAAGCTCCAAGGTCCCAACCAGCTTCTCAGCTCTCTACCATCAAATGTGAAGTCATTTGAAGCTAAACTAAAGCTGTGGCAAGTGCAACTGGAAAGGGGAAACACTGTCCACTTTCCCACTCTGCAAGAACAAAAGCCTGCTGTGACATCTTTATATGCTGCTGAGTGTGCAAAACTCCTCCAGGCATTTGGAGAGAGGTTCCAGGACGTGAAAAGTAAGCAAAGGGAACTGAACATATTTGCCACGCCATTTAATGTGGAACCAGCTGATGTGCCTGACAATCTACAACTCGAAATCATTGAGCTGCAAAGCAATGACGAGCTCAAAGCTAGGTACAACAACCTCCCTCTGCTGGAGTATGTACGTGCTGAGGATTTTCCCATTCTGAGGAGACATGCACTGAAGTTTGCGTCAGTGTTTGGGACCACCTACTGCTGTGAGCAGTTCTTTTCAAAACTGACTCTTGCAAAGACTCGGTTCCGCTCAAGACTGACTGACCCAAACCTGCAAAACCAGCTGCGAGTAGCATCATCATCATTACCAGCTGACACCAAACGCCTCGCCGAAGAGAAACAGTTCCAGTCATCGCATTAGGTGAGTCCGATATGTGCTCAATAATTTTTAATTATTTATTTAATTAATAATAAATCTGTGGTAACCAAGACAGTCTGTTTGTTTCCTAACCAAGCAGGTAGGCTACCCGGTGGCCGTGGCTGGAGCCTAATCAGGAGGACTCGGGACAGCTGACTGGGTGTCCTGGTTACAGCTTAAAAGGCGTTCCAGTCCACAAGCTCTCTCTCTCTCCTCCAGCACCATTATTCTATATTACACCGTACAACACCCTCCTCGCCATACTTTCCTGCATTCACTCACTTACACTACTGATACACTGATTCTCATACCCCATTGGATTATTGTTCAGTTTGGCATACCTTAGTTCTATTAAATTCTTGTTATTCTGATTATACATGGTGTGTGTGTGTCCCTTTTTGTTATGGTCCAGAGCCAGGTCGTAACAATGGCCCTTGAAGGATGTTCTAAAAATGTAAATGGCCCTTGACAGGAAAAAGGTTCCCCACCCAACGGTGCGACTTGTAAAGTTGGATAAGCCGTTTCTCTCGCTCGTCTGTCCAGAAATCCGCCATGTTTCATACTGGTCTGTGCTGTTTCCTGGTTGGCTGAAGAGAAATAGCAATGTTCTAGAGAAGCTGGACGCTCTAAAACTCCCCCTGGCGATTTGACACTCTAGGTCCACAGTGTGGAGGAATAGAAAGTTCTAATGGGGGGCCAGAGAATTTGGTAAACAAACACCAAACTCATGATAAATGGATGCAAGTACTCCCACAACCCTCCCTTTAAGTACCCCCTCTTCACATTCCCTATGCCTGTCTGTCTGTCTGTCTCTGTCCGTCTGTCCATCTGTCTGTCTATCTGTCCGCCTGTCCGTCCGTCTGTTTGTCTCACCGCAACCCAGCATCTCTCTCTCCCTATTACCAGTCAGTGTGTGGTGTTGATGCTCTCCCTATGGGGTCAGCAATAAGGGAATATGATTACATGAATCAGTGCATCAAACTTACAGTTCAAGTTTGACTCTCTCTCTCTCTCTCTCTCTCTCTCTCTCTCTCTCTCTCTCTCTCTCTCTCTCTCTCTCTCATGCTCTCTCTCTCGCTTTCTCTCTCTTTGTTGAGTTTTCTTTTACCACACACTGTGCTGTACAGTATGTACAGAAACGTGTGTTTCATTATGGACGACATGTTCCTAGCTGAGTTTCACTTGACTGTCAATCAGTACGTTAAACCCTGACATTTAATTCCATGCATTTACCCTCTCTGTGTCCTATTGTATTCAGACAGTATACTGTAGCCTATACACACTGAGGTCAATCATCAGCTCTCTCTGAGGATGTGTCATTAATGGAGATGGTTTTGAAGAACAATGTGTGTAGCGGCCTTGCTCTTTAGCTATTTCACAATCGCTTCTACAGCACGTCGGGAAGAATGCATATCGATGTAAGCGAAAGAACAGAAAATAGACTAAGGCCGTGTGTGGGTTAACAGAGATGGCGTCTATTGAAAGCACACTCATTAGTGCATCATGCATTGTCCCGATTTTCTCTCCCAGCTATTGCCTATTTCGAAGTAGGGAATAATGATTTTTTTACTTACTTTTTTAAAATAACACAGAAAAGAGGCAAGTGTTTCCAATAAAAAACATTTGAAATAGAAAAGACGCTAGTGTCTTCAATAAAAAAACGTTTGAAATAGAAAAGAGGCTAGTGTCTTCAATAAAAAACATTTGAAATAGAAAAGGCAAGGCAAGTTTATTTGTATAGCACATTTCATACAACAGGGGCAATTCAAAGTGCTTTACATACATTATTTAAAAATACAGCAAGGAGGAGGAGCATAAGAAAATAAAAATTACAATGAATAAAAGCATAACATAAAATAAGTAAATAGATAAAACATTTAAAAAGACAATAGTTAATGGAAAAAAGACATTGATAGAAGTGTTTGTGTTTAATCATAACTGGTGCAAAACATGAAGGTTTTTAGCTTAAATATTTTAAGGGTTTGGGCCTGTTTGATTTCTTCAGGGAGTTTGTTCCAGGAGCATCACCGTGCTGCACCGTGTTTTGGCTAGTGAAAAGAGGCTAGTGTCTTCAATAAAAAACATTTGAAATAGAAAAGAGGCTAGTGTCTACAGAGGCGATATTGAAAGCAAACTCATTCGTGCAGCATGCCGTTTCCTGATTTTTAGAGTACGGTCTGTCCTGCTCTTCAGTGGAAGTAATAAGTACCGATGGTTCTCGAGCCTAATGGCCCATAGGAGTAAGAGGAACCTGCTTCAGTAGCATGAGGCGGCTTGATGTACAAGTACACCTCCTGGACATGACACTGGTATGTCGCAGGGTCTTCGGTGGAAGTAGTTTGGGGTTTTAAGGTACACTACACCCATGGAGAGAGAGAAAGGTCACACAAGGAGTAGTAGATTAGGTTAGTAGTAGGTTTTAAGGTACGCCTGTGGAGAGAGAGAGGTCACACAAGGAGTAGTAGATTAGGTTAGTAGTAGGTTTTAAGGTACACTACACCCATGGAGAGAGAGAGAGGTCACACAAGGATGCTAGTTGGGGGAGACTAGACAGGTCTCTAGGGAAGCCAAAGCCATTTACTGCTCTATTGTCCTCTAATAGAGATGGCTACTTAAGGTGTGTGTGTGTGTGTGTGTGTGTGTGTGTGTGTGTGTGTGTGTGTGTGTGTGTGTGTGTGTGTGTGTGTGTGTGCGTGCGTGCGTGCGTGCGTGCGTGCGTGCGTGCGTGCGTGCGCGCGCGCGTGTGTGTGTGTGCATGTGCGTGTGCATGTGCGTGTGCGTGTGTTCCCCTCTGTGGGCTTTTAGCCGGCAGTACGGCTGAAGTTGTGATGGAGAGCTAATGTTTACCCTCTCCGACCTTGCCAGACTATCTTAGAGGAGTGATGGGGAAGAGTGCTCTGCTGAGAGTTTAGTTAGCACTGTCTCTGCTGCTCTCGCCTTCTCTCTCTCTCTCTCTCTCTCTCTCTCTCTCTCTGGTTATGTAACGCGTCCAAACAGAGCACACAGTACCTGCTGATGGGCAAATACTGCTAATGAGGTATGGCCTCGCTCTCTGGTCCCGTCTCTGCTTCTGGTCCTGTGCAGTCAATTCTACTGGGGAACGTGGGGGGGGCCTAATGTACGCAGTTCCCTGATGCCACCCTTGTGTGGTTAATAAGAGGATTGGAACATAATTGGAACTGGGATGTGCCGTGCCAGACTATATACCAGGAAATGAAGTGCTTCCTGCGCAGAATTACTTTGGAATCACGGGATGTATATATAACGAGAGCCAAGAGCCGTCTCTTAAATATAAGAATGAAATATTTAACAGTGTTTTCGAGTTTTTTCCTATTTCCATCTTGCTCACATTTCTGTTATTGCCTTTACGTTCTCTGCGGATCCTCTGCGCCTACGTTGCGTGTCGACGTCGTGAGTGGTCCACCTCACCCCCCCTTCAGTACTTCTCCTCTCTTGGTCCAGAATCGAAAGGTCCAATTAGCGAACCATCACGATGCCTCTAGTCCTTCCTCCGACTAGGCTACATTTCATCCTGTTTGTCTTTTCCGCCTGAGCCACCAACATTACAACCCCCGGAGCAACATGTAAGCATTAGTGTTAGTGAACACCGGGTTCTTTTCCAGAGAAAAAAGCGTTTATTCACTTATTGTGTTTACTTATTTGATCCCTGAGGTACAATATAATGAGGTCCACAGACGGCTGTTTAGAAGGGATTAAGCCCCGGGGAAGAAGAGACTTCCTGTTTGTGGTCGGCTTACAGAGTTGAACTGAATGCAGAATGATACATTATTGTGATAACACGCAGACTGTGGCTTTAAAGAGATACCGTACAGTGAGAGTAGAGACAGGCAACGACATGAGGTAATGGTTCGTATTAGAGAACACATATCAGG
>NC_137675.1:55423286-55430786 GCF_963989245.1 Nansenia antarctica
GTGTGAGTGTGTGTGTGTGTGTGTGTGTGTGTGTGTGCAGTTGCGTGTGTGTCTGTGTGTGTGTGTGTGTGTGTGTGTGTGTGTGTGTGTGTGTGTGTGTGTGTGCGTGCGTGCGTGCGTGCTTGCTTGCGTGCGTGCGCGCGCGTGTGTGTGTGTCTGTCTGTGTGTGTGTGTGTGTGTGTGTGCGTGCGCGTGTGTGTGTGTGTTGTGTTTACATGACCCCAGTCCTCCAGGGCCCTGTCCAGGTCACACAGACAGGAAGGCTTTACTTTGGTCTCTGTGACCTCAAACATTCTTTATCCTGACAGACCAAATTGCCAATTTTGTGCTCTGCGGTGGAAAGCTCCAGAAGTCTGACTTTTAGAAAGAGAGGACCTGTTAGCTGTCCTCTACCTTCACCTACACCCTCTGCGACATGGTACACCGCAGAACTTTGTAAATTTGTTTTTTTTTAAGTGAAAGTTTTTAGATCTCCATCCAGTGATGACTCAACGGGCGTTCACTCATCGCTCATGCTAGGTCCGCAGCGTTAATCTGCCTCATGTCCTGGCTGCGGTGTCGATGCCTTCGGGGCTGAAAGCTGCTCGGTTGGAGTGTAATTAGAGGCATCAGCATCTAAATTGGAACCTTTAGCATTTTGTACTATTCGAAAAGGTCATTCCGAGATTGGTCGAGACCCGTACCTCGCATTGTTCACTGAATGTTTCGACTTTGCAGTTAAAAAAAACGGATCAACATATTTCTAAAATGGCTGGATGGTTATACAGGTTGACACCAGCGGGAATGTAATTACAATGAGACTGACTTCTACCTCGGCCAGCCTCCCCTTTGGTTGACGTGGTGCATGATGTCCTTGCGACGGTTGCCCTCTAATTCATCTCTAATTGGATAGGTCTCGAGTGTACTCTGACAGGAGGGAGAGGTTCAGTATTTCAGCCCAAGGTTTGTCCCGTAATTGGAAAATGTGTCCTCTTCCTGTTCATGAAAGGCTTGTCAATGCTCTAGTTATTATCCCGGTCAGAGTATATTGTGATGAGTCTCATCTCATAATTCTTCCGGATCGGGTTAAAACTGGTTTGTGGGAATATATTTCTGTCAAATGGTGCATAGAGGTGAAATAAGAAGCCCTGCTAGAGGGAACACATCGATAGAAACCACAATAGAAACAGAGTGGACTTGATCCTCACTGCATTGTGTGCAAAATGTTATACAAGTGAATCTATATGAAATCGACCGTGTTTTGTCAATGTATATTATGTATATCTCAGGGTTTTTCCTGGTTTTGACTGTTCCCCCCCCCCCCCCTCCCTCTCTTCTGCTGTTGGAAGAAAAAAAAGAAAAAAATCGAAATGTTTGAACAAAATGTAAAGCAGCACAGACAGTATAGTTCATGCATGAATTAGAGTAATTCCTCAGGCTTTCGTTAAGAAGGGTTATCGGGAGGCAGGAGTATTTGAATCCCATTAGAGAAACCCCCTTTCATTCCTATGCAGCACTAGCCCGACAACAACAACATCATAGTCTGACTCCCTGAAGCATAGCTAAAGGGCCATTGATAACAGACGACCTATGTAGCTGATCTCCATATAAAGTCACCCCAACTTCACACAGCATGCGTGTCTCCGCCCTTGGCCTAATAATCCCATGTGGCATGAATTTAATTTATGCACTATCGCGTTGATGTTTTAAATCCCCAAAGAGAGGGGGTGTGTACAGAGCGTGTGTGTGTGTGTGTGTGTGTGTGTGTGTGTGTGAGTGTGTGTGTGCGTGCGTGCATGCACGCATGCGTGCGTGCGTGCGTGCATGTCTGTTTGTGCGTGTGTGTGTGTGTGTGAGTGTGTGTGTGCGTGCGTGTGTGTGTGTTTCACATACTATCCTAATTGTGAACATACAGTCATGAGTGCACAGCCCCATTCACCCCACCCTCCCCCTAGTCAACGTGCAGTAGCAACGAATGTGTGGGCTGTGCTGATGCTATCCCCCTCCAGAGACAACAGCCTTCCACCACCTTTTATGTATGCATCATCCACACCCGCGGAGGCAGAACAATCGTGAAGAAACTTAGAGCTGTTATTATTTATTCTTTGGTGAAACCACTGAATAAGCATTTCGGCCTTTGACTCGAGAGATATTAGCGGCCCACTTCCGTCAATAAACGGTAGATTCCAAGTTCTACATTTATCTCAGTCTGTTGGGACGAAAAACTGGTGATTCAATCCACCCACATTTGAATCTCCCCTAAAAATACTGTATCATATGTCTCACGTGTCGTTTTTACATGCAGACATCTCATCCCGTCTCTTCTGCTGGACCTCTATGGGAACTGTTCAGAGTAGATCCTGTATTCAGACTGCATCAGACACGTGTTTCAACAAAAGTACATGTCTTCGAGAGAGCTTCGAGAGATGTTCCATTGAAGGCTTTTGCCAATACTATTCAGTACTGAAGAAGCCTCTCCTTTGAGCCTCAACAATTAAGTGAAGGACAGCAAAGAGAACTCTGAACTCTGAAAGTTGCTTTATTCTCTGAGTTTGTCTGTGAGTGACAGTGTACAGCTCTTTGGATGTTCTCCCCCCACCCCCATAAACCACTCAGCACTCAGAGAGTAGGGGAAGAATGAATGGTTCTTTCTCTTCCAGCCTCTCTTTTAAGCCTCAACAATCAAGTGAAGGACAGTAAAGAGAACCCTGGACCCCTGAAGGTAGCTTTATTCTCTGAGTTAGTCAGTCTTCTGCCGCTGCTGCTGTCACTTTGTCCTCACCGCCCCACCGCCCCGCCGTACCCAGGAGTGGGGGTCCTGATGAACAAGAGAGAGCAAACAGAGTTACAGTTTGTGTTATAGGGTTTGTCTGGGAGTAACCCGCATGTGGCTTTCTGGATCCCCCCCCCCATCTCCACCTCCACCTCCTCCCCTCTCCTCCCTCCTCTCCTCCCTCCTCTCCCTCCCCCCCCCCCCCCGAGTCTCTCTCTGCACCAGGTGGCTGTTCTGTTCTTGTGTCCAGACCTGGCGCAGGCAGGAGGCCTCTGACCTCCACCGGCCACCAGATGTTCGTCTCCATGGTGACCTCTGGAGCTCAGCCGGCCGCACGGATCACCGGCCTACATACCAGCCAGTCAGATGGAGGGCTTAACCAGGAGAGAGTAATTAACCTGGAAAATAGACTACAGTGGTTCGCTATATCGATGATTATTGTTGTTGTTGTTGTTGCTGTTGTTGTTGTTGTTGTTTTCCCCTCACTCTCTCTGGGTGTTTTGACACAAGGCTAGTTGTTGACGAGGACCGTATCAGACTTGGACGTGGTCCGTTCGGGGGCCGAGGTTGGCCGTGGCCCACCTTCTGCTGCGCTACGGCGCTCCTGATTAACGAGATCTCGTCTCATCAGCGGCCGGCCAATGACAGAGGTCGCTAGGTGAATTGGAGTCGAGAGAGGGGTGGCGAGCAGCCTTGGCTGCCACTCCGTAGATAAGCAGCGTATCTCTTGTCACCCAGCAGATGGACGAGAGCAGGGGAGCGGGCCAGAGGATTCGCTCTGCCTTCACCAGCCAAACGGATTCATTTCCCATGCTGCAGTGAGCCTGCAGAGTCTCCACACAGTGTGTTCCCTAGGATAAGCCACAGGTTGTGTTCCACTGTGTCCTCACCAGCCTACCATCTAGAATGGATAGCCAATACATTACAATACATTACAATACATTACAAAGCCAATACATGCATCATTCTTTGTAGCATGTTACTGTGGAACTTTATTATATATTTGAACATAGCCACAGTCAGCCAGTCGTCTGTTTAAAAAAAAAAAAATTGGGGACATTTCTGACATTTAGCAGACACTTTTATTCATTTGTCTAAAGTAAGTGAATCATTATTCAACCATCATTTATATAACCTTGATATCAGTCATTGTAAGCAAAGAGCTATGCTAGGACCAGATCATGATTGGCACTCACAATGCTAGAAGAAGGCAGGATTATAATTATTTTCATTATAATAATAATAATAATAATAATAATAATAATAATAATAATAATTATTATTATTATTATTATTATAATAATTATTATTATTGTTGTTGTTATTATTATCATTATTATTTATTATTTTTAAATTATTATTATTATTATTATTATTACTATTATTATTTCTTTGCTTCTTTGCTGCTTCTGTCTTTGCTTGCCACATAGTTAAAGGTGGTGATTTCCACTTACAGACATCCTGTTTGTGGATGTTGTTGAGCGTCTGCGGAGCCTCACTTCACAGGGAAGAGCACGCCCTCGCCCGCTGATGTACCTGCTCTGTCTGAATCATTCATATTCCTCTGTTTTCATCCTACCGCTGAAAGAGCGTTCACCTCTAATTGCCCCCCCTCCCCTCTACCTTTCTCCTTCTACTGAACGAAAAAAGGAATGGAAAAAGAAGGAGAAAACACAGCTTGTAGCAGGGTAAGTGACTAATGGGTTTATTTGTATCTAAGCGTTTGGTCGTTTCTCCATGCCAACTGCACAGTTTTCTCAGGAGCAGTTTTCTTCAGTTAATCATTAGCATAGAATCATCCCCCCCCATATCACCCCTACTGTCTGTTCAGAATACCAACGACCACGTTAACCACCTCCGTGGGAGAGGAACGGCTTATGTTGCGCAACCGGACGGCGTTACGGTACTGCGGGCAAGGTGCTGGCTGCGTCTGCGGCTGCGTGTTCTTCACAATTGGTTTTCTCGGAGAGCGGCCCGGCCTTTGAATTGATAATTCAGTGTGAGTCTGACAGCTGTGTGACCAGGGAGAGGCCAGGAGGCATGCAGCCACGGGGGTGAGGGGAGGAGGGGGGGGGGGGGGGCTAGGGGAGGAGGGAGGGGGCTAGGGGAGGAGGGGGAGCCGGAGCGGTCTCTCCAGCCAGCTACCCAGCTGTCACCCTCGCCCCTGAATTATCAATCAATTCACTGCTGCTAAAATATTAATGTTTTATTTAAGTTTTTTTTCATTTTTTTTCTTTTTCTTTATTGTACAGGCGGTCTGTAAATCATGGTGGGAAAAGGTGTGGGGAGGAGAGAGAGAGGGGGGGAGGGAGAGAGAGAGCGGGAGGAAGGGAGAGAGGGAGAGAGAGGGGGAGGGAGGGAGGGAGAGAGAGAGAGAGAAAGAGAGAGAGACATTCACTATTTACAAAGATTATTAAAAAGCAAAACTGACTGAAGAGATACATGGTGTATAATACTGAGGTGCCAAGGGGGTGTAGGGGTGTGTATGTGTGTGTGTGTGTGTGTGTGTGTGTGTGTGTGTATGGGGGGGGGGGGGGGGGGGTTATAGGAGACAGGGTCTGCTTGCTCCACAAATTCCAACTCAGCCAGCAATTGGGTTTTCCCCGATCATTTGCTGCCCAGAGGGGAGCAGGAGATCGTTAGTGATTGAAGTGGATTGATATGAGGAGGGAACTATATCGGTATGGACTTTTCTCCCTGGCCTTCAGTAGCAGATCAATAAACATTGTGCTTATGAGGAGAGGCATAGGCGTCCGGGTAATCAAACTTCTATGGAAGGAACCTGAATCTTATAGCGATGGTTCACTCAGCTCTGGTTCTCACCGCTGAGACCGCTGGGAAGAACCAAAGGTCACGCTTAACACTGGGAACTGAGCCTGAATAGATAGTATCTTGAAGGTCAGACCATTGTGGTGGAAAATCTATTGAGTCTGTTTGTTAAGAGTGGATATTCTTCATTTGAGTGTTTGACTGGACAGGGCCGTGTTTGAGGAGGCAATTATATTAAGAGTGGACCGTGTTGTGTTGTGTGTGGAGTGGACTCTGCTTCGGTATTGGAGAGGACCATGTCCAGTATGTAGTATGTGAGAGTCAAGCGAACCATGTTGTGTGGTAGTGGACAACAGGAAGGGGCACGGGAACAGACCGGACCAGACCAGACCAGACCGGACCAGGCCAGGCCAGACCAGACCAAAGCAGACCAGATCAGACCAGACCAAACCAGACCAGACCAGACTAGACTAGACCAGACCAGACCAAACCAGACCAGACCAGACCAGATCAGATCAAAGCAAACCAAACCAAACCAGACCAGACCAGACCAGACCAGTACCAGACCAGACCAGACCAGATCAGATCAAACCAAACCAAACCAAACCAGACCAGACCAGTACCAAACCAAACCAAACCAAACCAGACCAGACCAGTACCAGACCAAACCAAACCAAACCAAACCAGACCCAAACCAGACCAAACCAGACCAAACCAGACCAAACCAGACCAGACCAGACCAGACCAAACCAAACCAAACCAAACCAAACCAAACCAAACCAGAACCCTGCTGAGACCGCGGGGAAGAACCAAAAGTCACGCTTAACACTGGGAACTGAGCCTGAATAGATAGTATCTTGAAGGTCAGACTATTGTGGTGGAAAATCTATTGAGTCTGTTTGTTAAGAGTGGATATTCTTCATTTGAGTGTTTGACTGGACAGGGCCGTGTTTGAGGAGGCAATTATATTAAGAGTGGACCGTGTTGTGTTGTGTGTGGAGTGGACTCTGCTTCGGTATTGGAGAGGACCATGTCCAGTATGTAGTATGTGAGAGTCAAGAGAACCATGTTGTGTGGTAGTGGACAACAGGAAGGGGCACGGGAACAGACCGGACCAGACCAGACCAGACCGGACCAGGCCAGGCCAGACCAGACCAAAGCAGACCAGATCAGACCAGACCAAACCAGACCAGACCAGACTAGACTAGACCAGACCAGACCAAACCAGACCAGACCAGACCAGATCAGATCAAAGCAAACCAAACCAAACCAGACCAGACCAGACCAGACCAGTACCAGACCAGACCAGACCAGATCAGATCAAACCAAACCAAACCAAACCAGACCGTACCAGACCAAACCAAACCAAACCAAACCAAACCAGACCAGACCAGACCCAGACCAGACCAGACCAAACCAGACCAAACCAGACCAAACCAGACCAGACCAGACCAGACCAGACCAAACCAAACCAAACCAAACCAAACCAAACCAAACCAAACCAGACCAGAACAGATCAGACCCAGACCAGACCAGACCAGACCAGAGAGAGACTGTTGCAGGTAACCTACATTGTGCTGTTGCTGCCGCCAGCTCATTTCTTGCAGGTATTCATTTGGGCCGTGGGCGCCTGTGAACATGATGTTTTCTTGTGTCATAAATCTTCACAGACAAATTGGCTGCAGTCTGCTATTCCTCTAATAGAGCGCTGGCGGGCGGATGAGCGGGACCATGCTCGCTGGCTGGCTGGCTGAGTTAGGGAGAGGGAATGCCACACAATAGGACGCTAGTTTGGGGGGAGTATAGAGGGGTCTCCAGGGAAGCCAGTTAAAGCCATTTCCTGTTGTATTGTTCCCTAATAGAGATGGTTACTTAAGGAGTGCGTGGGTGTGTGTGTGTGTGTGTGTGTGTGTGTGTGTGTGTGTGTGTGTGTGTGTGTGTGTGTGTGTGAGTGTGTTTCTGTGTGTGGTGTGTGAGCG
>NC_137675.1:55433286-55438286 GCF_963989245.1 Nansenia antarctica
CCTCTCATCCTCTCATCCTCTCATCCTCTCATCCTCTCATCCTCCTCTCATCCTCTCATCCTCTCATCCTCTCATCCTCTCATCCTCTCAGCCTCTCATCCTCCTCTCATCCTCTCAGCCTCTCATCCTCTCATCCTCTCATCCTCTCATCCTCTCATCCTCTCATCCTCTCATCCTCTCATCCTCCTCTCAGCCTCCTCTCATCCTCTCATCCTCTCATCCTCTCATCCTCTCACCCTCTCATCCTCTCATCCTCTCAGCCTCTCATCCTCCTCTCATCCTCTCATCCTCTCATCCTCTCATCCTCTCATCCTCTCATCCTCTCATCCTTTCAGCCTCTCATCCTCCTCTCATCCTCTCATCCTCCTCTCATCCTCTCATCCTCTCATCCTCTCAGCCTCTCATCCTCCTCTCATCCTCTCATCCTCCTCTCAGCCTCTCATCCTCTCATCGTCCTCTCATCATCCTCTCATCCTCTCATCCTCTCATCCTCTCATCCTCCTCTCATCCTCTCATCCTCTCTTCCTCTCATCCTCTCTTCCTCTCATCCTCCTCTCATCCTCTCTTCCTCTCATCCTCCTCTCATCCTCTCATCCTCTCTTCCTCTCATCCTCCTCTCAGCCTCTCATCCTCTCTTCCTCTCATCCTCCTCTCATCCTCTCATCCTCATCCTCCTCTCATCCTCTCATCCTCTCATCCTCTCATCCTCTCATCCTCTCTTCCTCTCATCCTCCTCTCATCCTCTCAGCCTCTCATCCTCCTCTCATCCTCTCATCCTCTCATCCTCTCATCCTCTCATCCTCTCAGCCTCCGCTCAGCCTCCTCTCAGCCACGAGAGAGACACAAAACCAGCTGAGACACCACCTCACACACACAGCACAGAGCACACACACACACACACAAACACACATATGAATGCACACAAACACAAAGACACACACGCACACGCACACACGCACGCACAGGCACACACACCACACACACACACACACACATACACACTACACATACACACTACACCTCACATGCACACACACACGCACACGCACACGCTCACACACATACACACACACACACACACACACACACACATGCGTGCGAACATAGACATAGAGGAGTCTGCAATTATGCTTACTGCAGCACCTTTCTCTACATTTAGCTGAAGTACTTTCACCCTACGCCTGAGTCAGCCAACACCCAGTCCTACTTACAGTCTCTCCACCACACCTGGGTACAGAGTGTACAGTCTCGTTAGCCTACTTTAACGGCATCGACGTAGGAAAATAAACTGTTCGGATGCTCTATAAATGCTATCTAATTAACTCATTATTCAAAGGCTTTTCACGAGCTTCACAATCGATCATAGACTAAGGCTACTGCGTAGGCTGTGAACACAGCCTAGTTTCCAATGTATCATTCCAGAGCATTTAGCCTGCTAGGCTACACCTGTCTTAGTATAGCAAGCCAACCTTGAGAAACTTTTAATTGAACTTTTTTTTAAAGCTTTTGGGAGAAAGCGTTTAGCATTTCGTGAGCTTAGAATTATATGGTCCTATCTCCGTTTAGGGTAGTTCAGAGATATTGAGCGTCAACGTTTTTACATTCCATTATGTTTTGTGAGATGGAACCGTAGTATTTTATTAATTACTTACAAAAAAATTCAACATTTTAAAAATAACACCACACAGGCATTAATAAACACCTCAGATTATGTAAAAAAAAAATCAAATTTGACCAAAAATGGAGATAGAACCTTATAATTCTAACATCAAGATTTAGCATTTAGCATTTAGCCTCCTGTCTAACTGTAGCAGCCAACCTTGAGAAACTTTTATTACACTTTTTTTTAAAGCTTTTGGGAGAAATTATAGGTGTTAGGGTTCATTCTTGGAGGGAATACTAAATGTTTGTTGTTTGTTTGTTGTGTGGGGATGTTACGGCGTGTTTTTGGCAGACGTTCTCCTCGGCCTGCAGGCTGACGGGCTCCTGGAGCAGATGGTGCAGACTCAGAACATGGACCTGCCATGTCTTTGTCCTTGGACACAACAACAACAACATAGCCTTCACACACACACACGCACGCACACACACACACACGCACGCACACACACACACACACACACGTGCGCGAACACACACACACACACACATACACACACACACACACACACGTGCGCGAACACACACACACACACACACACACGTGCGCGAACACACATACATACACGCACACACACACACACACACACACACACACACACACTGTGACACCCCTCTCACTGTCACCATGGGGGATTGCACACACGAGCTAGAGATGACGTGAGACATTGTGCAATTTTAGCCATGTCGGCATATTTATTCCTACTAACAAAGGAGGGGCACAGTCCACTCTAGGAAACGCCACTGCCGTAGTGTCCAACTTAGAAGAGGAGAACTGGAGGTCCCTCTACCGGAGGGACACGCAGGCTTTGACGTTTGGATAGTCAGGGTTTGCCCGGGGTCGCTGGGTCCGACTCCGTGGTTCGGGGGTACTCCGTACCGCTCTCCCCGTGTCTCAGGGGTCTCCTAACCCTCTTTGCTCTGAGGGCCTCGGTCAGGTCTCTGGGTTGGCCCCGGCTCTGTGGCTCTTGGGGGGGGTGCGTTCCGTCCCTCCCTCTCGGTGCACTGGTCAGTGGGGGTCTCGCCCGTGGTCTGTCGGTCTCTGGCTCGGACTCCGTAGTTCGGGGGGGGGGGTTCCTTCCCTCTCCTCCGCTCCCTCAGTCTGTAACAGAGATCACAGCCGTTATTCTACTAGGGTTAAAATGGTTAGCGCCGCCCACAGGCTCTCACCGCTCGGCACTTAATCTGTAGGGTCCCGCTCGGGGTCGCCTGGTCGGACCCTGGCTGTCCCTCTGGTGCACTGGTCAGTCTGGGGGTCTGGGGGTCTGGCACATAGCTCGGGGGGGGGTTCCTTCCCTCTCCTCCATTGGCTCGGTCTGGTACATGGATTACAGGAGTTATTATACTTGGTTAAATGTACACGCCAGAAGTCCGGCTCTCACCCGTACTTGTCTAGGCAAGGCAAGGCGAGGCAAGGCAAGTTTATTTGTATAGCACATTTCATACAACAGGGGCAATTCAAAGTGCTTTACATACATTATTTAAAAATACAGCAAGAGGAGCATAAGAATATAAAAATTACAATGAATAAAAGCAAATATAAGAAGTAAATAGATAAAACATTTTAAAAGATAATACTGTAGTTAATGGAAAAAAGACATTGATAGAAGTGTTTGTGTTGAATCATAACTGGTGCAAAACATGAAGGTTTTTAGCTTAGATTTAAATATGTTAAGGGTTTGGGCCTGTTTGATTTCTTCAGGGAGTTTGTTCCAGGAGCATGCAGCAGCGTGACTGAAAGCTGCTGCTAGCGTCTAGCATAAACGTATTCCCCTCCTGCATGGGTTTCGTTACTCCCTTTACATGGGGACGCCGATCGCCGGGCACAGCTGCCTCACATCCACTTGACGAGCCCGCAGTCGGCACTGCAATGATTGGCGGATGTGGGACAGCTGTGCTGTATCTCCCGCTGGCGGCTCTGCCTAGGGGTCTGTGGGCGCTCTCCGAGGTCCTGAAGCCCCGGCTTATGAGTGACAGTGAGAGGGATACCACAACTCACACACACACACACACACACACACACACACACACACACACACGATGGATGATGACATCTTTCTCTAATGAAATCTGGTGCCCAAATCTGGTGTCCAGTCAGAGTAAGGGAGAGGTCGTGGAGAATTGTCTATTTATTGTACGGTGCTTTTTACCGTGTATGTTAAGCGTTAAACTGTAGTTAGTTAGTTCTCCATTGACCCCAAAGTCAAGGCTCTAGAATATCAAGAAAACTATATTTAAAAAATAATAGAATTAGAAAATATATTAGAATATATCAAGAAGAGTAAATAATCCCAGAAAATAATTTGAGCATTTCCATTTTTTATTTTGTCTGTTAGCCTCTAGGATTGTACATTATAAAGCCAAGAGTAATTGAGATCGTCATACCAATCCTGTTCCATTGTGTCTGGACTGTTTGACCCTGTGGTTGTTTGGATCCGCTCCACACCACAAAGCTCTTAACCTGTGGCCATGGGGCGATGGGAGAAGTTGTAAGCGTGGCTTTGCCCTCGCTAAACCTGTCTTCTCTGGCCAAGCCGATTACTGCTGATAGCAATTAATAGAGGCCTTCACACATGTGACCAGGCCAGACCACTATCTGTCTCTCTGTCTGTCCGTCTGTCTACCAAGTCTGTCTGTCTACCATGTCTGTCCATCTGTCTGTCTGTCTACCATGTCTGTCTATCTGTCTGTCTGTCTACCATGTCTGTCTATCTGTCTGTCTACCATATCTGTCTGTCTACCTGTCTGTCTGTCTACCATGTCTGTCTATCTGTCTGTCTACCATGTCTGTCTATCTGTCTGTCTGTCTACCATGTCTGTCTATCTGTCTGTCTGTCTACCATGTCTGTCTATCTGTCTGTCTACCATATCTGTCTGTCTACCTGTCTGTCTGTCTACCATGTCTGTCTATCTGTCTGTCTGTCTACCATGTCTGTCTATCTGTCTGTCTACCATATCTGTCTGTCTACCTGTCTGTCTGTCTACCATGTCTGTCTATCTGTCTGTCTACCATGTCTGTCTGTCTACCTGTCTGTCTGTCTACCATGTCTGTCTATCTGTCTGTCTACCTGTCTGTCTGTCTACCATGTCTGTCTACCATGTCTGTCTGTCTACCTGTCTGTCTGTCTACCATGTCTGTCTATCTGTCTGTCTACCTGTCTGTCTGTCTACCTGTCTGTCTGTCTACCTGTCTGTCTGTCTACCTGTCTGTCTGTCTACCTGTCTGTCTGTCTACCTGTCTGTCTACCATGTCTGTCTGTCTGTCTACCTGTCTGTCTGTCTGTCTGTCTACCTGTCTGTCTGTCTACCTGTCTGTCTGTCTACCTGTCTGTCTACCATGT
>NC_137675.1:55443286-55453286 GCF_963989245.1 Nansenia antarctica
CACACACACACACACACACACACATACACACGCACACACACACACACACACAGTGTGGTGCAGCATTGCTGACAGTGTGCCGCCTAGGTCCAGCGGTAAAAGTGCTGTGGATGGCTCCTGAGGGAGGGTGAAGCTCGGCTGCTCTAATAACGTACATTGCACTTGAGACACCACTGCAACATAATGAATGTTTGTGCTGAAAAGTGTGCGTGTGTGTGTGTGTGTGTGTGTGTGTGTGTGTGTGTGTGTGTGTGTGTGTGCGTGCGTGTGTGTGTGTGTGTGTGTGTGTGTGAGAGAGAGTGCGAGAGCAGAGGGAGGGAGAAGGGGAGCGGGGGGAGAGAAGGATGAGAGCGGGACATTACGAGCAGCGAGGGAAGAGCAAATCAGAGAGGGTGAAAAGGCCTCCGAAATTAAATCCAAACAGGGTAACGTGATTTATTACGGAAACCCCCAACCCGAGCAGTGGGGTGTTGTTTGTCTAGATGTGTTGCACCGTGCCCTGTGTTTCTACAGAGAGATGAAATATCATTAAATAATATACACCAGCTGAACTGTGTTTAACAGAGCAGGTCCCCCAGCAAATTACGTTATGCTTGAATCAGTACAGTTCATTTTCCCGCCGTAAATGCCAACGCCAAAGTTACAGAGCACCAATCACCTCGGCTCGGGCTTGTAAAAAGGTGACAGCCCTCGGAAGTCGTTCCCGACAGTATACACGACCGTGTCCCCCCCGTCTACTCTCACGTACAGTTTGGATCTTCGTCACCCACCCCCCCACCCCCCCACCCCCCACCCCCCACCCCCGCCCCCCTCCTCATCCCCTCTTCCTGCCAAAAGAACCCAGAGAGGTACAGGGTTATTCCTCAGTTCTTTCTAATCCCCATCCTGCAAACGTGGTCCAACGTGGCTCCAGCAGAGAGGATTAGCAGGCTGGGGTGCTGTCCTCCTGAAAGCCTGTTCAGGAGGAGGCCCTGTGGGACATGAGGAAATTAGCTCATCAGATATGGAGGCTTGAACCAGAGCTGATCCTCCAGGGTCACCAGGATGGGGGGGCGGAGGGGCGGCCAGACGCTCGGCCATGTGGGCCTGCCACAGTGCTGTTGTTGTGATGAGAGGTTCCTCACTGTGATCTTGAGGCTCAGCCCAGAATTCTACAATATAAGACCTGGTCCAAAGCATGACGTCTCTGTTTGGACCTGTCTATTTGTGTAGGAGTATGGTGGTTGTTATGACATAATAGAGCCAATTGTTATTTGGTAAGTAATAGGGGTGTAACGGATCGCCCCCCACGGTTCGGCACGCATGTGTACCGCGGATCAATTGCAAAATGTAACCAAGTAATAATATTACTTAATATTAGTTAATATCCCTTGTAAATCACAATGTAGAGTTGCCATGAAAAGATAGACGCGACAGTTGCGTGCTTTGTTTTACTCTAAAGCGCAATGATAGGTTGATAATGGAGAAAAAAAATCCAGAACAACAAGGCTGCGTTCGTAAATTCGCTCTGGAATCTGATCAGCATTCAAGGAACGCCTCTTGTTCAATCAAATTACTTGGTCCCTTTATGACGTCGGACCCAGTGTGCTCTCCGGCGCTCTTAGAGCAAATTTACGAACGCAGCCCAAGTGTATCATGGCGAGTGCTGCTAATGTTGGCGACAGAGAAGAACTCGAAATGCCTCCCTCGTCATTTAAATCCCATGTATGGGAGCACTTTGGCTTCTCTGTCAATTATAACAATGATGGACAGTGTCATTGGAAGTGTGGTCGATAAAAAAGTTACAGTGTTTAAGCGTTGTGCAACGAGAAAGTCGTACGAGCATGGCCACACATTTGCCGCAACATCACCCTGGTGTGTTGACTGGAGGCACGAAAAAGGCAGCTTGACAACTTCTGATAATGTAGCCAATTTTTTCATACCATGTTTAAAGTAAGGTTTCACTTTATTATTTAGTTAAAAGTGGCATAAAACATGTTTATTTGTCTGCTTTAAAGAGCCCAGTGATTCACTGCTGCAACCAGGTGCCTCCTCCCTCTCTCCGACTGCATCATTTAAGCTGAATGTGTGTTTCTGTTTAATATGTAGCCTAATGTTTGAGTGTAGAATATGTTATGTATGTATATATACACACACATGTGTATATATATATACACACACACATATATATATATATATATATATATATATATATATATATATATATATATATATATATATATATATATATATATATATACAGTATATACCCGTTTTGACATCTTGAATGTTGTTGGGTTTTACACAGTAAAAGTGGTGTTTTTACAGAATTCGAGGAAAAAGCTTTTTATTTTTATTTTTATGTTTTGTGTTGATCCGAAAAATGATCCGATCCGTGACTCAAAAACCGTGACACGATCCGATCCGTGAGTTAGGTGATCCGTTACACCCCTAGTAAGTAATGGTTAACAAGGATTACATGTGCATTGGCTGTCACTACATTGATATTGATATTACTATTATTATTATTAATATTATTATTATTATCATCATCATTGTTATTATTATTATTGTTATTATTATTATTATTATTATTATTATTACATTATTATGACAACATTGCAACAACAAAAATAAACTTTTATTTGAGCTTGAGAATGTGTTCTATAAGAGTGCTGTCCTCCCCATCTTTCTCTCTCTCTCCCTCTCTCTCTCTCTCTCTCTCTCTCTCTCTCTCTCTCTCTCTCTCACTCTCTCACTTTGTGCCTGTTCTCCAGAGAGTCAGGAGAACATGCCGCCCCCCCATCTCAGAGAAGCCCCCTCTGCCTCTCTAATCACACATCTGCGCTCTCCTGAACCCTGCCATGAACCATGTTTCCATATCCAGCCACTACATCACTCACATCATCCCTCGACTACGCTTTCATCATTTCCCTGTGATGTGTTCAGTTCATTGAAACAAATTACCATACGGACCGAAAAGCAGGATCGCTTTGACTCTGGTGGTGGATCTTCACAGATGTGCCGTGATCAAACCCTATTTATCTTGGGTAGAGTAATCCAAATATGATTCGGAAAATCCTAGACGATGGAGGAAAGATGGAGTGGTGGTGGTGGGGGGGGGGAAGGGGTGAAGAGATGAGGTTTTAATCAAGTTCGGTGGCAGAGGGAAGAGAGTATGACACGCACGCACGTGGCAGAGGGAAGAGAGGCTGACACACACCTACACACACACACACACACACACACACACACACTGACACATTGTGATCGGAGATGTGTGAGTCACCTGCTGTCACCTGTGTGATGTCACCGTGTGCACCGTTTCAGTGTCCCTGCCCGTGTCCCTGTATTTGTCCTTCATAGTGACATCGAGCAACGCCTCTCTCCCCACGCTTGTTCTCCTTCCCAATCAGCCGTCATCCCTCTTGTCTACCCATTACACCGTGTCCTTCTCACAAGCATCAACTGCTCACTCACACATTGCAGGGGAATAGCAGAAGAAATCATGTGGGGGGTTTATTTCTTTTCATTTGTCTTATCTTTTAATTGCTTCGATATTAATTAGCAATGCCATGAATCAAAAGGAGCTTGTAAAGTCACGGGCTCCCAGATAAATCACCAAAGACTACAGATAAATCACCACAGACTACAGATAAATAATCACAGACTACAGATAAATAATCACAGACTACAGATAAATAATCACAGACTACAGATAAATCACCACAGACTACAGATAAATCATCACACATCTGATGAACATGAACGATGAACTGACGAAAGCAACAGGAAGTAGTAGTCATGGACAAGAGAAACAAAACCAAGAACAACTTACATCACCCTCCACCCTGAGCTTAGAGTAACTTGATACAGTGTCTACCTGTCACACCCCTGTTCTCGAGCAATCCATGGCTCTCCCAAAAAAACTCTGACTCTTTCTAGATCTATGGTACAGTAGCTCAGGTCAGGCAGCTTGAGCTAATAGTCTAACTGCTCTAAGAAGACACTTTTAAAAAATGGCCCAAAAACGTTATTCATCCCCAGGGGGACGATGACTCAATTACACTGGATGTAATCATGGCTATGATGCAGTGTGCTGACTTCCTGGGGGTCATGGCCCTTCATTCTCTTATTGTAGTCTACTTTCCTCTAGACATTAGCATAGCTCTGATTAGCTTAGCCTAGCCTAGCTTAGCCTAGCCTAGCCTAGCCTAACCTAACCTAGCGTAGCCTAGCCTAGCCTAGCACTCCCTCCCTGGAGAATACTGCCTGCCTGGTGAACGCCACAACCTGAGCCGTGGTCTAGTCAGGAAATATGTCTAAACAACACATGATGAAAGAGTCTGTGAGTGGGCAGCAAATGTCATGGTGACGGGCAGAATTGTTGTCTCCTGGAGATAATGACAATGGTCTGTAATGAGTCAGGGAGGAACAATGTGATATCTGGCTTCAGTGTGTTTTCACACTCTCCGTTCACATGTCACGGAGAGTGTGTGGTGAGATCGACACGTGCTTTAAGAAAAATAACTATCTTTGAAATGGTGGCCCAAGGACTTGATTAGCAGTGCAATCGTACACTGTAATAATGCCAGCCAAGACACGTCACGTTGATACACTCATCAGTACATTTCGAAGAGATTCATAATTGGAGTTTTAAAAACTTTTCTCAAATGTTATTTTTGGGTTCTTGTAGTCATGACTCTGATCTAGAGCCAGTATTGTAAACACTAAGTCAAAGCCACCAGAGCCTTCAGCTCCATGAGTAGCCATCTTGGAAACCAGGATGTCAACAACAACCCCCCCCACCCCCCTCAGTGTTCAGTCAAATACCACTCCACCACACGGTACCTTTGACCATACAACAGGCACTGCATACACTGAATGAACCCACTACCTCATAATACTACTCCCCAAACACTAGGCAGGGTGCTGGCTGCACGTTGCTGGGGTTTACGTAACGCTGTGTCTTAGTCACCAAATACACCAAGTCACACTGTACCACTGTCACCACGCCACCTGCCACTACCAACCTGACAGACTGCAGAAGGGCTGTCATGTGGCCTGCTCTCATGGGAGAGGGAGAGAGAGAGAGAGAGAGAGAGAGAGAGACAGAGACATTTACATTGACATTTAGCAGACGCTTAAAAGAGAGAGAGAGAGAGAGAGAGAGAGAGAGAGAGAGAGAGAGAGAGAGAGAGAGAGAGAGAGAGAGGGAAAGAAAGGAAGGAAAATAGGGAGGGAGAGAAAGAGGGAGAGAGACAGACGGAGGAGGGAGAAGGGAGGATGGAGGAAGGGAGGGAAGGAGGGAGGGAGGGAGGGGGGGGTAGTAGTTTTCCTGGAGCTTATGTTTTGACCAAAGTATGTGCTATTCCCTTTCAATTAAATCCTATTGTTGACTATTTTTCCAGTGACAGTCACACTACAGCTACCTGTTCCTACATCACTTTGTTGTCGGGCTCAAAGTGGAAGGCAGCACAAACAGCTATTAGGCTGTCTGTACATGTTATGTTAGCTGTTATGTTCCTCTTGTTTTGTTATCAGCAGTATTCCTCTCTCAACTTTGTTGTCATAGTTTCATTATCCTGGCTTGCTTGTATGCCAGAAGATACAGTTCAGTCGCTTGGTAGTCAGGAACGATGACTGAACAAGGATTATACAGTATAGTCTGTCAGACTGGGCCTGTTCTGACAACCTAAACAATCCACCTCCAGTTGACATCCTTGGGAGAGCACAGTATGTTTGAGAACTCTTCATAGTTACTACTGGTTCCAGCTGCAGCAGTTGTTGACGACAGCCCACTGCTTGTCCATACTTGTCTAGCTGCTATCAGAGTATCACCTTTCTGCATGCCACTCATCTCTGTGCTCCTTCAACTACTGCTCTATAACTCTCTCTCTCTCTCTCTCTCTCTCTCTCTCTCTCTCTCTCTCTCTCTCTCTCTCTGGAAACTGCTCTATGAACATGTCTCCCCAGCATCTCTCACCCTCCTCCACCATATCTCTCTCTCCCTCCTCCACCATCTCTCTCTCTCCCTCTCCTCCACCATCTCTCTCTCTCCCTCTCCACCAGCATCTCTTTCCCTCTGTCTCTCCTCCACCATCTTTCTCTCTCTCCTCTAGCATCTCTTTCTCTCCCTCGCCCAGAATCTCTCAATCTCTCTCCCTCCTCCAGCATCTCTGTCTCCTCCACCATCTCTCTCTCTCCCTCTCCCCCAGCATCTTTTCCCTCTGTCTCTACTCCACCATCTCTCTCTCCTCCAGCATCCCTCCCTCCCTCTACTCCACCATCCCTCCCTCCCTCTACTCCACCATCCCTCCCTCCCTCTACTCCACCATCCCTCCCTCCCTCTACTCCACCATCCCTCCCTCCCTCTACTCCACCATCCCTCTCTCTCTCCTCAAACCATCTCTCACTCTCTCTCCTCCACCATCTCTCTCTCTCTCCTCCACCATCCCTCTCTCTCTCCTCCACCATCTCTCTCTCTCTCCTCCACCATCCCTCCCTCTACTCCACCATCCCTCCCTCCCTCTACTCCACCATCCCTCCCTCCCTCAACTCCACCATCCCTCCCTCCCTCTACTCCACCATCCCTCCCTCCCTCTACTCCACCATCCCTCCCTCCCTCTACTCCACCATCCCTCTCTCTCTCTCTCTCCTCAAACCATCTCTCACTCTCTCTCCTCAAACCATCTCTCACTCTCTCTCCTCCACCATCTCTCTCTCTCTACTCCACCATCTCTCTCTCTCCTCCAGCATCCCTCCCTCCCTCTACTCCACCATCCCTCCCTCCCTCTACTCCACCATCCCTCCCTCTACTCCACCATTCCTCCCTCCCTCTACTCCACCATCTCTCCCTCCCTCTACTCCACCATCCCTCCCTCCCTCTACTCCACCATCCCTCTCTCTCTCTCTCTCTCTCCTCAAACCATCTCTCACTCTCTCTCCTCAAACCATCTCTCACTCTCTCTCCTCCACCATCTCTCTCTCTCTACTCCACCATCTCTCTCTCTCCTCCAGCATCCCTCCCTCCCTCTACTCCACCATCCCTCCCTCCCTCTACTCCACCATCCCTCCCTCCCTCTACTCCACCATCCCTCCCTCCCTCTACTCCACCATCCCTCCCTCCCTCTACTCCACCATCCCTCTCTCTCTCCTCAAACCATCTCTCACTCTCTCTCCTCCACCATCTCTCTCTCTCTCTCCTCCACCATCTCTCTCTCTCTCTCCTCCACCATCTCTCTCTCTCTCTCCTCCACCATCTCTCTCTCTCTCTCCTCCACCATCCCTCTCTCTCTCTCTCTCCTCCACCATCTCTCTCTCTCTCTCCTCCACCATCTCTCTCTCTCTCTCCTCCACCATCACTCTCTCTCTCCTCCACCATCTCTTTCTCTCTCCTCCACCATCTCTCTCTCTCTCCTCCACCATCCCTCTCTCTCTCTCCTCCACCATCCCTCTCTCTCTCTACTCCACCATCTCTCTCTCTCTCTCCTCCACCATCTCTCTCTCTCTCTCCTCCACCATCTCTCTCTCTCTCTCCTCCACCATCTCTCTCTCTCTCCTCCACCATCTCTCTCTCTCTCTCTCTCCTCCACCATCTCTCTCTCTCTCTCCTCCACCATCTCTCTCTCTCTCTCCTCCACCATCTCTCTCTCTCTCTCTCCTCCACCATCTCTCTCTCTCTCTCCTCCACCATCTCTCTCTCTCTCCTCCACCATCTCTCTCTCTCTCCTCCACCATCCCTCTCTCTCTCTCCTCCACCATCTCTCTCTCTCTCTACTCCACCATCTCTCTCTCTCTCCTCCACCATCTCTCTCTCCCTCTCCTCCACCATCTCTCTCTCTCTCCTCCACCATCTCTCTCTCTCTCTCCTCCACCATCCCTCTCTCTCTCTCTCCTCCACCATCTCTCTCTCTCCTCCACCATCTCTCTCTCTCTCTCTCCACCATCTCTCTCTCTCCTCCACCATCTCTCTCTCTCTCTCCTCCACCATCCCTCTCTCTCTCTCTCCTCCACCATCTCTCTCTCTCTCTCCTCCACCATCCCTCTCTCTCTCTCCTCCACCATCTCTCTCTCTCTCCTCCACCATCTCTCTCTCTCTCTCTCCTCCACCATCTCTCTCTCTCTCTCTCCTCCACCATCTCTCTCTCTCCCTCCTCCGCCATCTCTCTCTCTCTCCTCCACCATCTCTCTCTCTCTCTCCTCCACCATCTCTCTCTCTCCTCCACCATCTCTCTCTCTCTCCTCCACCATCTCTCTCTCTCTCTCCTCCACCATCTCTCTCTCCCTCTCCTCCACCATCTCTCTCTCTCTCCTCCACCATCTCTCTCTCTCTCCTCCACCATCTCTCTCTCTCCTCCAGCATCTCTCTCTCTCTCCTCCACCATCTCTCTCTCTCTCTCTCTCTCCTCCACCATCCCTCTCTCTCTCTCCTCCACCATCTCTCTCTCTCTGCTCCAGCATCTCTCTCTCTCTCTCCTCCAGCATCCCTCTCTCTCTCTCCTCCACCATCCCTCTCTCTCTCTCTCCTCCAGCATCTCTCTCTCTCTGCTCCAGCATCTCTCTCTCCCTCTCCTCCACCATCTCTCTCCTCCACCATCTCTCTCTCTCTCTCTGCTCCAGCATCTCTCTCTCTCTCTGCTCCAGCATCACTCTCTCTCTCTGCTCCAGCATCACTCTCTCTCTGCTCCAGCATCTCTCTCTCTGCTCCAGCATCTCTCTCTCCCTCTCCTCCACCATCTCTCTCCTCCACCATCTCTCTCTCTGCTCCAGCATCTCTCTCTCCCTCTCCTCCACCATCTCTCTCCTCCACCATCTCTCTCTCTGCTCCAGCATCTCTCTCTCCCTCTCCTCCACCATCTCTCTCCTCCACCATCTCTCTCTCTGCTCCAGCATCACTCTCTCTCTCTGCTCCAGCATCACTCTCTCTCTGCTCCAGCATCTCAGCTGGCTGGTGCTGGGGCCTGGTGCAGTCTCCTCCGCAGGGCTGGGCTGGTCTCGTCTGGGCTGGGCTGGGCTTGGCAGGGCGGGGCAGGGCTGGGCTGGGCTGAGCTGGGCTGGGCTGGGCTGGGCTAGGCTGGGCTGGGCGGGACTGGGCTGGGCTCCCTGGGTTGGAGGATTGCGCAGTCTGTCGTGGTGGAGAATGGGAATGAAGGGATTATGATGAGCTGTTAGTGGGGGCTCCTGGGAGAGAGACAGGCATTAACAGGGACCTGAGCGAACAGAATCGGGCCCGCCAAATTGAGTTCCCTCCTCTCTCCTTCCTTCGCCTCTCCCAGCGCCTTTGATGAGCCCTTGTCTCAGGGGGCCCAGATTTCCACGGGGCGGGGGGGGGGAGACAAGGGGGGATGAAGGGCTTAGGGAGTCTCACTGCTGGGAGATGAGAAGAGAGCTCCTCAGCCTCTGAGTGGAAGACAGGGGTGAGACATCACCCCGGGGTGCATATGACAGTCCAAGGTCACAGGGTAAATGGCTCACTTGTATGAGGGCCTGGAGTTTTTCCTGGTCATGTGGTCCAGAAAAAAGAAAAAACTCACTCAAAACTCAAAACTCAAAACTGCAAAAAACTGACGCATACTGCAGCTGAATGGCTGGAATGGGCTTACTGTATGTGTCTGTCTCTGTGTATCTCCTTGTCTCTTTCAGTCTTTGTTATTTACAGTACAATCAAATGTGACACAGTCTGTTCGTTTGGTCCGCATCTCGGCAACCAATCAAAATGTTCAGACTTTTCTTTTGAAACCCGGAACTACGTTTCAACGTTGTTGAGAACCACAACACAAACTCGCTAGTCAAGCCAAAATACTGCAACGCAATGGATTCATTGAGTAATCCCCACTGCTACCTAGTTAACTACAACACTATTTTACATTGTTAGCAGGCTCACAAAACAAGCTGTGTTAGTTGAGTAGCGATGTGTCATTGATTTTCAACAACGAAAGAAAAGTCTGATCATCACATCAGATCCCGACATGAGGACCTAAACATTTAGAATGTGTCACAAATTAGACAATGTCAAAGA